>NC_072487.1:74924289-75224289 GCF_027574615.1 Eptesicus fuscus
GGATGGGGCCTGTGAGAGCCACGTATGAGCTGGGCGAGGCCTGGTGAAGCTCCCAGGGAGGTCACTGAGGGATCCCCCTTTCTCAGCCATCCCTGTGCACCCCCATCCCTGTGCGCCCCCATCCCTGTGCGCCCGCATCAGAGGCCCTGCCTGACCCTCAGCCTCTTCCAGGTGGGGTGAGGCCTCAGGGCCCCCCGAAGCCCAGAGAGCAGGGTGAGCCTCAGTCAGCTCGGGCTGCCATAACAGATGGTCATAGGCGGGCGGCTTCCGCAACAGACATTTCTTCCTCACAGTCTGGAGGCTGGGAGAGTCACGAGCACGTGCCACAGGCATGTTTCATGCGGAGGCCTCCTCTCCGGGCTTACAGGCAGCCGCCTTCTGCCCATGTGCTCACGTGACCGGTGGCCTCTCCTGTGCACACCACAGAGGGCGCTCTGGAGACTCCTTCATGGCGTCGTCTAACACAATCCTCTCCCAAAGGCCCACCTCCTCATCCCATCACATTGAGGGCAGGGGTTCAGCATGTGAATTTGGGGGACACAAATGTTCAGTCCTTACAGAGCCCCTCAGACCCCTCACCCCAAGATGGGAGGGAAGGGGGCCTGGTCTCAGCCGGGTGCTCTCTCAGCCTCGCTGCATCAGCCGCACAAGAAGAGGGTGCTTTCGAGGCTCCTCCAGAAGTCGGGGGGCTACTGAGAGTGACCCTTAGCCTCACCTGGGGGGACCGGCCCCAGAATTAATGCCCACCCTCCCCTGGCAGGTCCTCTCCTCCTCGGGGCTGGTCAGGGCCCCGCCTCTCCGGTTCCTGGCCAGCAGGGCTCTGTCATCTGGGCCCAGGCCTTGCCCTCCCCAGCCTGGGTCTCTCTGGCGGCCGAAGGGGCGGGGGAGGGGGCCGAGGCGGTCTGAGCCGCCTCCTCTCTGGCTGCTCAGTGAGCCCAGAGTCCTGATCCCACAGACCCATCTACCCTCCGCCGGCCCCCGCTTGGCATCCGTCCCTGGCGGGCCAGGGAGGCGCCCCCTGGGCCCCCTCCAGCCGCTGCAGCGAGGCCCCGTGGGGTCTGCCAAGGGAGGACCAGGAGGACTCAGATCCCTGGGGAAGGAGGGAGGGCAGGCGGGTGCAGGGCAGGGCCTTTGTGCTGCCCGGGAGCCGCCCTCCATCCCCACTGGCCGGCTTGGCAGAGCTGACGGCAGGAAGAGCCCGTCGGCCATCCGTCAGGGAGACGGAGCGGGCTGTGCGAGGAGGGAGCCGGGAAATTTGATCATTAAGAAGCCCTCCTGGCTGTCTGGGGGAATTTAATTAAATTGCTGCGGAGGGCGGGGAGAGAGGGCCACATCTGGAACCAATATGTGGGCTTTGACTTCCTCTCTCCTCTCCCCCTCCCTCCCTGCCTCTCCCCAGCTCCCTGTGAACGGGAACACAGTAGACCCTGGGGTATTGGTTCCTCTGGGGCGGGATTCCTGGCAGACAGACAGAGGGACACCAGACGCGGGACCCTGCTGGAGACAGGACAGGAGGGGCGTGGCCGGGCTGTGCCCTGGGATTGGCTGTGGGGGCTTTAGCTGTGACAGGAGGTAAGGGCCCACTTCACAGAACACGCGTCCGTTTCAGAGGGTTCCAGAAACGGGGACCCCCGCCCAGAGTCCCCGGGTGGCCAGCTTTGACTCAGCCCCAGCGCATCGCATCCCGGGGTTGGGGGGATGCTCTCACACCCCGTGGGGCAGAGGCTGTGACCAGCTCCACTTACAGACCAGAGGCGAAATGACTTTTCCAAGGTCACAGAGCCCTTGAGAGGCGGTGGGAGGGTTCCCTCTGCCTGCACGTGCTGCCGGGCCAGTCACGGCCCTCCCTCCATGCCAGGCACCGGGCGCGGCTCTCACGGGCAGCATGAGGAAGGCAGGCAGCCGGCTCCCAGCGGGCCCGGGAAGTGCCAAGTGCCAGCAGGAGCCGGACTAGCTGGCCTCGACCAGGCAGCGGTGGTTGAAGTGGGTCCTCCACCTGGGCAGCCACCTGGCCGAGAGAGGAGCGGGGGACAGAGGCCTTGGGGTCTCTCTTGCCCTGTGGTACAGGCCCCTCCAGGCCCCAGGACCCCCAGGCCCCAGGACCCCCAGGCCCAGCCGGCTCCCGAGTCCCACCAGCCAGGGGAGAACATGGCCTCCACTCTGGACAGACAACCTCTGGGGTGCTTCCCGTCCTCCCCTGCACCCAACTCCTGCCCTCCACCCGGCTCAGCCGGGGGCCCTCCTTGGCACCCCCTGCCCGGCGTGGCTGAAGTCCAGCCTGAGCTGAATATCCATTTTCATTCTTCCTCTGTGAGCCCAGGCCCGGCCGGAGCCAGCCCCGGAAGGACCCGGCACATACATGTTTGTGGGGTGGATGTCTCCTGACCTCAGGGCAGTTTAAAAATGCAGTTCAAGCTCTTGGCACGGAGGGGAAGGTGCGGCCCAGAGAGACCAGCGAGGAGGCTGCTGCGGGGCCCCGGCCCCTCGGAACAGGTAAGCGGGGGCTCCGTGGGTCCTCTGAACACTGCAGGGCCCCCTGCCGGGCTGCCGTCGCCTGCTGACCCCGGGGGCCCTGATCTTGCTGCTCCTTCTTTCTCCCTGGAGACTGGTTTGTTGACTCCTCTGCAGGATGGGGCGGCGCTCCATCCCCAGCGCCAGCCCGGACCCAGCACTGTGGAGGCATTGGGTGACAAGGTGTGGGTAGAGGTACTGACTGGAGAAAGGAGGGGAGCCAGCCCTAGCCGGTTTGGCTCAGTGGATAGAGCGTCGGCCTGCGGACTGAAGGGTCCCGGGTTCGATTCTGGTCAAGGGCACGTACCTTGGTTGCAGGCTCCTCCCTGGGCCCTGGTCGGGGCATGTGCAGGAGACAACGGATGGATGTGTTCCTCTCACATCGATGTTTCTCTCTGTCTCTCCCTCTCGCCTCCATGGTCTCTAAAAATCAATGGGAAAATACACTCAGGTGAGGATTAAAATAAATATAAAATAAAATAAAAGGCCGCCCTCTGCTCTGCTCTGCTCTGGGCCTGGGGACACCGTGATGAGGGTGCCTGGAAGTGGACTCGCGCTGTGGGCCGGGCCCAGGCAGATGCTGGGGGGGCACTCAGCCCGGAGGCAGGTAAGGCAGGTGGGAAGGTGAGGGCCGGGAGCCAAAGGGCTGTGCTGAGATCTGGGCGATCGGGTGGGGCTGGGGCCAGCATGCAATGGTCAAGGCTGCACGGAGGGGGCAGACGGGGGCGGGGGGGGGGGGCGGTGAGGGCCAGCCAGGCTGCGGGGCCCTCCGCGAGCCCACGCCGCTGCTCACCCGAAACCAGCCAGGAGGGAGCGGGTCCCCCCCCTCCCCCGGAGGCCCTGACAGGGTGATGATACACGGAGTTTAAATAAATGCATCTCATTAGGGACGCGTTGTCTGGCGGGAGAAAAACGAGGTGCCTCCCGCTCCCCAAAAGGTAAAATCAAATAAGATCCAACGCCCGGGCTCCAAAGGAAATCGCATGAACACAGATTGTTTTATTTAAAAAAACCTTGACCTCCACTTCAAAAAAAGTCATTAGCCATCCCCTCTCAAAGGCCGCCGAGCGATTAGGAGGCGGCCTGCTCATTCCTCAATGACTTACTGTTCCTGGGCCGGCGGCCGGGTAATTCAAGGCTCCCTGCAGGTCGGTGTGTAAATCTTTGCGTGTCTAAGGAAACTTTACCAGACCAGGGAGTCGGAGGGAAGGAAACCTGGGGGAGCCCCCCCGCCCCCCTCCTTTTTTTTTTTCTTTTCCCGTTTCTTTCCTTTGGAGCTCTGATCTCTTTGATCGTAAAAATGGTCATATTTCACCCCCAAAATATCAGCAATCAGCGAACGAAGGAAGTGGGAGCCCAGGGGGAGTTTCGCCGCCCGATTAGGGCCGCGGTTTAATTATTTAACGCCTGCCTGGACCGCGCAGGCTGCGAACACACGCTCCTGGCGCGGGTTCAAGAGCGAGTTACAGATAATCATAACGATTACACCCCCAATTAAGCCGGTGAGCTGAAAGCCCCGACCCGCCCCTCAGCCCTGCCTGGTCCTCAGCCACCGCACCCCGTCAGCCTGAGGGCCCCCCCCATGCTGTGTGCAGGGAGGGCCCCGTCAGCCTGAGGGCCCCCCCCATGCTGTGTGCAGGGAGGGCCCCGTCAGCCTGAGGGCCCCCCACCCCCATGCTGTGTGCAGGGAGGCCTCGGAGGGTGCAGGCGCCCAGCCCCCTCCCTGCGGGGGAACCCCTGGAAGACGTTTCGGGCCCTGGGTGAGGGGAGGGGGGGCGAGGGCAGCGCCTCGAAGCTCCCCCAGGTCTGACCTGTGCCCTCACCCCAGCATCCTTCCTGACTCCCAGGGAAGGCGGAGCGGGAGGGGGGAGGGCAATTCCCCAGGAGAACATTCTGGAGAGCTGAGGTGTGGGGTGGGTCCCAGGCTTGGGCCCTTTCCCTCTGAGCCTCCGATTCTCCCCCTGTAACAGGAGGCCTCCGAGCCCACAGCCCACAGCTCGGAAGATGTCTTTGATGCAACAAAGTGACCCGCCCTTTCGAGGTTAGTCTCTGGGCTCAGGCCGCCATGGCGGGACGGCAGCGTCTCCCTGGAGAATCCGCTCAGGGTTACGGCCAGGCGCTAACCCAGGATGGCTCCGTATTCAGTAGGTGCTCAGTAAACTGCGTGGAATGAGTTGTTCAGGACCATCTATCTCCCTGTGAATCCTGAAGTCCCCTGAGGACAGCAAGCGGGGGAGGTGTGTGTCACATGTCTAGACCTGCACACAGTAGGTACTCAGAGGAGCTTGTTGTTTGACCCAGACCTAGGGCCAGCCCTCCAGGTTCCCAGGACCCCAAACTCGCCTTAATGCCACTCTGGCGCCGGCCCAGGCACAGTTCGCACGGGCTAGGCGTCTCCTGGCTAACGGGGAATCCGATCACCAGCCATTCAACCAGCCGTCCACTCTTGGAACAACCATGTATGCGGCCCTACTGTGTGCCGGGTCAGGGCCTGCCTCCCTGCTCCTTTCTTCTGGGCAGACTCTGGGACCTGGCAGGGAAAGGACAGAGCAGGCAGCTTTCAGACGGCACGCTGAGGCTCAGAGAGGGAAGCTCGTGGCCCAAAGTCACACAGCGGGTCCACAGCCGGGCCAGCCTCAGATCCAGCCAAGTCTTCCCTATGAGCACCGGGTCTCTGCTCTGGCTTTATCAATGCCCTTTTCACACCCATCGCTAATGGTTATCGAACATTTCCAACGTTCGGAGCTTGTGCGAGGCTTTTTGTTCACACAGGTTACCTCGCTTGATTCTCACAACCCTGCGAGGTAGACGCCATTGTTACCTCCAATTTACCCATGAGGAACCCCAGAGCGGTGAAGTGACCCAATCGACGTCGTGCTGCTGGGAAGTGTCAGACGCTGAGCCACTGCAACAAAAAGACTTAAAACCAAAACCGGAAAAACAACAAGGTCACGTGATCGGAGAAGAAAAGAGAAGCTAAGACACAGACTTGCCACCTGGACTGACAGAGTTGCTGTGATTTTATGTCTTCACGTTAGCTGTGGGTTTCCCGGTAGCCACGGCAAAAAGGGAAATGCAATGGGTTGCTCGCGTTTCATTATTTCGTTTTTGTTTGTTTGTTTTTTTCCAAGAGAAACAAATCACTTGCCAGCCCGAAGTCTCATGGAACCACTTGGTGGGAGGGGTAGGAAGAGCCTGACAAACCTACGGGGCCACAGAGCCGAGCTCTCGGAGCCTGTGTCCCCTCCTCGCACGGCACGGGGAGGATGCTGTGAGACCACGTGGTTCCGTGCATTGCCTGGCTTACAGTAAGGCTCGTGACATGTGAGCCCCTGCTAGTAAACATGTTTCCAAGGGGGATCATAGTCCCCGCCTCGCCGAGGGCTGAGAGCCAGTCACTTCAGCAGGAGACCCTCAGGAAGGAAACGGAGGCTGGGAGACGCTTGGGCAGAGAGCTGGAGGAGCCAGCCAGCTGTCCTATCCCGTTGCGCTCATCCCACAGGGGGGACCGGGGTCTGGGACGAGCAGGGAGCCCTGCTGTGATCGCAGCCTGACACAGTATTGACAGGCCCCGTGCTCTGCCACGGTCCTGCCTGGTCACGTCTGTCACCCGGGCCTCCGTGCGTATCACTCACTCCCCAGAACACGGTTGGGCCTGTGTGCCTCCGTGTGCTGCTCCTGCCCAATGGTCTCCTTCCAAGGAGGCTCGTGGGTGTGCGGCCACGGTGGCGACCAGGGAGCCAGAGGAGCGGCAGGATTCCACACTGCGCTTGGCCTCTGTTTTCCCATCTGTGAAATGGGCCTGGCCGTCGAGTGACTGACAGTCAAGTGTCTCGCAGGGGTTGTTGTGGTAAAGATTGACACTACTATAACTCCATAAAAAATAGAGAGAACCCCCCTCGCTGAGTGGCTCAGTTGGTTGGAGTGTTGTCCTGTACCCCAAAAGGTTGTGGGTTCGATTCCCAGTCAAGGCACATAGCTAGGTTTTAGGTTTGATGCCCCGTCAGGGTGCATACAGGAAGCAACTGATCAATGTTTCTCTCTCTCTCTCTTTCTCTCTCTCTCTCTCTCCCCCCCTTCCTTCCTCTCTCTCTTAAAAAAAAATCAATAAAAACATATCCTCAGGTGAGGATCAAAAATAAATAAAGAGAACCATTTCAGTAGAAAATGGGTAGTGAATATATATAGACTAGTACAAATAAGAAATGCAAGTGGCTATTAAATACCCCCAAAACTTTACCGCCAGCCCTGGCCAGAGCTAGTCGGTGGTTAGAGGGGCTGCAGGTTGGATTCCTGGTCAAGGGCTCGTACCTGGGGTGCAGGTTCCATCTCCGGCCCTGGTTGGGGCGCATTCAGGAGGCAACCGATCGATGTGTCTCTCTCACATCGATGTTTCTTTCTCTCTCCCCCTTCCTTCTACTCTCTCTAAAAATCAGTGGAACAATATCCTCAGGTGAGATTAACAACAACAACAAAATTACCTTCTCACGATCACCTGACAGGGCCTTAATTCCCTCCGCTACCTAACTTCTGCCTGGCCCAGAAAGGATTCAAGGTTTGCAGATTAAGACAAGGAAATGCCTTTTGAAATTAAACATCGACGGTTAGGACCGCTCCTCCTGGGCGCTGCCTACAGAGAGGCAGCCCTCCCCGCCTGGCCGCCCTCAGGCTCCCGTGAACACTCAGGTCCCCACAAGGAGAACCAAGTTCAAAATGGAGCGTGACTGGCGGCCGCTCAGAGGCACTGACAGCAGGATGCGGGAGGATCCAAGGGCCCGATCGCGATGCCTGACGGCGGTGATGGGAACGGCAGGAAAACGAATCACACGCTCCCACGGGCTTCCGGAAGTTCCCGTGCCCGGTGCCAAGGAGCAGGAAGTAACGACGGCGCTGGTGTGCGACTGAGCGTGCTGTGGGGCTGCCTCCACGAGGATGCCTCTGCGACCGACCGCACAGCTGCGGCGGGAGGAGCAGCCGGCCCGCCAGCAGCGCCACCATCCCAGCGCCGGGCTGCTGACGGCGGGGGAGAGACTTCCACATGCACTTTTTATATCTGTATATAGAGTTCAGAGAGGAAGGGAGAGGGAGAGAGAGAATCATCCATGATGAGAGAGAACCATGGACCGGCTGCCTCCTGCACGCCCCACACTGGGGATCAAGCCCGCAACCCAGGATGTGCCCTTGACCGGAATGGAATCGAACCTGGGACCCTTCAGTCCGCGGGCTGCCGCTCTATCCACTGAGCCAAACCAGCCGGGGCTGCACGGGCATTTGTGTTACATAAAACCAGAACACGCTGCCAGAAATAAACACCCAAACAAAAGAGCTCAGCCGGCCAGCGAGCAGGCACTCCCCGCAGGAGACACGGACGCGTTTCCGGGGGGCTCTCTGGCACTGGCGTCAGGAGTCTCCCACGTTTTGGGGAATCTGTGAGCCGGTGTGTTTGTTTCTGTTGCTGCTGTTACCACCTTCTCACAAAGCTACCCCAGCGCGTGATCTCGGGGTTCCAGAGGCCGCCTGTCCCTGGAGGCTCCGGGAAGAACCTGCTCCACTCGCCTTTTCCAGCTTCTACTGGCAGAAGCCCCCCACATCCCTTAGTTCGGGGCCGCCTCCCTCCACCGTGGCCGGTCTTCCTCACCGTGCCTCCTCCGACCCTGCCATGCCCGCCTCCCTCCTCCCTTTAAGGGCCCCTGTGATGACACTGGGCCACTCAGATCGGGTAAAAGGATCTCCCGTTCTTACGATCACCTGACAGGCGGCCTCAATTCCCTCCGCTACCTGACTCCTGCCTGGCCACGGCCCCGAGTTCCGGGGCGTATGCTGTGGACACTGTTGGGAGGTTCCCGCCTGCCGACCACGTCCAAATATCCTATTTCTAGGTATTTATTATAAAGGAAACAACGATGGGTGTAGAGCAATAGTGGGGAAAGTACGGCGAGGCTCTCCCTAAGAGCGGCGGTGGCCCTGGCCAGGGTGGCTGTCAGTTGAGCGTCATCCCACGTGCACTGAAAGGTTGGCAGTTCGATTCCCAGCCAGGGCACAGGCCAGGGGTTGCCGGCGCCATCCCCAGTAGGGGGCGTGTGGGAGACAGCCCATAGACGGTCCCCTTTCACGTGGATGTTTCTCTCCCTCCCTCTTCTTTCCTCACTCTCTAAAAATCAATTTGAAAATCTAAAAAAAACAAAACAAAAAAAAAAAATCACACCAAAAACAACCAACCAACCAATCAAAACACAGTGGTGGACAAAACTACTGACACGGTAAGCAATTATTAAAACGTTGATACAACATGGTTCAGTTTTCATAATTATGCGGGTGTCCCTCTCCATCTATCTAGAACCGTGGTCGGCAAACTGCGGCTCGCGAGCCACATGCGGCTCTTTGGCCCCTTGAGTGTGGCTCTTCCACAAAATACCACGGCCTGGGCGAGTCTATTTTGAAGAAGCGGCGTTAGAAGAAGTTTAAGTTTAAAAAATTTGGCTCTCGAAAGAAATGTCAATCGTTGCCCTGTTGATATGTAGCTCTGCTGACTAATGAGTTTGCCGGCCACTGGTCTAGACTATAGATATAAGCTAGAAAGACGACTCTAAAATGGAACGATGCAGCCTACAAGCCCCTTTTCTTGTGTTATTGCTTTTTCTAGGTCTCCAATTCGATACTGAATAAATGATTATCTCCCATCTCTGTCTCATTAAACCAACTTTAAAACATGTCTGGAGCCCTGGCCAGTGTTGCTCAGTGGTTAAAGCATGGTCAGCCTGTGCAATGATGTTTCCCTCTCTCTCTCTCTCTCTCTTCCTCCCTCCCTCCCTCTCTCTGAAAACCCATGGAAAACTACCCTCACTCCTGGGGTGAGGATAAAAAATGTATGGAATGCGTATTGTGTGTCAGAGGTCCCTGGGAGGAGTAGGATATACGGGATTTTCATTTTCATAATTTTACTGTGTTTTCTAAAATATCCACAATAAGGTCCACTCTTTATTTTATTTATTTTATTTTTTAGCACGTGGTCGTTTGAGACCGGGGCAAACACGCACTTGCACTCCCGGTCCGCCCCAGGACCCAGCTTCCCTGGAGCCATCATCAAGGGCCCGCTCCCCCTCCGCGGAAGTTCTCTCTGGAGAACAGGGGCCCGCTCTGTTCCCTCGTCCCTCCTCGTCCCTCCTCGTCCCCCCTGCCTGGCGCAGAGCTTGGTTCAATAAACATCTGTTGAACTGAGAGGTTCCAAACTGGGGTCCTATTTTCCCTTCACCCCCCACTTGGGGTTAGCATCGTAGGGTTTATCGAAATCACCAAGAACGGTGTGTGTCTTCGAGCCGTCTCCCTTTGCGGTAATGAGTCGTGACCTCGTCGGGGTAACGGGCCCTTGCATTTCCAGGCTGCGACAGGCCTGGCTCTGGCTCAAGGGCTGAGCTCTGGTGCAGTGGCCCGGCCTCTTGTCCCCCTCTGCCTTCCCTCTACCCCCCAGCCCCCCCCCGCTGGGACTGGTAAGGGCGATGACAACGCAACAGCAGCAGCAACAATGCCGAATGCATGGGAATCCTCTGGGCTGGCCCCTTTGTCATCCCCTCGCACAGTTCCAGGGCCTCCCAGCTGGTACGTGGCAGCGAGCTCATTCAGATCCATCTCACCAGCTCCCAAGTCCAAATGTGCCACCACTGCCCTGCACTGCTTCTTGGGAATAGATGCTTAAAAAAATAACAAGTCACACGTACTGAGTGCTAAGTGCCCAGTGGCCACGTGTATCAACTTAATCCTTCTTCCAGCCACTGCAGAAGGTGAGGCTGAGGAGGTGAGAGAAGGAGCTGAGGAGACCGCTAAGGCCCACAGCTAGGAGGTGCAAGCCTGCACTGGACCCCAAGAGGAAAACCAGCTTGTGCAGGACCTAGGCCGCTGGCCTGCCGACCTCGGGGTGCCTGCAGAGTGGGCTTTGTGTGCGGGAGCCCAGAAGGGACATTCTGAGGCCTTCTCCCGCCGCCTGGTTTGCCTGGTTTTTGTCGCTGTGACCTCAGGGCTCTGCCGCCATGGCAGGGAGGACAGGCCGGCCCTCAAGCGCCCCCCTGGGGAAGGACCGGTGGCATCGGAGGGCTGCGAGTCAGCCCCCACCAGCGGCCCCTTTTCTGTGCTTCCCTTTCACAACAAAAACAGGAGCAGAGACAGGGCCTGCCCCTCTCTGCCTGTCACCCATCTGTCAGTCTGGCTGTCGTCTGGCTGTCTATCCTCTAGGAATTCTGGAGGGACCTCTCCTCCCGGCTTGCTTTTCCTTGGGGAGGGCCTGGAGCGCCCTGCAGGTGGGCGCCAGGGGTGAGTGTATGTGCGTGCGTGTGGGGTGCGTGGGGGTGGGGAGTGCGTGTGGGGGTGTGGGGGTGCATGTGTGTGTGTGTGTGGGGGGGTGCATACATCCCATAAGCTGGAGACCGTGGGGCTCTCTGGGGAAGACCCGGGGCCAGTGGAACAGACAAGGCGGACCTCCGAGTCTCTGTCAGGACAGGGGCCGCGTGGAGGCGCAGGGGGAGTGAGGGGGCAGCTAGAGGGTCCAGATCTCCCCTGTCAACTGTCTCCGAGCCGCTCCCCACCCCTGCGGGGGAATTTGTAAGCGGAGGGGGGCGGCTGCTAACCCCTCCCCTACCACCTCCCCAGACACGCGTTGGGGGATTAAAAGAAAAAACACAAAACACTTAACTTTCCCACCCCTTAAAGTGTGGGTGCGGAGGGCGACACCCTTGCTCCTGCCCCCTCTCCCCGCCCCCAGCCGCCAGCCGGACCCGCGCGGGACCCCCGCCCTGCCCGCGGCCCGAGGGGCGGGGAGGGGGAGGAGGCGAGGCCGGGCGAGGTTTGCATCAAGAGGGGCGTGTGGCCGGAGCGGCTCGGGTTTTAGCAACTTGGGAGCGAGCGAGGAGCAGGGCCGGGGAGGGCGGAAAGTTGGTCCCCCGACGTCAGCGCCGGGCGGGCCGGGCGGGCCGGGCGGCCGCGGAGCCAGAGGCGGTCGGAGCGGGGGGAGCGCGCGGCGCCGGGGCGCGCTGGCTGCGACCCCGCCGGCGACGCGGCCCGGGACCCCGGGGCGGCTCGCGGACATGGACAGCGCGGCCGCCGCCTTCGCCCTGGACAAGCCGGCGCTGGGCCCGGGCCCGCCGCCGCCCTCCGCGCTGGGGCCCGGCGACTGCGCCCAGGCGCGCAAGAACTTCTCGGTGAGCCACCTCCTGGACCTGGAGGAGGTGGCGGCGGCCGGGCGGCTGGCGGCGCGCCCCGCGGGGGCCGAGGCGCGGGAGGGCGCGGCGCGGGAGCCGTCCGGGGGCAGCAGCGGCAGCGAGGCGGCGCCGCAGGACGGTGAGTGCGGGTCTGGCTGGCGCGCCCGGGGGCGTGGGAACGGAACGGGGGTCCCGGGCTCGCGGGGGCGGAGGCTGGGGGCTCGCGTGGCCCCAGGAGCGCGCGCGGGGCCGGCCAAGATGCGCCCGGAGCGCTCGGGCAGCCGGGTCCGGACTGGGGCGGAGCGGGGCGCGGGCGGAGCCGCGGCGCGTGGCAGGACTTCCCTGGGTGCGGGCGCCCGGGCGCCGGGGGACTGGCCGCCCCGCGGCCACAGCGGAGGGGTCTTTGGGGATGGAGCGGGCCGCGGGGGCCGAGCTCTCCGCCGCGGAGGGGGCCGTCTTGGGGCCGTAGCCATCTCCAGTCGCAGGGGGTGGGGAGGGGGGGGAAAGTGGGTGTGATTACACAGCTGGGGAAACTGAGGCCTCGGGGAGCACAGCCGCTAAGTCACACAGCTGGGTTCACACTCTGGCCCCTCCCTCCGAGAGGCCACCCCCGCCACTACCACATCTGCCTAAGACTTGGGCTCTGCCCGGCCGGCGTGGCTCAGTGGTTGAGCCTCCACCTAGGAACCAGGAGGAGGTCAGGGTTCGATTCCCAGTCAGGGCACATGCCGGGGGTTGCCGGCTCCATCCCCAGTGTGGCGGGTGCAGGAGGCAGCTGATCAATGATTCTCGCTCATCACGGATGTTTCTTTCTCAATCTCTCTCCCTTCATCTCTGAAATGAATAAAAATATATATAAAAAAAAGACTTGGGTGCCTCGGCGGGGGGGGGGGGGGGAGAGGGGGGGGGGGGAGAGTCTGGGGCCGCGTCCCCCTTCCCCCTCCCTCTACCCCACCAGCAGCTTCCTAGCTGGAATGTCCCAGCCCCACAGAGCCAGCTAAGCCTCTGCTCCTGATAAGGTTAAAGGTCATCAGGAAGGGGCTTTAAAAACAAACAACCCACCCAAGTGGCTTTTTAAAAAAAGTCACACTGGATGGGAGGGTCCTGAGTCTGGTGAGAAGCAGGCGGGGCAGCAAGAGCAGAAGAGAAGGATGAGGCAGAAGCCCAGCCCTGGGCAGTTTCACCAGGGGGTCCCCAAGTCCCTGCAGCTCACCCACACCCTGAGGAGGCGGGCTGGTCTGGGACCACTGACGGGACCTTTCGCTCTGGGGCACAGGCGGGCCTTCCGAAGGCGCTGGGCCCCTAGGGGTCACCCACCCGATTGCAGCATCCTTCCCACCTGCCCTGGGGGACCCTGACTTCCTGCACCAGCCTCCAGGTCTCAGGGGAGCCCCTACTGGTTGCACGCCCTGCTTCTGCAGGAGAGGAGGTGCCGGGAAAGTTGAGGGCCTGCAGCCTCATTTGGAACCTTGTGGGGAGCATATGTGTATGGTGGGGGGCACCTGACACACGCCTGCAGCTCAGCGAGTGCCCTGCCGTGCCAGCTGTGCCCCGTGCCGCTGGCTCCCGCCCGTCAGCCACAGCGGACTGACCTGTCCTCACTCTCCGGAGTAAACGTGAAGTGGGCAGACCCACCCCTGGGAGCTGGGGTGTCCCTGATGGAAAAGTGAAAGGAAGGGGTCTGGCTTGGGCCAGGGGTAAAGTGGGGTGCCCTCTGGTGTGGAAGGGGGAGCCCTGCCATCTTCAGTTTGTTCCGGGATCTCAGGCCTCCTGGGAGGAGCAGCTGGTCTCTGATTTCACCCTGATGAGTGGGGGACCCCAGGGGTGTGGAGAGGAGGAGCAAATGGAAGGTAAAGCGAGGAAGGAAGGGAGGAAAGGAAGGAGAGGAGAGGCGGGGAGCGAGGGACTAGGCGCGTGGACAGGGCCGTGGCAGCCCCAGGTACCAGGGTGGGTAGTGGGTCTCCCCAGCAGCCCCGGTGGCCAGGCACTCTCCGTAAGAGCCAGGGAGGCTTGGGGCCTTTTCCTAAGGGGGGGCTTCGGCACCCTGGGAACACCCAGGTGTTGGGGACGGAGGACACCCCGGGGTGGGGTCAGGTGGGAGGGGCCCAAGGGCCGCAGTCAGGCTGCTCCCGGAGGTGAGGGACCGGGGCCGCAGGCAGAGTCGGGTCAGGCTCCACAGGTGCTCACGTCGGCCTCTGGCCCTGTGAGGCCTGGCCCGCCCTGGGGACTCGGGGTCCCGCTGGGGACTCCTGGACCACAGCGATCGCTCCAACCCGGACAGCATGAGGACTTGCTCAGGAAGCTGAGCATCCCAGTGTAAAGGATGCTCTCCTATTTGGCATTACATCTTCCCTACTCGTTTTTGGTGCTCAAACACATTTTTTTTTTTTTAATGAAATGGGGATAAAAACTGGAGATTGTTTTTTATTCGTGTCTTGACTTGGCACCATTAAAAGGAGGTAATTCTATACTCAGGCATCAGATGGAAAACAAATCACTAGCCCATGAAATCCAAATGTTTCATGTAGAGTCAAGCACGTCCCGAGGCCAGCTGGCATGTTGCAGGGGTGCCCGCTGCCAGGAGAGACTCTGGAGCAGCGGTGGGGTGCCCTGTGGCTGCCCCCAGGCCTGTGACAGTCCGTGGCTGGCTCTCTGGGGCTGGGGCTGCATCCTCCCCTGGCAGGTGCGCCCCCCCCGCCCCCCCGCACACACTGCCACTGACTGTGAACTCCCAGGTCCGATGTCTCCAGAGGTGGGGGAGAAGGGACCTCTCCACTCTTCATCCTGACGGCCCAACCCGCATCCCTGGACCCAAAGCGGGCACCCAACCCCCCGGGCACCCGCCGGGGCTCCGGGCCGCCGGCGTGGGCCCTGGGCTGTGGCCTGGTCCTCCGGTCCTGAAGCCGCAGGGAGCGCTGTGTCGCACTGAGGATTCCGACAGGCCTGCTAGTGGGTTTTCCGGCGGCGTCTGCAGCTGTTTCTGGTCCAAAGAAAGGGTCCGCCGCCCAGGAGATGGGGTGCCCCATGAGAAACTAAGGGTTCCTGGGGAAGCGAACGAGTGAGAAACTTGATGCGTTTTCAACCTGCCAGGGTAGCAGGCTCAACCAGTGTTTAAACATGGCTTTTACTCCTTTGTTTTCACAAAGCCCACAGTGGATACAGCGTCTTCTTGCCAATGGTTTTCCCAGACTCGGCTCCCCCGGAACTGGCGTGGAAGGCTGTGGCTTCGCCGGTGACTCAGAGCAATCCAGGGTCTCGGGTTCCTCCCAAGTCAAACGCTGAGGTCTGCGCCGGGGCGCCGAGCTATGCCAAGCACGTTAGGAAAATAAACCCTCCTTCGCGGCCTTTGCAGGGACTCACAACAAAAGAAACCACATTAATAACTGAGATGTTCTTGAAAGCATTCCCTCCTGTGGGCAGGGCGGGAACAGAGATGCAGACACACTGTGAAAATAAACAAAGCCTGGGGGCCGGGGAGGCCCCAGCCCGGGAGGAGGCCTGGTACCTGTTCCCGGAAACCTCAGGGCCTAGCAGGTCCGACTCCCGAAGATTCGGGATGCTGGTGCTCGAGTCTGAGGGCACAGGCCGAGTCCGAGGGCACAGGCGGAGTCCGAGGGCACAGGCGGAGTCCGAGGGCACAGGCGGAGTCCGAGGGCACAGGCTGAGCAGGGCACAGGCGGAGTCCGAGGGCACAGGCCGAGTCCGAGGGCACAGGCGGAGTCTGAGGGCACAGGCGGAGTCTGAGGGCACAGGCCGAGTCTGAGGGCACAGGCCGAGTCCGAAGGCACAGGCTGAGCAGGGCACAGGCCGGGTCTGAGGGCACAGGCGGAGTCCGAGGGCACAGGCCGAGTCTGAGGGCACAGGCCGAGTCCGAGGGCACAGGCCGAGTCCGAAGGCACAGGCCGAGTCCGAAGGCACAGGCAGAGTCTGAGGGCACAGGCTGAGCAGGGTGTGGGGGGATCCCTTTGAGGACTCGCTCCCGGAGCCTCAGCCTGTTTGGGGTGGAGGCCTGCGCCTTCCCCTTGCCGGGGACCGGTGACAGGGCCGAGTGTCTGTGAGTGCTGGACCCGGAGGGACCATTGGTTCCAGAGAGTAGGACACTTGCCTTCCGTGGTTTGAGTTTTTATAGTGGTAAAATATAGTTAAATTAAGAGTTATCATTTCTTAAGAAATTCTCACCCGAGGATATTTTCCCATTGATTTCTAGAGAAAGTGGGAGGGAGGAGGGAGGGGGAGAGAGAGAGAAACATCGATGTGAGAGAGACACATTGATTGGATGCCTCCTGCAGGCACCCGGACCGGGGCCGGGGATTGAGCCAGCAACCGAGGTGGGTGCCCTTGGCCGGAGTCGAACCTGTGACCCTTCAGTCCTCAGGCCAATGCTCTAACCACTGAGCAAAACTGCTGTCAATGCTTCCGGGCGCCTACACACCCGGAGGGGGGATTGCTGGGCCATAGGGTCCTCTGTTTAGTTGTCTAAGGACCCGCCACACTGTTCTCCATAGCGGACTCCCCATTTAACCGGCCTCCCTCTAACTGGCTCTGAAAAGTGCCGGGGGTAGGGGGTGGGGGCGCCTGGGGCTGTGGAGCAGGGGGCGGGAGGAAGCCAGCAGGCCTGGTAGGAGCAGGGCTGGGGGGGAGACCAAAGGGTTTCTCCAGAACCCAGCCTGCTTTCCATCCCGCCGCCTCCCTCCCTTCCCCTCACCCGTTCCCTGGTGGGGGCGGGGGCAGAGCCCTCTGCAGGGAGGGGACACTGGGTCCTGGCTGCTGCTGTCATCTCCCTGCGTGACCTTGGGCGGATCACATCGCTCCTCAGTTTCCCACCTGGACAGTGCCAGGCAGTGCACGATGGTCCCTCGTCATCATTTGATCCAGGCTGAGAAAAGGCCCCGGAGGGGTCCCCAGAAACGTGGACCCTCAGGAGAGGGTGTCCCTCAGCACGTGCCCAGGGGCAAGGAGAGAGGGAGGGTGAGCGAGAGGCCGAGGAAAGGGCCTGGAAGCTAAGAGCCCGGGGGTTCAGGTGGGGAACCTGGATCTTCCGGGGGGCTGGGAGGGGCAGCGGTCTCTGTGTCTCTGGTTCTTGGTTCGTGCTTCCAGGGGGATCTTGCCCCTCCGGCTAATAGATCACTTGGGGGAGGCTTGGGGGCCTGGATCTGCTAGCACCCGCACCAGGGCCCTTCCCTGGGGGCCGAGCGCCACAGGGCCGGAGTGTCACTGTCCCCTCCAGAGACTCTGAACCCTAACTCTGGAGGAGTGAGCACGCCAGCTTGCACAGCACCCCGAGACCTGGAAGCACCCTGAGGCTCGGTGTTGCTACCCATGGAAGGGCATGATGGGCAGTGAAGTCTGTGAGTGTGTGGCGAGCCTGAGTGGGCGTGGGAGACTGTGCCTAGCACATAGTAGGTGCTCACTAAAGGGCCTCCATGACAGCTCATAAGACGCGCACGCAGCCCTGGGAACCAGGCAGGGTAGTGACTGGCACCCTTATTCTTTGGAGGCCCAGAGAAGCAAGGCAACTTGCCCAAGGCCCCCAGCTGGGAAGGAGGGGTGGGACCCCAAGTCCAGGCCTCTCTCTCCTGCACAGCTCAGCGTTTAGGCTCCACGGGGAGCCGGGGAGGGGAAGCCGCACCAGTCTGTGGGGTCAGGGTTTGTTTGGGGAATGAGGGAGGCAGGGTGACAGTGACCACAGCACTGGCTGCGAGCCGAGCCGGCCGGGGCTCCGCGTGCCTCACCCCGCACTGTCCTCCCACTGGCCATGGGAGCCAGTTCTCTTATTGTCCCCATCTTATGCAGAGGGAAACTGAGGCTCAGAGTTGAGCCACTTGCCAAGGTCACACGTCCCCATGAATAGGAGAGTCCAGCCCAGGCCTGCTCGGTTCTGAAGCCCCTAGTCCTGCCCTGTCCTGGGCCCCCCCTGGCACCCCATGAATGCTGGGTGGCCCAGCCAGGGATATCCACTCCCAGGCGGGGTGGGCTGCATTCAGGCCCCATGAGGCAGTCGGGGGGGGGGGGGGGGGTCTCGCCTCGAGGTTCTGAGCAACCTGGCCGGGTCACAGGCCTGCTGAGGCGGGGCAGGCCTGGCAGCGTGGGAAGTTTGGAAGGTCTGAGTTCAAACACCCCTCCCACCCAGAAACATCCGACGGCCTCCCTCACCCTCTGCAGGCTGCACATGGGAGGACGTGGAGGGTCCCTGACGCAAAGAACATCGCCAGGACAGGCCCCTTTCCCAGTCCACCTCCAGCCCCACACCCGTCCGTCCGTCCGTCCGTCCGTCCGTCCATCCATCCATCCATCCATCCATCTATCCATCCAACAATCATTGTTTGAGCGACCACGTGTCCGGCCTTGAGCTCCTACGACCTACCCAGCCTTTCCCCTGTCAAGCCCGGGTGGGGTTCCCAGGCACGTAGGGAACTGGCAGGGAGTGGGCAGCCCTCACAGCTGCCAAGAAAAGCTTTACTCCAGCTGCCATTGTGGTGCTGTCTGTTCATCGAGAGAGCCTTTCACGGCTCGTCTCGGAGTCCAGAGGGCTCAGACTGACGCCCCGGCCCAGCCAGCAGCTCTCAGACCGCCCCGCGCATCCTGGCTGCGTCACTGAGGACTTTGGTCACGGGCTGGCATTTGGGGACCACATGGTGGACCGACTTTCCCAGACTCACAGACACACACAACCCCCATTCATACACCCCCCCCACACACTCATACACATTCACACATACACATCCCCCTCCCACACCCATACACACACATACACATCCCCCCACACACCCATACACACACATACACATCCCATACACACACCCCCACCCCACCCCCCACACATACCCCCACCCCACACACATACACCCCCCACACACTCATACACATTCACACATACACATCCCCCCACACACCCATACACACACATACACATCCCCCCACACACACCCACACATACACACCCCCACACACATATACACACACACATACACACATACACATTCCTCCACACACACCCCACATACACACCCCATACACACACCCCACACACATACACACCCCACACACATACACATCCCTCCACACACACCCCACATACACACACCCCATACACACACCCCACACACATATACACCCCACACACATACACACATACACATTCCTCCACACACACCCCACATACACACACCCCATACACACACCCCCACCCCACCCCCCACACATACCCCACCCCCACACACATACACACCCCACACACACACCCCATACCCCCACACCCCCCACACACACTTACACACACATCCCCCCACACACCTCACACACACCCCCAGACACATAAACACCCCACACACTTACACACACATACACATCCCACACACACTTACACACACACACTCCCCCCACACACTTACACACACTTACCCTCCGCCCCCCCACCCCCCCCATCCTAGGGCTCCCGCCGCCCAGAAATCCAGGCCAGGCTTGGGCCGCCGGGTGGCCGCAGGCAGGCAGCGAGGTGAGCAGCCGGTCCAGGTGGCGGCCAGGGGTTAAGTGCCTGTGCGAGGTGGTGAGAGGAGGGCACCGTGGGAGCTTCCTGTTTGGACAGAGGAGCTGGGAAGGTTGTCGCAGGAGCTGGGCGACACCCCCTGGGCAGGGTGCTCCCCGCCTGGGAGCCGGGAGAGGCGGGGCCTCCGCAGAGCCGCAGGGCAGGCTGTCAGGCCATGGGAAGTAGGGGGGGGTGTGGGGGGGGATCTCAGTGTGCTGGGAAGGGAGGTCGTGAAAGACCCAGATGCTCTCCCGCCCCCTGCCCCGCGCTCCTTCCTCCGAGGGGCCCCTGAGGACAGGACGCGGCGCCCGGGGGGCCTCATGCTAACGCACCTTCACGGCACCTACGGGTGCGGGGCTCTGGGAGGCGCTGCTCTGGCCCCTCTTTGTGACCGTCCTGCTTTCTGTGCGTGGCGTGGGCGGCCGGGACCTTCCGGTTTGGGGGCCGTGGGGGGCTGGGCGGGCGTGGGGGTGATGAGTTAAGAGAAGACAAGGGGCTGGGACCCCGAGGCCGGAGAGGTGGCCGGGTGGCAGGTGGCCTTGGTAGAAGGTTCTGGGTGGGGGGCGGTGAAAGAGCAGGAGGCCTGGGGCTGGAGCCCTGGACGCTTCCACAGAGCTGAGCAGGCGCCTTCATTGCTTGAGAACTGACGCCTGAGAGTGTCACCTCCTGCGACGCTGCCGCCTTGAAGGCAGCGGGAGGGGCCGGGACGAGGAGTCGGGAACTGGACCTGCCCGGGCCGAGGACCCAGGCCCCGAGCCTCTGCCCCGTGTGAGGGTTGGACCATCTGCTTGTCAACCTGTGGTCCAGGAATCAACGCACCAGCGTCACCGGGGAGCCGGTTAAAATGCACGGGCAGCCCTGGCCGGTGGCTCAGTGGTTAGAGTAGGCCCTCAGACCGAGCGAAGGGTCTTGGGTTTAATTCCCGGTCAAGGGCACGGACCTCAGTTTCGGGTTCAATCCCCAGCCCCATTGGGGCACTACGGGGTGTGTCTCTCTCACGTTGATGTTTCTTTCTCTCTCTCCCTCTATCTCCTCCCTCCCTATCACTGTCTGAAAATCAATGTAAAAAAATATCCTTGGGTGAGGATTAAAACATATAAAATGCATGTTTCCAGGCCACGCCCAGCCCAGGGGCTCTCCAGGCCCGGCCTGGGCCTCTGCATTTACAGCCCCGTCGTTAGAGGGTGAGAGTCCTGACTCCGGAAGGCTCCGTGCACCTCCCTCCTCCTCCTCAGTTGGGGGAGTGGAGAGCCACATGGAGTTGCCCGGTACACAGTGGTGGTGGGGGGGTGGAGAGGGGGGACTGCCCCGAGGCCAAGCCCCGCGTTCCCAGAGGCCTGACTTTGTGCAGGAAGCTGCGCTGCTGGGCCTGGGAGAGAACAGTCACCAGCATTCATTGAGCGCCTACTGAGTACCCGCCCGAGGCAGCCCAGAGCTGGACTGAAGTGGGTATTGCATTCGGGGGAGGTTTCTCTCGGTCCCTCTCAAGTGCCCTGACACCTCTAGCTGCGGGGGGGTTGTGGAGGGGGTCAGAAGCCTCCTGCTAAGCGGGGGGGCCTCAGACACTTCTGTCCCTGGAAGAACCCCCTCCTGGCGTCCCGTTTGCCCGCTCCCCACGCAGCGCTCCCCTGGGCTAGGGCGTCCACTGCCCCAGTTGCCCACCAGCCCCACCGCCCCCCATCTGTCCCCCCAGCCCCCCGCTGGCCTCCCCTCTTGCCGTGGGCGCAGAGGTTTACGCGCCAGAGATGGCGTTATTAAAAATGACATTTAACCAGAACTGGAATTACCGCGCGGATGGCTGCAAACCCCGGAATCAAAGCCGAGCCGCCGGGCGCGCCTGGCGGGGGCCGGGGCCTCCTCTGGCCGCCAGAGCTCCGAGCGGCCTCCCATATAAAAGCCCGCAGAGCGCCCCGGTCTTGAAAGCAGCGCACCTCCTTTCATTAGACTAACAAATAACACGTAACAGAAAACATCTGGGAGCAGCAGCCCCTAATGCGCTCAAGATGGGCCGTGGGCAGCTGGTCCGGCCGCGGGCAGCCGGCCGTGCGGGGCTCGGGCCTGCCTGCCCCCACCCAGGGGGGTTCCGGGGCCTCGGGGCGCCTGCACCTCCTCCCTCCTCCCCTGGGCCTGCCCCTGCGCCCTGTGGGACCTGGGGTCTCCTCGTCCCCCTCATCACTCACCTCTCTCCTCACAGAGGGAACCGGGAATCGAGGTGTGTCTGTGCAGGGACCGTGGGCCTGGGTGGCGGCACCGGGCTCCGCTGGACCAGCTGGGGGACCTTGACCCGGTTCTCCTTCGCTCTGGGGGCGTCGTCTGCCATCTGAGAAGACTCGTGCCTTGAGGGTGGCCGTAAGGACTTCAAGAGGTGACGAGAGGAGACCGCTGAGCACGGGAGAACTGCTCGGCAACGGTTCCTGCCGTTGTGATGAAAGTTGGGGAAACTGAGGCTCAGAGAGGTTGAGTGACTTGCCCAAGGTGACACAGCAGGTGGAGAAGCCCCAGGGTCACTCCCCCTTCCCGGCCTTCCAAAGAGCAGTGGAGTCTGGCTGGTGTGGCTCAATGGTTGAGCATGGACCTATGAACCAGGAGGTCGCGGTTCGACTCCCGGTCAGGGCCCGTGCCCAGGTTGCAGGCTCGATCCCCAGTGGGAGGTGTGCAGGAGGCAGCTGATCAATGATTCTCTCTCATCGTTGATGTTTCTCCCTCTCCCTCTCGCTTCCTCTCTGAAACCCATAAAGATACACATTTTACAAACAAGGGGCAGTGGGCACAGAGTGCGTCTGACACGGCCGCCCTCAGCCCGTGGCAGGGGGTGAGCTCATCTCTGAGAGAGAGGGGGCTGCCCCTGCCCCTCACTGGGCCATGAGTCCCCTCGAAGTCCCCACCACGCCCTGGACTTGGAGGCCAGGGGCTTCTAACTGTGATGCCTCCCCAGGACCCAAAGCATCAGCCCCATTGCTCCGGGGGCCGGGGCCCCCAGACTGGGAGGCTTGTCCAGCAAAACATCCCGAGGGGGGGGAGAAAGGACACACGGCCCTTTGCCCCCTGATTCCCCTGCAGACGAAGCTACAGAAAACAGGCCTTTGTCTCCCCAGAGAGACGCTGTGGTAGACTCTGTGCCTGCCCCTCCCCTCCCAGACAGGCCTTGCTCTTTGGTTCCAGAGAAACTGGATGGGGTTCATTAATTCACCCATTCGTGCATTCATTCATAGGTGTGGTCAGGTGAGAGCTGGCCCCTAACCAGGGAGAGGGGCAGGAAGGCAGCGTCCCTCCCCGCGGCCAGCTCGTCCCCACAGGGGAAGTGAAGCGTTACCCCATCCTACAGATGAGAAAACTGAGGCTCAGAAAGGCGAAATCACTTACTCAATGTTAGCCGGGGAATACACAGTGATTCCCCAGAGCCCAGGTACAATACCGGCCACCCCGGCAGGGTCCCCACACGGAGCTCCAGCAGCTCCTGTCTCCCCACTTCCCACCCCGCTTTGGTTCCCTGAGGAAGGTGCCACTTTTCCAGGGACCCCCTTTGCAAAGCAAGACCTGGGGCAGGCAGGCAGGAGGGCTTTGGGCTGGGCTGTGATGGAGGGGCCGGGGCCGGGGCCGGGGCCAGGGACGGACCGGGCCTTTGGGAATCTCGTGTTTCGGGGAGAGACGGCGTGTGTTCATGGGAAGGCCAGCCTCTCCGGGGGAGCGGGCTGCCCTGCAGCCACACCCGGGCGAGGAGAGTGTCAGGGCTCCGAGCGGGAAATCGCTGGAGACAAGAAGTAAAAACGGCTGCTCTGGTTTCACTGGGAAGGAAGCAAGAGAAGGCGAAGATCTAATGCTGCCGAGAGCGGAGCCGAGTCCTTGTTGAAGGAAACTGTTGCTGTGGCAGAGAATTCAAACCCGAGGCCGAGCAGAGCTGGGGTGGGGGCGGCCTTTCCAAGGCCTGGCTGCTCTCTCAAGGCAGGGAAAATAGGGGGGCCTCCCCCAGCTCTTTCCCCCTCCCTCCCTCCCTCCCTCCCTCCCTTCCTCCCTTTCTCCCTTCCTTCCTTCCTTCCTTCCTTCCTTCCTTCCTTCCACAAATACTCAGGGCCAGGCTGCCGGCTGAATGCTGGGGTCCCCGCAGGGAGCAAGGGAGGTGTGGCCCCGGCTAAGAAGGTGTCCTGGGTGCTATGAGCACAGAGACTGGGCCTCCCTACCTGGTCTGGGGTTCCGGGAAGGCTCCTGGAGGAAGCGGACTTTTCGGAGGGGCCGGAAGGATGCGTGGAGTGAGCCAGAGGAAGAGGTGGGAAGGGAGCTGCAGGTGGAGGGAACAGCAGCTGCGGGGCCTCCGGGGTGAGCCGAGGGCTGGGAGGGCGCACGCGGGAGAGGCCGGGTGAGCAAGGCCTGGTTCTGGAGTCGCAGGTTTTGTAGTGAGAGCAGTGGGCATGCTGTCTGTGCGTCTGTGGGTGTCTGGGTGGCCGGGGCACCCAGGCCCTCCCCGGCAGCTCCCTTGGTTAGTAAGTGTCCCCTGTCGTGCGGGAAGTGGATGGCTAACCTGGGGACAGCAGTTGTGTCCGGCTGCCCGGACCTCCTGAGGTGCCTTCCTCTCCACAGGAGACCCAGCCCAGCCACGCGGAGGCCTAAGATGCCAGGCTGGGGAGGGGAGGCTCCCAGGGCCTCAGAGCCAGAGGCAGGCCAGGTTCCGTGCCCAGCGTCGGGGTCGCCCGTCCACCTGCAGCACGGCGGTGCCCACGGCTCGGACCCAACGCTAGGGCTCGGAGCCGTCGGCACAGCAGCCCTGAGACGGGCGGCCATCCGCAGACCCGGCGCACGATGAGGAAGGTGGGCTCGGGCCGGGCCGGCTGGCTGCAAAGCCTGCACCCTGGAGGGATGGAGGGATGGAGGGATGCTTTGGGGGTGCGTGGCCGGGTCAGGGCAGTGGAGCTGGGTGACTGGGGCGGGGGTGGCTTTCGAGTGTGTTCATCTTCATCGCTGTCATCGCACTGTTGGGCTATTTGTTGCGCACTCGCTACGTGCTAACCCTCCCTGCGCATCATCTCAGGAATTCCTCCCGGATCCCCTAGGCCCGTGGTCGGCAAACTGCGGCTTGTGAGCCACATGCGGCTCTCGAGCCGCGGTTTGCCGCTCTGTTGACTAATGAGTTTGCCGACCACTGCCCTAGGCGGTCGGCAGTCTCATGGCCCCATTTGCCAGGCGAGGGTCTGAGGCTCAGGAAGAGGGGCTGTGCATTGAGGGCACGGGGACCAGGCCTCAGGCCTTATCTTCGGCGTGTGCCTCCCCCGCTGGCCTGGAGCCCCCGATGTGCTCCCTCTGGCCGCCCCCACCTCCAGGCGTGCTTCGGAAGGCGCGGGTAAGACGTGATAACGCCGGGCAGAGTGCCGGACAGAACCCAGAGCCGCTCCCCCAGCCAGGCAGGAGGCCAGGGTCCCCCATGCAGCTCGGTGGCGGCACAAGCTTAGAAACAGAGTCGGCCCCAGAGAGTTCCGGGGACCCCTGCCTTCTCGGGGGCAGGTCATGCGGCTGGTAGGGGCCCGGCTTAGCTGTGGGCTCCTGGTCCCAACCTCACCCCCACTCAATGGATGATCTTGGGCAAGTGTCTCACTTCTTTGAGCCTCAGGTTCCCCATCTGCAAAATGGGCACAGGGAGAGGCCCTGCGTCTTGGGCTGTTCAGAGGAGCTGATGGCATCACGCGGGTGGGGCTCAGCTCTCTGCCCCCGGGCCCAGGAGGTGCTCGATCAACACCGTTTGTCCTCACGTTCACTCCCCCGACACTGGGGAGGAGGGGGAGCTGCGCAGGTCAGGACCGCCAAGCCCCCTTCACAGGCGGAAAAGCCGAGGCGGGAGAGAGAGTTCCCCAAGGCCCCCGGGGGACGGAGCTGGGAGTGGGAACAGGTTCTGGGTTCCGGGAGCTGACCCCAGGGCCTTTGCGGATACCTTTGCTTTCCAAAGAAGAGACAGGTTATCCAGCCCTGGTGCCCCAGCACACACCCGGGACCCAGGCGGGTATCCCTGCCCAGCCTGCCGGTGACCGGGCCCCTCGGGGAGGGCGGCGTTGGCTCGCGGCCCCGGCTGCGGGCGCTGACTGCCCCTCCCGGGCGGGCAGCATGAGCATCTGCTTCGTTTCCCAGGGACACGTAGAGCCAGGCCTAATTCCATGACCAGCACCGTCGGTACACCAGCACGGTCATTGTTATGCTGCGGTATCTGAGGTTAAACATCCAGTGAGAGGTTAATTGCAACTTCTAGAAGGTCTGTGGAGGAGGCTGAGGAGGAAGGCCGAGACCCAGATAGGATCCCTCAGGGTTACAGCTGGTTCTCGCCACCTGTCTACAACCGCACACGTGTGCACACATATGCACTCGCCTCACAGGACACGTGCACACACACCACACACACAACGCGCAGGTACACACACACAGACACGCACACACAGACATGCACACACTCGCACTCCGCGGATCCCTGGGCCGCGGCACAGCTGGCTCAGACGCGGTGTTTGCACGCATGGGAAAGCTGATCGGAAGCCGGCTTTCCCGCCCCTTCCCTCGCGGCTTCTTTCTCTGCCAGGACCCCGTGTCCAAGTGGCCACCGGAAGCAGGTTCCAGGAGGACCAGGCATCCAGGGTGTAAGGAGGCAGGTTCAGGGGGGTGCACAGAGTTTGGGGCCAAGGAGACAGTGAGCATATGGGGGTTACCTCCCCGGCCCAGCTCTCAGCTCCTCCCAAACCCTCCTCCCGCCACCTCGGGAGCCGGAGCGGACGGAAATGAGTGAATAGTGGGTGGTGGGCCGTGTGGGATGAAGCAGGTCAGGGAGGAGGCAGGAGAGCCATCGCCCAGTCCAGAGAGGCCAGAGGTGGGTGCACCCCTCTAGCACCGGGGCTCAGAGCCCTGCAGAACCCCGGGCTCTGGAGAGCTCCGTGCAGCTTCCTGGGCTCTGTGGGGATCAGGGCAAATATTCGCTGCTTTCTAGAAACGGGGAGCAACAGCAGAGGTTGGGAGAGTGGGGCTGCCCTGGCACTGCGGGTACATGTGGCCTGGGCCTGGTCAGGAGGGCAGCAGCTCTGGGGGGCTGTGGGGGGGTTAAGGCTGGAGCCTCCTCATGTGCCAGAGAGACCCCAGGGAGAGGAGGTCCAGAGCTGGGCTGGCTGGCGAGTGAGCCTGGCCCCCATTCGCTCCCTGGGGCAAGGGGTTTCCCAATTCGGAGCCTCAGTTTCTTCATCTGTAAAGTGGGGATAATGACAGTGGGTTGTGAGGAAGCAGAGGGAGGAAGCACCTCCTAGTCCTGGCACGTGGTCGTGCAGCAGTTGGTATTATTACTGCTGTTGCTATTGTTAGCAACTCACAGGCAGGTCCCTAAGAGGGCAGGCAGAGGACCCAGCCACACCCCTGGCAGCTGCTGACCCCCAGGGTCCCTCATCTCCCCAGCATGGGGATGGGGCGTGTCCCAACCCAAACTAGCTTCACGTTAAGGCAAGTCTCCCTCCACCCCAGCCCCATCCGTCTTGTTTATTTCCATTGTCTCTGGCACATTCTGGGTGAGATGGAGGTGAGGGATGAGGGCAGTGTCTCCACCCTCTCTCAGCAGGGGCTGCGTCCATCCCGTCCGTCCATCCATCCCGTCCATCCGTCCATCCTGTCCATCCGTCCATCCCGTCCATCCTGTCCATCCGTCCATCCCGTCCATCTGTCCGTCCCTCCCATCCGTCCATCCATCCCGTCCATCCGTCCATCCCGTCCATCTGTCCGTCCCTCCCATCCATCCATCCATCCATCCAGTCCATCCATCCATCCCGTCCATCCATCCATCCCGTCCGTCCATCCATCCCGTCCGTCCTTCCATCCCGTCCATCTGTCCGTCCCGTCCATCCGTCCATCCCGTCCGTCCATCCATCCCATCCGTCCATCCATCCATCCCGTCCATCCGTCCATCCCATCCGTCCATCCATCCCGTCCATCCGTCCATCCTGTCCATCCGTCCATCCCGTCCATCTGTCCGTCCCGTCCATCCCGTCCATCCGTCCATCCCGTCCATCCGTCCATCCCGTCCATCCTGTCCATCCGTCCATCCCGTCCATCTGTCCGTCCCGTCCATCCCCGGGGACAGTGCTCCTCAGCCTTGGGCACAGCAGACAAACAAAAGCCTGGGCCCCCAGAGCAGGTCAGGGCGGGGCTCTGGCTCCCAGCTCCATGTGGAGGCCTCAGACTGTGGCCCCATCGTCCCCTCCACCTGCCGTGCCAGGGCTGCCACGCCATCATTAGAGTCACCCCTTTGGGTGAAGTCGCTGTCCACGGGGAGCCCCTGCGGGACCCCCTTCATCCCAGTAACCGAGAGTCCCTCCTGGAGAGCTAAGCCGCGTGCTCCCCCCTCACCTTTACAGAAGCCACCCAAGTTCCCATTCACAGGTGAGACACGGAGGCCCCGCCACTCAACACATATTTCTGAGGCCCTACTATGTGCAGGCACTGGGCAGACACCCACCCATCGGCCTTTAGGGGCGTCCCGCTTCCAGGAGACAGGCAGTGAACGGACAATGAACAGGTATCCAATCGCCTGCCCATGGGTTCCACCAGGTTGAGAAGCACAGGGGCCTCTGGGGCTCAGAGACGGGGTGTCGCCACCCCAAGGCTGCACAGCCAGCGCCCGGCAGAGCTGGGATCAGACCCCAGAGCCCTCCCTTCCTGCTCAGGAGGCCCTCCCAACAGGCGGCAAAGATCCACATCTCAGATTAGCTGGGGAGGGACCCACCACCAGCCCAGGCGCAGGGGCGGGTCCACAAGCCCCCCTGGCTGTACTCACCCAGATTGGGGGGGAGAGGTTTCCAAGAGTGGAGGGCACATTCCTCTAGTGCCATAGGGCAAGGCCAGGTTCGGGTAGAGGTGGGCCTCAGCAGTGTCTAGTTAGGACAGTCCCCTACGAGGGACAGCAAACTGGCCCCAGGTAGCATAAACGAAATTAAGGTAATTTTCATTCTAGTAGCTGAGAGGTCCAGGGTGGGACTTCAGGCTCCACAGGATCC
The DNA here is from genome assembly GCF_027574615.1 of Eptesicus fuscus. Lineage (NCBI taxonomy): Eukaryota > Metazoa > Chordata > Mammalia > Chiroptera > Vespertilionidae > Eptesicus > Eptesicus fuscus. The sequence goes on from NC_072487.1 coordinate 74,952,513, forward strand.
AGGGCTTACACCATGGAGCGGCCAGAGCCGCTGGCAGGGCCAAGATTGGGGCCCTGCCCACCTCTGAGCCAATCACAGTGGCCGAAGAGGAGCTGTGTGCTGATTGGCCGAGGGCTGGGCCACGTGGGTGGGCCTCACCTGACCCCTTGGACCAAGAGGGCAGGGAGGCTCCTGGACATGTGAGGAAGCTCCCATTTGTAAGGAAGCGTTCCCTGAAGAACACGAGGCCCCGCTTTATGTGCTTCCCACGTATTATCTCACCGCATCCTCACGGAGGAAGCTGTATCACACCCCCTGCACTGGTGAGGCAGCGAGGCTCAGAGAGGCCCGGGAGCTGTCCCCAGGCCACCCAGCGTGTGGGTGGAGAGCAGGAGCCCACTCTGGGCCTCCCAAAGTGACCAGTCCGTCAGGTGGCCTGGGCAGCAGGCACGGAGCCACCCTTTGCCAGCTTGCCCCCCATTCTTGGCAGCCACGTCTCTGTTTTACTTTTCTGGGGGCTGTGTCTAAGGCATCGGGACAGTGGAGATACTGGATGCCGGTGCGCTTCCCATCTCGTCCCAATCCTGCCTTCGCTGGTGTCCCATTGGAGCTAGAAATGGGCCTTGGTGGAAATGCTTACACCCCAGACGCTGGCAAACATTATCAGTGAAGGGTCTCTCCTTCCAGAGAACCGATGGCTCAGCATTTATCAGCACAACACAGGTGATGATTTAATTTTTGTTTTCTCTCTTAAATGGACATTTTTTTTTTTTAGAGAAGTCTCAGGTTCGTAGCCAAACCGGGCAAGAATCACAGAGTTCCCACACAGAGTTCCTTACCCTCAGCCACGCACAGCCTCCCTGTCCAGAGCCATCTGTTTGCTACGATCCACGAACCAAAATGGACACATCATTGTCACCCCAAGTCAGCCAAAGTCCACAGCTACCCGCCATGATCGCATCGTACGGAACGTTTCCCTGCCCAAAACAGTGTCACTCCTCCGTGCTCCGCCTCTTCGTCCCTCCCCTGTCCCCATCCCTGGCAGCCGCTTATCTTTGGACTGTCTGCATAGTTTTGCCTTTTCCAGGACGTCACGTGCTGAATCAGACAGCACGCAGCCTCTTCGGGCTGGCTTCCTTCGCTTAGCAATGTGCCTGTAACGTTCCTCCGTGTCTCTTCGTGGCTCTGTCGCTGATTTCTTATTGTTGGGTAATAGTCCATTGCCTGGATGTACCACCCTTTACCCGCCCACCTACCGAAGCACAGCGATGGTGAAGGACGCGGCCATAAACATTGGGGTGCAGCTTTTTGGGGTGGATGCACGTTTTCAGCTCCCCGGGGTAAACACCAAGAAGTATGAGCACTGAGGAGCGGGTTTGGTTTTGTAGGAAATCTCCAAGCCGTCCTCCACAGCGGTGTGCCAGTTTGCGTTCCCGCCAGCCATGAATGAGAGCGAGCCCCGGTGGCCCCACGTCCTCGGTGTCCGGGTTCTGGATGGTGGCCGCTCTCCTAGGCGTGTAGCCGTGTCTGCCTGTTGCTCTCACTTGCATTTTCCTTCTGACGCATGATGGGGAGGGTCTTTTCAGGCGCTGATCACCACCTGGGAATCTTCTCTGGTGCGATGTCTGTGAAGGCCTTTGGCCCGTTTTAAACGCCGGGTTGTTTATCATTAAATTTCGTAAAGAAGTTTTCTCACGGTGGATACTCGCCTGAAAAACAGTTGTTCTCTCGGGGCCAAACCAGCCTCGCCAACATGACTTAGCAACGTGGTATTTCTGTGCAGGAAGAGGGATATCGTCCCGTGTGAAATACGGAGGCCGGGTCATTGCTCCCACCACCACCGGGGTGGGGCCCTGGACAAGGGTCTGCGCCCTGGCAATGCCAGGTGGCTGCTCCTTTATCTGCTTAAAGGAGCCAGAACGGAACATGGCTTTTTTCAAATGTACTTCCATGACCTCGGAGGAACTTGCCAGTCCTTCCCCCAGGCTGTGTGACCTTAGAGAAGTTGCTAGACCTCCCAGGTCCTCTCCCCTCATCTGTATGACAATGACCTCTGCTTCCAAGGGCTGCAGGGGTGCGGAGTCCGTGTGTAAAGGGCCTGGCACATCGGGGGCTCCGTGGAGGGCAGCTGGGGGAACCCCTCTGAGAATCATGATCGGCACTATGGTGTCAGCACATGGTCCTGGCGGCCAAGCAAAGGCCTCCGGGCTGGGCCAGGCCTCTGGCCTGGGAGGTTCAGTCCCCATCCCTTCGTGAGCGAACCCCCTCTGCAGCCAGGGCTGTTCTGGCCAGTCTAGGACCCTGTCCCCCACCGGGCCCTGGAGTGTGGACAGGGTGCAGCCATCGGCACCCTTCAGAGCTTTTTGGCTCAGGGAGTGAGGGAGGCCACCAGGGGAAGGACAGGCAGGGGGACCAGGAACCGCCACGGGCTCCCTCTAGTCCCAGGAGAAACTGCCTTGGCGGAGACCCGAGGCGGAAGCGGCAGGTGCAAGCTTCCCTCCAAATTCACGCCCACTCACTCCAGGTGCCGCGTGGCCGGGGCGTGCTAGGAGGTTACTAGGCTCCCAGCCAGTGCTGCTTAGTCCTGGTCAGTGGCCTGGCCTTCCCGCCCCCGAGCCCGCTGGGGAAGGGGGGAGCGAGGTCAGGAGCCCCCAGTTTGCAGGGTATCCCCTTCCTGCCCCCTGCTGCCCTTCCCCCAGGCCCACATGCTGGGGGAGTGGAGGTGGGGGGCAGGGTCGGGGTGGTGGGGGAACCTTTCATGTGGGACTTGGCTGGGACGGCAGAAAGACTGCCTGGCGGGCTCCAGTCCCCGGGCAGGTTCGCCGAGGCCATTACGGAGCTTATTACCTCCAGGCTGGGAACTTTTTAAAAGTGTGGTTTTGTTCTAAACCCAGCATTTCTGACAGCCAGAGTTAATAAGCCCCCCAAGTGAATTCAGGGGGTATTAACGGGAACGTTCTAAACAGAATTCCTTCTCCATCGTGTAAGCAGCTCAGGAAAAGAGGCTCTCCCCCCAGTGCAGGGTGAGCATGGCACTTTGATGTGGGCCCGTTTCCTTATAAAGTCCCCTGGAGGAGGGGGAATGAAAACCGAACCTGGAGCCAACAAATTACTTGCAATTTGCAAGCACACACACTCAGCCCATAGGGGCTAACGGCCGGAACAGAAATAAATATACAAATAGACATACATGGGGGAGGGGGGGGGGCAGACAGGGAGGGAGAGACCCAGGGAGGGACCGAGGGCGGGAGGAAGGAGGACAAAGGCGACCCACTGGAGCCCGCTCAGACCCATGAGCCTTCACGCTCGCGTGGGCAATTCCTAAGGGCGCGCCCCCCCCCCCCCCCCCCCCCCCCCCCCCCCCCCCCCGCACACGGCCCTGACTAATGACAGCAGCTTCCACGCGGAGCATCTCTGAGCAGGAGTGGGCCCCGCACACACCCTCCGGGCTCAGGGATTGATATGGGAGCAGTTGTGCATAAGCCCCGCGTTGGAACCTTGGCAAGGGCAAGGACACCCCCACGGAGCGCCCCCACGGAGCGCCCCCACGGAGCCTCACTGCCCCCAGGTGCTTGGGCGGAGGACCTCAGCTAGGGAGTCAGGGTGCAGCTGAGCGGAGGGTCTCCGAAAAGGGGAGGGAGGGGCGCTCCAGGGAAAGGCACTAGTTAGGGCCAACTTTGGGTGACCTTGGGTTCCAGGTGTGCGCCCTAGGAGGTAGGAGGGGGCACATCTGGGCGAGGGCGAGGGCGAGGGCTGGGGTCCAACAGCCCAGCCTGGTGGCCTTCTGGCTGTGTGACCTTGGGCCTGTGACCTCTCCAGCCTCCGTTGTCCGGACTATGAAATGGGGATGGGAGATGCTAGCGGTGTACCTGGCTCCTAGGGTGCTTATGGGCGGAGAAGCGCGTGTGGCGCGCCCAGCCCCGCTCCTGGCCCGCGGCCGGGCACGTGGGAACCGCCTGTTGGATTTCCGTGAACTTGGTTTTCCAGGAAGAGACGGGGCAGCCCCAGCTGCAACCCGGGACCCAGCGGAGACTAGGGAGCAGGGTAGGGGGGGGGGGAGGGAGGGAGGTGTCCGAGCCGGAGGGCGGACAGGCGGCGGGAAGAGGAGGGGGAGGGGGGGCTGCGCCTCGCGCCCCCTCCTCCGCACGCGCCCCGCCCCGCGCGCCTCTCCCACCCGCGCTCACACGGGGCGGCGGGGCGGCGGCGGGCGCGGGCCGCGCGGGGCTGGGCGCGCCGATCTATTAACGTCTGTGTGTCTGGGCCGCGGGTCTGCGGCGAGGCAGGCGCCAGGGGCTCGCCTGGAACCAGATGTGCCGCGGCGCCGCTCTGGCCGCCACCGGCGCGGCGCGCTCGCACGCACGGGCTGGCGCGCACATGGCCGGGCGGGGTGGGCGGCGGTTGGCGCGCCGGGCCGGGCACCCCCTGGGTTTCGGGTCGACCTCAGACCCGCTTGTGCGTAAAAGACACCCCCACCCCCACCCAACAGCCGCGCGCCAGCAGAGCCCCGCCCATTGGGGAAGTGACCCCCCCGCCCCCCCTGCACGCTGGGCTCCTGGGTGGGTCCTGCCCCCCCCCCCCCCCCCCCTTCCGCAGACACTGTCTCCGGGAAGAGAACGGAGGCCTCTCCGAAAGCCCAGCCTCCCCAACACCCCTTACAAGGGCCAGGGACTCTTCCCGCACCCCCCCCCCCCCAAGTTTGTTTTCTTAAGTTTGTGTGTAAGATTTTTAAAGGTTCTGAGTCAGAGCTTCCCTGAAGATGAAGCTCGGGCCACGCTGAGCAATGCCGAGCGGGGGGAGGGGCGGGCGGCAGGGCGAAGGAAGGTGGGGGCTGGTGGCTTTGGGACCCCGGGTTGGGAGGGGGCTCTTCACCCTCCGGGAAAGAAAGGGTTACACTGAGGCCTGAACCAGCTGGGCACCAACACTGGGTGGTCCCCAGCCCCGGCTGCGGGCAGCAGCATGCCCCACGCCACCCCCAGGGCTGCCTTGGGGTGCTCCACTCTAGAGGACCAGCTGCTTCCCTCTCTGGACCTCCTCAGGGTCTTGTAAACTGGGGGACTGGGCCCCCGGTGGCCCGTCAGGACCACTCCCAGCAGAGGAGGCAGGGGAAGGGGGGTGGCGGGGGAAGGGGACACTTTGGTCTCCCCTGGATGGAGGTGGCAGGGAGGCAGAGAGCAGGGGGAGGACAAAGGGCAGGGCTGGCTGAGGCTGCCCCCGGGGGCCTGGGCCGTGGTTCGCAGCCCTTCCCCCAGGCTTTCTTTCCAAAAGAGTGTTTCGTAGAAAACCTTTGAAGATACATGTATGTGGAAAGAACGGATTCTCCCGGCCTTGCGGGCTTCCCTGTCCTTGAAGGGGGCAGGGGGGCTGGGATGCTGAGTGGGGGCAGGGGGTGTAGCTCCCTACACATCAGCACTGAAAGGTGAGGCCTCTCTCAGGGGCACGTGGGGTGGGGGGCTGGCAGCACCTCCAGGGCTGGGGGGCGGGAGGGCTGAGACCCGGCCATAGATTTGGCGCGTGTCCGCACTGCGGCGGCTGCTCCCTCGCATCACTGTCATCCTGTCGGGACCATCACAGACCCGCTTCACGGACTCGGAGGCCCAGAGAGGAGCAGTGACAGGCTCGAGGCCACAGCCTGGAGGAGGGGGATTCCAGCCCAGACGCTGGAGACCAACCTGGGGCTGGGGCTCAAATCCCCTTATGGCTGGAGGCTGGCCGAGCAGGGCCGTTGGCTCCAAACCTTTAGGAGGCAGAGGGAGGGTCCGGCTGACAGGGCATCAGGATGGCCAGCTGCCTGGCCCCCAGCCCCGTCTGCCCTCCCTGCCCTCCAGGGGGCCTCGGCTGACCGTCCAGGGCTCCTCCGCTCCCCCCTTCCCCGCGGGAAGAATGATGTCCCCTTCCTCTGACCTTGAGCACCGGCCATGCCAAGCTGAAGCCTTTCCCTGGCTCATGCTCTGGCCCCTAATTTTTTTTTTTAATTTTAATTTATTGATTTGAGAGAGAAGGAGCAGTAGAGAGGGGAGGGGAGGAGGAAGGGGGGGACATGGCTGTGTTGTTCCACTTATTTATGCCTTCATTGGTTGACCCCTGTATGTGCCCTGATCGGAGATCGAACCCACAACCTTGGCCTCTAGGAACGACACTCTAACCAACTGAGCTACTTGGCCAGAGCTAAAAAATTTTTAAAAACAGTAAAGAAATTTGTTTCACAGATGGGAGGGTCAGAAAAAGTGGGCAGCTTTTAACAGTTTCCACCAATCGAGGATGCATAAAAGTCTTCAACTGTTTGGATAGGCAGAAAATTGGGGATACCTCCCCATGGGGACCCAAATTCCATTCATTCGTTCAGATATTTATTCATTCCACATTTACTGAGCACCTACTGTGTACCAGACGCCGTGCCCGGTGCTGAGACTAGAGGCCAGTGCACGGCTTCCCGTCTGATCAGCTGTCTTCTCCGGAAGCATCTGCGAAGGACCCCCCACCCCCAGACACATGCAGGGCATCAGAGCGTCTCTTTTAACCAAGCTTCCCGGGACTTCCCAAGGAAATTGTCAGCGGCATCCAGAAATCTGGGAGACCTGCAGTCAGCCCCTCCCACGGGACCACAGGGTGGCCAGGGGGCGGGGCAGGCTCCCAGGGTCCCCGCTGAAGAGCCTGCCTTCACATGTTAGCAAGGTGCCCTGGGGAGAGTCCCCGTGTGCAGCCCCTCAATGTATAAACCCGGGACCACTGGGACGCCCACGGGGAAGGGATCACGGCTCACTGTAATGGCGAGTTTTCTAGGGTCGGGGTTGGCTGCTGCCCAGGGTGTGGTGGGAACCGTCGGGGATGCTGCAGGTGGCTCCGTGCCCAGGCCCTGAGCATCCCCTCCCCTCTCCCCCCGCCACCGACACAGAGCAGGGGGCCTGCAGACTTGAGGGCACTAGGACCTGTGAGCCTGGCGTGTGGGTGGATTTAGGTGGAGAAGAGCGGTCAGCGAAGCCACACGGATGGGGAGAGGTCCCTGCGCCCACATGCCGGGACTCGCCTGCCTCCAGCAGGTGTTGGCTGCGGGCTTCCGGCTCCCGGGGCCCAGAGCTCCGAAATGGGAGAGAAAGCCCCACCCGGGGTCCTTAACTGCAACGTGACCTTGGCTTGGAAATTGTGAACCAGGGTCTCGTTCCTCCAGATGTCAGCCTTGGGGGACAGACGGACGGGACATAAACCCATCCCTGCCTGGCTGTGTGACCTGGCTCAGTGACGGTACCTCTCTGGGCCTCACTGGCCTCAACTGAGAACAAAGCTTAACCACAGTGCCTTCCACATTTTAGAAGGCAGGGCTCCATAACCCAGTGCCAGGCACGTAATAAAAGTTCAGTAAATTGCAGCCAAAAAAAGGGGTGGGGAAGGAGGGGCCCCCCGAGCTGTGGCCCAGAGGGGGGCAGGAACATGCAGGGCAGCCCGGGGCTTCTCGGAGTGAGCCTCAGACTCACGTTTTCCAGCGGCCCCGAGTCACGGATGGGTCGGAGCCTCCCGCGGCGCTCCAAAGGCCAGCCTCCCAGGGAGGCCAGCCCCGTCCGGAGCCAGGGTCACGGGAGGCCCCACCAACCAGGAGAGGGGCCAGTGGGCGCTGCCTTCGTCTGGGATGCTTTCCTCGTCCTCAGAGACTGGGAGGGGCAGGCACTTGCGCTCGGGGTGGGCAGCTGGTTGCCCCAACCCTGTATCCCTGGGTCAGGGACACCCCCCATCCCCCCAACTGGGAACCCAGGAACAGAGAGGGAGCAGGAAGGAGGAAAATGTGTGTTCTCAGGGCTCGGATCGCAGTGGACCGAACTGGGGGGCCCATTGCCTTGCTGAGTGAGCCCTTGGCCAAGCCACCGTCCCTCACCCAGCCTCAGTTTCCCAAAAATGAGGGGGCCCAGCCAGCATGGCTCAGTGGTTGAGCCTATGAACCAGGAGGTCATGGTTTGATTCCGGGTTGGGCCACATGCCCGGGTTGTGGGCTCCATCCCCAGTGGGGGGCGTGCAGGAGGCAGCCGATCAATCATCTCTCGTCATTGATGTTTCTATCTGAAGTCAATAAAAATGTTTTTTTAAACACGAGGGGCTTTGACAGAGGCCCTGTAAGATCCCTGCAGGTCTGAGTCCTGGAGAAGATGAGGACATGGGCTGGAGACCCCAGAGCTGTGGGCAGCTTTGTGTCAGATCCGAGCCACAAGGAAACGGGCCGTCTCCGTCCCAGCCCCCGGCCCTCGGGGAGCCGGCTGTGGGCTGAGAGAGGCCGCGGCTCCTCCCTGGGAGGGAACCCCCACCCTGAGCCCCGAGCAGCCACTCACCCCGGCCTGGAAATGGTTAACGAGGGCAGCTTCCCTCCAGATCCCAGCCCCTTATTAAAATGTAGGTTTTACAATAAATTTGGCATTTGGCCACCAGCCTCAGATTAAAACCAGACGCTAACCCCCTTCTCAGACCAAATTCTGAGCAGAGAGCTGCTGTCATCCTCCTCAATGCCTCCGACCCTCAACCACCCTGCACCCCCTCTCCTCCAGGTGCCCCCACTCTCTGGAGCGTGGATTTGGGGTCTCAGGAGCAGACAAAACTGGGCTCACATGACCAGAGGTGACCAGAGGCCTGGGAACTTGAACCCTGGCTCCTGGAGTTCTGAGTGGACAGCAGTCAGCCCCGCAGGCTGGGAGCTTCCAGGGACCCCGGACTTCGGGATGGCCAGTTGTGCCTGGCCTTTGACCTCCCGGCCCTTGTCTGCGCCTGAGAATAGGACACATGCTCCCTGTTCAGTAGCTGCGTCCCTGTCCCCCTCGGGCCCAATGACCCCACTTTTCAAAGCCTCCTGGGCCTCAGCAGTTTTGGCCTCATCCTTGCCCACCCCCCACTTCCCACAGTGGGCCTGCTGTGCCCCACGCCGCCTCCTGACTGCTCTCCCACTGAGGGTTCCCCAAACACCCCACCCAGAGCAGCTGTGGGGCTCCCAGCAGCGCTGAGCCACTGTCTGGGCCTCAACCCCTCGTCTCCCACTCCGTCCTCCCCTCCCTGTGTCCCCTCAAGCACTCAGCGGCCTCCTTTTCTCCCTTCTCTGCCGACCCCTGTGTCTCTGACCTCTCCCCCTTTTCTGTGTGTGTGTGTGTGTGTTTTTTAAAAAACATATTTTTATTGATTTCAGAGAGGAAGAGAGGGAGGAGAGAGAGAGAGAAACATCAATGATGAGAGAGAATCATTGATCGGCTGCCTCCTGCACACCCCCTACTGGGGATGGAGCTTGCCACCCGGGCATGTGCCCTGACCGGAAATCGAGCCATGACCTCCTGGTTCATAGGTCGATGCTCAACCACTGAGCCACGCCAGCCGGGCTGTGTGTGTTCTTTATAACAACTTTATTGAACTATAATTCACATACCATACAATTCACCCGCCTAAAGTGTACAATTCAGCGATTTTGAGTATATTCGGTTGTACAACCATCGCCACAACCAGTTTTAGCACGTTTTCCCCAAAAGGAAACCACGCCCCCTTTAGTCATCAGTCATCACCTCGACTCCCTCCCGTGCCCCCCAGCCCCTGGCAACCGCTGACCGCCTGTTTCTGTAGATTCGCCTGTTTCTGTAGATTCGCCTGTTTCTGTAGATTCGCCTGTTTCTGTGGATTCGCCTGTCCTCTCTTCCCGTAAGTGGGCTCCCACGATAGGCGGCCTTCTGTGAGAGGCACTGTCTCCTTTCACGGAGCGCGCTGCGTCCCGGGTTCTCCCCGTTGTCCCGTGATCGCGTTTTATCCCTTTCCGTGGCCGACTAACGTCCCGCTGTGTGAGCTGCTACACCTCACACGTCCGCTCACCAGTGGGTGGGCATTGGGTTGCTCCCACGTGTTGGCTGCTGGGAACAGTGCTGTTGTGCACCCTCGTGTCCAGGTTTGGTGGGGACGGAAGTTTCCGCTCCTCCGGGGTGCGCCCCTAGGAGCGGAATTGCTGGGTCACACGGCAACTCCGTGTGTAACGTCTGAGGGGCTGCCAGACGCTTTTCCAACGAGACTGCCCCTCTGTGCGGCCCCCCAGCGGCGTCTGAGGTCCGACGGCTCACGTGCTGCCCACATTTGTCGCTACCCGACGCCGGATGCCTGCCGTCCTGGTGGGCGGGAAGGGTCCCTCGTGGGGCTCTGGTCTGCGTCTCCCCGCCTTATAGCACCTCACGTGCTTACTGGTCATTCGGGTACTTTCTGTGGAGAGAGGTCTCTCCGGATCCTTTGCTCGTTTTTAAGTTGCGTTATTCGACGTTTTACTGGCGGGTTGTAAGCGCGCCTGCTCTCTGTGTGCGAGTGCCCTGCCCAGGATGTGATCTGCAGAGACTTTTGCCGTCCTGTGGGTCATCGCTTCACGTCCTTGGTGGTGTTCACAGGAGCGTCTGGCTTTGGGGATGTCTGACTTACCCTTTGCTCGTTAGTTGCGGGGGCTTTGGGTGCCACGTCGAAACCACTGTCTGGCCCTTTGGAGGGTCATGTGGAGACTTCCGCTCTTTTTCTGGAACGAGGCCTTCCTGCATTTATAGAGTCATTCGTTCCGAAGGATCTTTGAAACCAAACTTCTTGTTCGGTCCTGGGGATGCAGCAGCGACAAGGCCAACCTGCGGCCCGAGGCCGTCCTGGAGTTTAGACTTGGCTGGGAGAGAGGCACGGAGCAGAAAACCAAAACAGGGGAGGGACTTAAATACAGACGCTCGCGGGACAGGGCCGGGGCCCAGGAGCCTGCGACAAGGAGACCCACCCTGGCCTGAGGTCTGGAAAGAAAGACCTCTCAGGGCAGACAATTCCGGCTCAGACTGAAGGCTGGGTAAGCATTCACCAGACAAAAGGGCGCAGAGCTCCAGGCAGAGGGAACAGCGTAGGGAACAGCGTGTGCAAAGGCCCTGAGGCAGGTAGGAGCTCGTGCTGCCTAGCAAGGCAGACCCCTGTGGCCCACTGGCCCCTCCGCTGAGGGATGCTGTGGCCCCGACCCCCAAAGAGACCCAGATGCATTGCAGCTGCCTCCGGGGCCCTTCCCAGCCTCCTCGGGACTTGGGGTCCCCTCAAGCCTGCAGAGACCTTCCTGTAGCCACACTGGCCTCAGGGCTGGGCGGGGCGGGGCGGGGGCGGCAGCCCAGGCCGGGGTGGCTCACTGAGGCCACGGAGCATGGAAGGGGCCCCTGGAACCCCTCTGACTCCTCGGGCCCCACTGCGTCGTCCCCCCTCACCTCCCTTCCTTCCCAGGCTGGTAGCTATAAAAGCGTGTCAGCACCTTGGGTTTTGCTCGAAATTAATGAGGTGAAACATCCTTGGGAGGAGGAGGGGACAGTGGCTGCAGTGGCTGACACTCCCGTCTGCCCCACACCCCTTCCTCCTGCCCTGTGGTCACGATCTCACGTGATGGCACTGGCTGCCTTTATGGCTCCGTCAGGAGGACCTGGGCCCTGGAGACAGCCCAGGACACAGGGCAGGCTCTGTCGTCCCTCCACACCCTGCCAGCGCCTCCTGGTTTGTTCATTCATTCACTCAACACTCGAAAAATATTTGTGAAGCGTTTGCCTTGGGCCAGGCTGGGTGATGGGTCCCAGAGAGAAAAAGAACAGTAAGTTCCAGTTCCTGCCTGACAAAGGACCCCACACTCACCCTGCAATGACAGTGTGTGTGTGTGTGTGTGTGTGTGTGTGTGTGTGTGTGTAATCCAAGAAGGCTTCCCGGAGGAAGCGCTATATCAGCTGAGACCTGAAGGTAAGCTGGGGAGGGAGAGAAGTTGCAAGCCCCGGAAAGGCTTGAGCACTGATTTCAGAGAGGGCGTGAACCCTGACAGCAGCCCTGAGACGGCCCAAAGCCCCCACCCAGGGTGACCGGGTGCTCCCTCCAGTGGGGAGAGCCAGAAGGGCCCTCAAGAGAAGGGCTGCACCCTGTTGTCCTGATCACCGAGGACCTGCCCAGGGCTGGGCTGGGGCCAGGGTGCCTCCTCCCTCCTTACCCTGGCAGGTGGCTACCAGGGGGGTGGCGAGAAAAGAAAGGGCCTGGGGTTTGCCGGCAAAGGCTCCCAGTCACTGTGGGAGGCCGGGTAGGTCCTGGCCCCTCTCTGGGCCTCCCTCCGGCCTCTGTAAGGCCGAGACGGCGCTGCCTCTCCGCTGAGGTCGTGGGGCCTCCTGGGAGGCGAGGCTGGGAAGTCGGCCTGTGCGAGCTCACTGTGGGAGCCCTCCTCTGCGCCTGGGCCCTGGTCCCCGCGTGTCCGGGCCGGAGGTCAGGTTGGCCAGAGATGAAACCAGCTCTTGAGCCCCTTGCGTGGGATTCTGGCGGGTGGGCCGGCCTCCTGGGGAGCCCGGAGCCCAGGCTCCCACTCCAGAGGCCTCTAGGGACCATGTTTCTCCTCCTCCCACCTCCTTTCTTTCTTTCTAAACGCTGACCCGACTCCGACTCCGTTGCAGGCCTGCCCTTGGTCCTGCCCTCGTAGGTCTCACGGGGGGAGGGAGACCGGGGGGGGGGGGGCGGCCCGCACGCCGCCCCCTCCTGGAAGCCCCCCTGGCCTGCATGCCTGGGAACTCCGCATGTACCCCAGCTCAGAAACGCTTCTGTGGCCGTCAGCATCCCTCCTCTTGGTTGTTTCCTACACCCTTAGACCCGGCAGAGGCACTCGGAAGTTCACGCACGAGGATAGCGGGGAAGGGAGGAGGGCGGGGTCGGCTTAGGGCCGGCTGCCCGCGCCACAGTGGGTAAGACCTGGGAGCTGTGCTGCTCTGCAGATTCACATCCCAGCTCGGCCTTGACTGGCCATGTGGCCTCGCCTCTGTGCCTCAGTTTCCACATCCGTGAAATCGGGCTAAGAGTCCCCCCATTCAGGGTTGTCATGAGGGTCAAATGTTACTGCCTTCTTTCAATGAGATTCCTGAGGCTGGGCGGGGTTAAAGGGTTCTCCCACCGCAACTCTGCCTACACGGGGGCCCTCCCGCACCCCTGAGGGGAGGTGGGAGGGCCCCCCTCACGTCTCCCCGAGTAGCGCTTGGGTCCTCAGAGATGCTCGGGCAGCGGCTGAGGATGCGGTTTGCAGAATTCCTGTCTGAGCCCTGCTCCCAGGGGCCCTTCAGAGGAACCCAGATCTCTCCCAGGAGACCTGGGGAGTGGGGGGAGGGGCGCGAAGCCTTGGCTGGCTCCCTGGCCCCCCTCTGCTTCCTTCCTCAGACCTTCCTGCCTGCCCGTTCTGCAGCTCCGAAGCCCCGGTCCCCCCTTCCCCGCGCCCCCCCCCCCCCCCCCCCCGCCGGTGTTAATGTGTTAAATCCACATCAAGGTCCCGGGGACCCGCTGTTTATTTTTGTGAACGTGTTGGCAGAGATCGCATCGGGGGGAGGGGGAGGCTGCTGATTTGGTCAGAATAAATGCTAATTAATAAAAGTTATTTATTTGGGTTGGAGCTCGCCCTGGCCCTGGGGTCAGGCGCAAACTGACTATTTGAAGCAAAAACAAATAGAGAGGGTCCCTCGGCAGCTTGAGAAAGGCCGAGCGAGAGGCGGGTTTATTTGTCTTGGGAAGAATTTGCCGCTAATTCCCTCCAGACTATTTAGGCCCTTAAATTACACGGAATAAGAAAAACCATGGGTGCCGGGGAGGGGAGCCAGGAGCACTTGATCACTTGGCTGAGAGCAGAGACTTTAAATGCCTTTGGCCCGCGGTCAGCCAAATAAATGGTACGTGTGAAATACTTTAATGGCAGAGAGCTGCGCACCAGCCGTTTTTTTCCATTGTAATGTAATCGGGGACGGGGTAATTGGGGTTTTCAAGGAGAGAGCGTGGCAGACCCCCCCCAGCCCCGTACGTTTCTCCCCTCCCCGATCCAGCCGCTCACAACAGCATCTGAACAGCCAGGGGAAAGGGACGCGGTCTCGGCCTTTATTTATTTATTTATTTATTTTTTTAAATATATATTTTATTGATTTTTTACAGAGAGGAAGAGAGAGGGATAGAGAGTCAGAAACATCGATGAGAGAGAAACATCGATCAGCTGCCTCTTGCACACCCCCTACTGGGGATGTGGCCCGCAACCAAGGTACATGCCCTTGACCGGAATCGAACCTGGGACCCTTGAGTCCGCAGGCCGACACTCTATCCACTGAGCCAAACCGGTTTCGGCAGGCCTTTATTTTTAATCCCAGAGAAAAGCAGGACGTTTATGGAACACAAGGAATCTCTGGGCACAGCCCGGCTTGGACCCAGCAGGCCTGGGCGCTCGCTAGCCCGAGGCTTAGAGAGTATTTGTTTCTGTTCCGAATGCTCTGAGCCAGGGACACGCCCGCCCACCGCTGAGCGTTTCTCGGGAGGGGACCCGCTGGGAAGCAGAGGCTGCCCGGGAGCCCTGGCGGAGTCCAGAGTTCTGGGTTCGAGTCCTGGGTCACCTCCGAGACGCCGCCTGGACCGTCCTCAGCCTCGCCTGCCTCTCCTCCGCCCTCCCGGGGACTCCCACCACCTTTCCCCCGTCGGCTCGGGGGACGCGGGAGGGCCTTGCCTCCACGCCCCACGCGCTGGCACACGCACCGTGGTGCGAAGGGCCGCGGGCAGGCCCTGGGCACTTGCTATGCCCCGGACACCGAGTGAAAGTCAGCTCCTGCCGGGGACCTGGCGTGACCTCGGCCAGCACTGTCCCTCCCGGCTCCCAGCGTGAGGTCTTCCTTTAGAACAAAGAGGTGCCCCGCCCCGGCCGGGCGGCTCAGTCGGGCAGAGCATCGTCCGGATACACCCACGAGGTAGGTTCAATCCCCGGTCAGAAATCAACCAACGAACGCATAAGCAAGCAGAACAGCAAAACCCGTGTTTCTCTCTCCACCCCTTCCACGCTTGCTATCAGTCAATCGATCAAAAATGTAAAAAGCAAAATAATACATTATTTCTTGAAAAAGTGCCCAGTGCGCCCTCCCCGTGGGCTAGGGTGGGGACCTGGGTGCTGGCACACCAGCGAGATGCGTGAACCTGGGGACCCCTCCCCGTGGCGTCTCCCAGAGCTGGGACCACGAGTGACAGACCACAGACCTTCCTGAGGGGCGAGGTGATGGGGGGGAGACCCCATGGAGATGGGCTGAGCCCTCCAGCAGACAAGAATTCCTCCCCCGGCTGCATGGCCCTGGGCACGCAGCCCAGCCTCAGTTTCCCCGGATGTGAAATAGATGGTTGGGGGGATTCAGTGGGTGGGTCCTGCCCAAACCAGTTGTTTTGGGGCGCAGCCCATCCGGGGCAGGAACCTGGGCAGGAACCGGGAGGGCGGGTCCACCGCTGTGGAGGCCAGCTGGTCCGGGTGGGCGCATCTGGGGCTGGGGGGGGGGCAGGGCATGCTTCGGGTGAGAGTTCCCGCTCCACGTCACCGCACAGTTTGCTTCTTCCGGCGCCCACTTGGCGGGGCGGGCGCTACGAAACGGTTTTCACTTAAACACGCTCCACTTAGAATGGTCCGGAACTTCCCGAAAAAAGTCTGCTTTTTTGGCTGGAATCCCTCCTGCGCTGGGTGTGTGCCCAAGCCGAAGGGGCGCGGACGTGGGCTCCGCAATGGCTGGTGTTCCGGAAGCTTCCGTCCCGCGTGGCCTATTGCTCATCACCCCGTTTTCAGCACATGGGCCCTTGCTGTTTCGGTTTAGGGTTTCTTCCTGCTGGATGGAGGGGCGGGGGCGGGAGAGGGACATTCCCGTCCATCCGTCGGCGCCTTTCCTTGGAGGGAAGGGGTGAGGAGTGAAGCCTGAGCCGGTCCAGGAGGGGAGGCGGCTCGCTGGCCCCCCCCTTCGTGCAGCCCCCCGCCCACCCCTCCCACGCGTGTCCCACGTGTTCGCAAGCAGGCCCTTCCCACGAGGAGAGCTCCGAACACCGACTCCTGCCGCTGCGTCCACGCCGAGGCTTGGCCCTCCGCCCCGCGGACAGGGTGGCCAGCGATGCGGCCGTGCGGGGCCGTGTCCTGGGCGTCGAAGGGAATTTAGCAGATCCCAGCCTGTCCCCGTTTTCCCTTGGTCTCTGCCTGACACCCCCAGAGGCGGCCCCCCCCCACACACACACACACAGTCACTAGTTTCATGGAACAAGTCAGCCTCCGATTGAATCCATCGGTAAACCCGGCTCACCTCGGAGCTTGTTTGAAAACGGGGATCGAGTGGTGTCCATTGCAGGGCCTGGAATGTTCTAGATGCTCCGTTGAACACAGGTTTGTCATCTTGTAAAGTGTAGGGCGTGGAGCTGGGGAGAGGGAAGGACTTGTTTTACTTTGTTCCGTCCTGGGTTGTTTGAGTCGGTGACTGACAGGCAGCGGCATTGCTTGGTTATTAAAACATGTGTATTCTTTAGTCCTCACCGACGCGTATTTCTCCACCGATTTTTAGAGAGAGTGGAAGGGAGGGGGGAGAGACACAGAGAGAGAAACATCGATGTGGGAGAGACACAGCGATTCGTTGCCTCCCGCACGCGCTCTGACCAAGGCTGGGGATGGAGCCTGCAACCGAGGTACATGCCCTTGACCGGAATCGAACCTGGGACCCTGCAGTCCGCAGGCTGATGCTCTAACCACTGAGCCAAACTGGCCGGGGCTAAAATACACACTCTTAGTAAGAAAGTCAGATACACAAGGAAGTGCTGAACTGGGCAGTGCTGGTTCTCAGTGCCGGGTGAGCTCGACCGAGTGGGGGGAGGGTTTCCGTGCGGGCTCAGGTGGTCAGGGAGGGCTCCCTGGAGGAGTGGGCAGTGAGCTGGGCCCTGGGGGAGGAAGGGCCAGCATTCCTCCCCTGGATAAAAGGTACATGTGGGAGGAATGTACCGAGCATCCTCCTTCCTCCCCTCTGTCAGGTGGGGTGATGGGGTAACGGCACGCAGACGTAGGACTCCTCTGAGCACCCGTGACCTGCGGTGCTGAAGGGCCTGCGTGCAGCGCCCCCTGGGACCTGGGACCCTTGCTGCTCTTCATTACGTGTTATTACAATTAAACAGCAAAGCCAGCGGGGGGCTCGCCACGCCTAGAGCCTGGACGGTGCTCGCCACGCGGGGGTCTCCTGGACCTCCCTGCCGGGCCGGTCGTCCCTCATGGCCGCAGGTGCCTGTCCCCCGGCTCCACAGGCCGCCTTTTTCACCACGACACCCCTGGCCCTAGCGCGGAGCCTGCCACATAGCAGGTGCCTGGTGAATACGTGCTGAGCGGGCGAATGGGTGAACGAAGGAGTGAATTAAAGGCCGGCGCTCCTGCTCTTGGGGCTGGACCATCCATCCTCGAGGGAGACCCAAGTCAAAGCTCAGGCAGCCCTAGCTGGGGCCTCAGTGGACAGAGCATCTCAGTCTCTCTCTCTCTCCTCTCCCTTCTTCTCCGAAATAAGTATATATATATATATATATATATATATATATATATATATATGTATTATAATATATATATATATTATATTTATTTTTTTTCAGAGAGGAAAGGAGAGGAGAGAGAGAGAGCTAGAAACATCAATGATGAGAGAGAATCATTAATTGGCTGCCTCCTGCACGTCCCCTCCTGGAGATCAAGCCTGCAACCCAGGCAGGTGCCCTTGACCGGAATCGAACCAGGGACCCTTCAGTCCGCAGGCTGATCCTCTATCCACTGAGCCAAACCAGCTAGGGCAGTGGTCGGCAAACCTCGGCTCGCGAGCCACATGCGGCTCTTTGGCCCCTTGAGTGTTCTGATGCCACTTCTTCAAAATAGACTCGCCCAGGCCGAAAACCGACTTCTGCGCATGGGCCACGAAGTTTCCATCACACTGTGCGTGCGCGCCCGCACGTGGTATTTTGTGGAAGAGCCACACTCAAGGGGCCAAAGAGCCGCATGTGGCTCGCAAGCCGCGGTTTGCCGACCACTGAGCTAGGGCATGTAAAAATATATTTTAAAAACAAAAAAAGCCTGGCTGGCGTGGCTCAGTGGTTGAGCATGGACCTATGGACCTGTGAACCAGGAGGTCATGGTTCGATTCCTGGTCAGGTCACATGCCCGGGTTGTGTGCTTGATCCCCAGTGTGGGGCGTGCAGGAGGCAGCTGATCAATGATTCTCTCTCATCGTTGATGGTTCCATCTCCCTCTCCCTTCCTCTCTGAAATCAATAACTACATATATTTTTTTAAAAAAACCAACTCAATGCAAACTGCTGAGCAGGTGCCTGAGTGCCTTTGTCCGAGCTTCGCGGGCAGGGGCGGCTGGCCAGTCTGGGGGCTTCCGGCACCCACCGCGCCGTCCTCGGCCCTGCTGCCCTGCTGACCCTGTCCTCCCCGCAGGTGAGTGTCCCAGCCCCGGGCGCGGCGGCGCCACCGCCAAGCGGAAGAAGAAGCAGCGCCGGAACCGCACCACGTTCAACAGCAGCCAGCTGCAGGCGCTGGAGCGCGTGTTCGAGCGCACGCACTACCCCGACGCCTTCGTGCGCGAGGAGCTGGCCCGGCGCGTCAACCTCAGCGAGGCGCGCGTCCAGGTGAGCGCTGCCATCCGGGGCGCCCGGGGGCCGCGCAGCCCCCATTCGCTCAGGGGTAGGAGCTGCCGGGGTGAGATGTTCAAGAGCAGAAACGTCTGAGGCCAGAGGCTGAGGTTCACTTCCAAGCCCTGCCACGTACTAGCTGTGTGACCTAGAGCAAGTTGCCTAACCTCTCTGTGCCTTAGGTGCCTCCCTGTAACACGGGATCGTGTGGGTGTGTTTTATAGGGCTCTCCTGAGAAGTAAAGGGGTCACTACATTTTTCAAATTTCTAAAAAAGGAGTTACCGCATTTGTAAAGTGCTCCGAGCAGCGCCTGCCACAAAGGGGTTTGAGGACGTCGTTTTAACGTGTTACGTGTTCACTCGGTGCCAGCTCGGGGCTGAGCGCTCAGCATGCTCCTCTCATGATAACCTCACAACAGCCAAGCGCTCATTTGTTCATCCTTCATTCATTCACGCGCCCGTTCTCCAACACCGGCTCACCCAGCAGCAGGCATCGCCCAGCACCCCCACTTTCCAGATGAGGAAACCGAGGCTCGGAGAGGGGAAGCTGCCAGTCTGGGGCTGGTAGCAGAGCAGGCACACCTGGGTCCAGAAGGCCCTGGGTGCCCTTCACAGCCGCACCCGCTCCCTCTCTCCCACCCCAGGTCTGGTTCCAGAACCGCCGGGCCAAGTTCCGCCGGAATGAGCGGGCCATGCTGGCCAACCGCTCTGCCTCGCTGCTCAAGTCCTACAGCCAGGAGGCCGCCATCGAGCAGCCCGTGGCCCCCCGGCCCACCGCCCTGAACCCAGACTATCTCTCCTGGACAGCCTCGTCCCCCTACAGGTGAGGGCCGGCCCCCGTCAGGCCAGGAGGGGCGTGGCCAGGGGTCCCAAGGGTGCGTTAGGGCCCAGGCTCCTCCCAGCATCCCCTGGCACCGGGCACACACCAAGCGGTAGGTGCGCAAGTGTGTGACGTGTGCTCTCGGGTGTGCACGCGTGGGTGTCGTAGGAGTATGCGTGTGTTGCGTGAGTGTGAGCATGTATGCACATGAGTGTGTGCATTTCCACATCAGTGTGTGTGCACGGTTGTGAGTGCGCACATGTGCCTGGGAGTGCACAGGCGTGTGCGTGTGCACGTGCATGCATGTGCACACGGATGTGCGGAAGGGCGAGACGACGAGGCCTGTCTGGAGGGGAGGGAAGAACCCGCGTGGCTCTCAGGCAGCTGGAACCCCACGGGATTTGAGGCGCGAGAGCCCACACCCCGTGTCCACCTTCCCGGCCAGAAACGGAGGCTCGAGGACTGGGACCGTGGCCTCCCTGTCCTGGGGACCTGGCTGGGGTCCAGGGCCACGTTCTGGGGCAGCTCTCCCCTGGTCACAGCTAGAAACAGGCTCCGAGGTGGCAGGGTGAGACGGAAGAGGGAGGGGGCTGGGGAGCTGGGTTTGCTCCCCACAACTCCAGGGGGCGCCATCTGCCCCTTAGTCTGTGAGCGTCTCTGCGGGAGCCTCGGCCTTGTGGAAGGTGAGCCCAGCAGTCAGCCGTGGCATCGAGTCCTGGTGGTGCGCAGTGAGGCCCTAGAGGTGCCGGCCTGTCTCCCAGCTGCCCGGCCTGTCCTGACTCACGGACGGCACCCTGCACCCAGGCGTGTGCGCACTCACCCGTCCTCTACGCACAGGCCCCGTGCCCGCGCCGGGGTGGACGGGACCCCGGCCCTGCTCTCAGGAAGCTCCTGGTCCAGCGAGAAATCCCCACACATCCCCAGGGCTGGCCGGGGGCACTTCTGCAGTCCCATCACCCCGCCCCTAGGGGAGGGCGTCCCAGGAGGGCGCACTGAGGAGGGGCGGCAGGAGGGCCAGGGCCGGGGCCCGGGACTGAGAGCCACACCAAAGGCGTCCCGTGTCTTCTGTCGCCCCCAGCACAGTGCCGCCCTACAGCCCCGGAGGCTCCAGCCCGGCCGCCCCGGGGGTCAACATGGCCAACAGCATCGCCAGCCTGCGCCTCAAGGCCAAGGAGTTCAGCCTGCACCACAGCCAGGTGCCCACCGTGAACTGAGCCCGGCCACCCGGACCGCTGCCTCCCGGTCGGCAGCCGAGGCGAGGGCAGATGCAGGAGAGCGACCTCCTCCTGTCCCGTCCCAGGCCCGCTGGGTGGGCCCTCCCGGCCCTCCCCTCCAGCCCGGACCCGGGGCCTGAGAGGCTGCGGAGACGCCAGCCGGAGCCCAGCTCAGCCCCTCGTCCCCGGCCGCCGGAGACTTCGCCCGTGACCCTGGCAGGGGTTGGGCCGGAAGGTGAACAGGAGCTCACCAAGGACCTCACTTACTTTGTGTATTAAAACCAAATAGCTTTTGTCTTCAAGAAATAAAAAATTGTTTAAGCCCCAGAAGGCTGTGGGAGGGCAGCTACGGGCAGCAAGGCCGCGGGGGCCCCAGCAGCCGCGGGGAGCCCTGGCCGGGGCCCGGCTGGGACCGCAGCCAGCAGGCAGCTGCCCTGTCTGCCGCTCCTGGACGAAGTCTCCTTCACCTGCAGAGCCCAGGGGTGGGGAGTG
Organism: Eptesicus fuscus; assembly: GCF_027574615.1. NCBI lineage: Eukaryota > Metazoa > Chordata > Mammalia > Chiroptera > Vespertilionidae > Eptesicus > Eptesicus fuscus. The sequence goes on from NC_072487.1 coordinate 74,973,449, forward strand.
GGACAGGAGGGCGAGACCCGCCCCGGACCCCACGCATGCCCCGGGGTTTCTGTGGCTGTGAGCAGGACTCCTCCCCTCTCTGGTCAGGGAGCGGCCCTCTGCCCTGTGGCAGGGGGCAGGGTGGATGGGACAGACGCTGGCATGAACTTCCTTGCTCTTGGGCATACTCAAAGCGTGGGACCCCGAGCATTTGACTGGGGAGGGGCCTGGACAAAGGGTGGGGTGCAGAGTGGAGGTCCCAGGGCCCACAGGACAGAGGAGGGCTCCTGACAGCTCAGGCCACCAGAAGACCTTCTCCCAAGGCCCCGAACCCACCCTTTTGCGGATGGTAACTGGGGTGACAGAGGACACATGTGCCACCGGCAGTGGCACCAATGAAGAGGAGCCGCAGAGAACTGCGGGGTGAGGGGCGTGTCTGGAGCAGCCCCTGCCCTGGCCCTCCGCCTCCCCTTCGGAGGGGCGCACCCTGCAGGGAAGGTCAAGGTCAGCTCCGTAACCTCGACAGCCCCAGGAAGGACAGCACGCCCTGACCCCAGAGGGCGCAGAGAGGGTCAGCCCCGCCTGGTCGTGGCCCTCAGAGTGACATGGTGGTCACCCCCCGATGGGTCGATACTCTCTCTGCCAGCCCGCACCGCCTCAGTGTCCCCAAGGGCCGTCGCTCCCACCCACAGGCTACATCCACATGACCTCAGACAGGTCAAAGCCACACGCAAAGCCTTGCGTGAGGGGTGGTCCCCATTCTTGTTCTAGAAGGAATGGTGACTGTAGCCACGAGCGAGGTGAGGGCCCCTCTCCCTCCTCCCCGAATTCACCCCTGAAGGCCCGCCTTGCACTCCCCCTGGAATTCTGCCATGAAAACAGTCCTGGTGGCGGCAGACACGTGGGGACACGCGCCGTGTGACGTCCTGTGGCGGGGCGGTTGGGACTCTGGTCGGCAGGAGAGCGTGGGGCACCGCTGGGGTCAGGGAGCTGGGGCTGGGTGGAGCCAGGGAGGGGGCGTTCCCACCTGACGGCGGGGGCCAGGCCGGAGCTGGGGGAGACCTGGGCCTGGACGGGCGGCGGCGGCAGTCAGAGCTGTGCTTTCTCGCTCAGTTCGGCCTCTGCCTCAGGGACGTGCTCTCGGGGCCTCCACTTGCCATTTATCACTGAACACACGTCATGAAACCCTTGCTGTGTGCAGGCCCTGCCCCAGGCCCTGAGGAGGGAGCAGAGATCCGACAAAGGGTCCCCGGCTGCAGGGGCCACACCTAGCACAGGGGGCCCCAAACTTCGTCTAAGGCCGTGGTCGGCAAACTGCGGCTCGCGAGCCACATGCGGCTCTTTGGCCCCTGGAGTGTGGCTCTTCCACAAAATACCAGGGCCTGGGTGAGTCTATTTTGAAGAAGTGGCGTTAGAAGAAGTTTAAGTTTAAAAAACTTGGCTCTCAAAAGAAATTTCAATCGTGGTCCTGTTGATATTTGGCTCTGCTGACTAATGAGTTTGCCGACCACTGGTCTAAGGCATCCGGGCAGGCTTCCCGGAGGAGGTGTCCGGGTGAAGGATGAAGAGTTCCTTAAACAAAGAGAAGAGGGAGAACAGTGTTCCTGGCTAAGGAGACACGGATGCGAAGGCCCTGGGCGAGCCAGAAGCTGCCTCTTCGGGCCAGCTGCAGGGCTGGGCCTCCTGGTGTGGCGTGAAGGAGAGGAGCAGGAGGCACCTCGGTGGGGCGTGTGTGGGCAGACCTAAAAGTTTGGATGTCATCCTGGCCTTGGGGAGCCATGGACGGGGTTTGTGTGGGGAGGAGGCTGTGTGTGCGGAGGCCCGGGCAGGTGTCCAGGCAGCGGGGGCAGCAGCCCGAGCCAGATGGGAGCAGATGGGCAGATCTGGGTGGTGTCCTGGACACACGGGGGACATGGGCTGGTGACTAGATGGTGGGCTGACAGAGCAGGCAGAGGCCAGAGGGCCAGGGCCGGGCTCAGGCACATGGGAGGAAGTCACCGTGGAGAGGAGACCTGCAGGTAGACGTCTCTGGAAGATGCTGGCCTGCCCTTCCGCCCAGACAGGAGCTGGGGCCATCCTGGTCTGAGCAGGGTCCTCCCCACAAGGAGCTCACCCCCCCCCCCCACCCCCACCCCCACCCCGGGGGTTTGCACAGCGAAGGGCTGGCACACAGGGCCAGCCAGAGAGAGTGTCTGAGCACTGAACCGGGCGCACGAGTGGACAGGCCCACCCGGGCACTGCCACGCAAGGAGAGACTCGGGGCTCCGAGGGAGGCACACCCCGTCTTCCTATTTGCAGCCCAAAGGGAGGGTGCCCTGAAGCACGGCCAGGTGGGGGCCGCCTGCAGCAGGGATGGGGTCCCACCGGGTGGGGGCTCCGGCTGAGGCCCGGAAGGCAGGTCCCAAGAATGCCAGCTTCGGAAAGAGCCGGGGGCCGGGTTCCCACAGAGGCGCTGCCCTGCGTGGGGCGCTAGGATGTCAATGTCATTTCCTCCCAAGCGCTCTAGAAAAAACAAACCGGCTTAATTGTTTACACATGTTGCTCCGGGCGCTGAGGGAGGGGGCGGGCCCTCCCTGTAAGAGAAATATATGCAAACAGTGCTGTCGCATTGCGGCCCTAATCACAGGCTGTGTGGGAGGGTCCCGGGCACCAGGCCCGGGGTGTCATTTTCCATGAGGAGACGGTACCCACGGCCCGGCCCAGGCGGGAGGACTCGGGAGCCTCCCTCTGCTGCCCTTTGTTCGGGAGTTTGGGAGAGGGCGCTGTGTATCCGCTTCTACGTTCTGTTTGAAATAAAGGAACTTGAGTTGAGAGAGAGAAATGGAAAGAACGCAGTCTGGCTCTTGGGAAACCGAAAACCTGAGACACGAAGACCCGAGCTTTCCCTGGGGCGGGGCGCTTCCCTGGCCCGGGCCTCCTGCTCTGCAAATGGGGACAAAAACCTAAGCCACTGCCCAGGGCGGCTGGCACGTCCCCCTCCATACACGGGGGCCTTGGCGTTTATGGCGGGAGAGCGCACGCAAGGGTGGAGTCTGAGGAAGTCAAAACACTCATTGTCCGGGGGGAACCTCGCACTTTCCCTGCCCAGGGACCCCGGCACCCGTGGCTTAGGGGCTCAACAGAATGAAGGGACTGAGCAGATGTCATTAAGGTCCCTAATCAGTTGACTTTGACTTAATCAAAAAGGAGACGATGCCGGGTGGACCTGACCTAACCAGGTGAGACTGTCACAGAAGGTCCAGGCGTTTCCTTCTGATGCTCTCCTGCCGGTCCTGAAGGCAAACAGCATGTTGTGGGCGGGGTGGCCGCTGTGGGCAGGGTGGCCGCTGTGGGCGGGGTGGCCGCTGTGGGCAGGGTGGCCGCTGTGGGCGGGGTGGCCGCTGTGGGCGGGGTGGCCGCTGTGGGCAGGGTGGCCGCTGTGGGCGGGGTGGCCGCTGTGGGCAGGGTGGCCGCTGGCAGCTGAGCCCTGTCATACACCAGAAGGACCTGAACTCTGCCCACAATCTGAATGGGCTTGGAAGGGGGCCCTGAGCTCCAGGGAGACCTCAGCCGTGTGAGACCCCGAGCAGAGGACCTACAGAACCTGTCAGGTCATAAACGGTGTTGCCTGAAGCCACTGTGTTGGTGGCAACTTGTGACACGGCACAGAAAACTAACGCCGGTGGGCGTGGAGCCTGGGGGTCCCACCTTGGGCTTGGCCCCGTTCTGCCCATGAACCCCAGACCCTCTACAGAGGAGATGAAGCCTCTGCTCCAATTATCTGCCAGACCAGAGGCACAGCCTCTGTCTTTACTCCTTCCAGGCCTTTCTGCACAAGCCGACAGATGACCTGCCCTAAAACCCAGCCTCGATCATGTCCCTCCTCTGCCTAAAGCCTCCCTGGCTCCCAGGGCGCTTCCAGGGGGTTCCATCACCAGTCCAGGTGTCCGAAGCTCCACCATCTCTCCCTGTCCATCCTTAACCCTCCTGTCTCCAACCCCAGACTCTTCAGACACTCCCTCCCTCCGCTGTCCCTGCAGCAGTACCCTCCCGCTCACCCTCCTCCCTGCCAGTGAAGATGCATTCCAAGGAGGGTTACACTCTAGGGTCAACCTCTTAAAAACCCAAGGGAAGTCCTGGCCAGGTCGGCAGGCACAGCAGAGGTCGGGGAGATGTGGGCCGTTGAAAAGACCCATTCAATGTTACGACTTTATATGGGAACACGGAAGGGAAAACTCTATTATTTTCATAATCAGACTTTAAAAAGTGAAGCTACTCAAAGTCCTGGTGGCCATGGGGCAGGACTCCAGGGAGCAGCGTGGGCCGACGGGACCTCCCTCAGCCTCTCTCTGTAGGAGATGCTCAGACACGGCAATGTATACATGTCTAGAATACAAACAGTATAACAGTGTAAGTATCCACGTCATATGCACATATGTAAATACTAGAGGCCCAATGCACGAAATTCGTGCAAGGGGCTCAGTCCTCGCAGCCCCGGCTCCGTCCTGAAGGTTGCCTGGACGGTCTTCCGGAATGTCATCCAGATGGTTGTTCTGCTGTTCAGTCTAATTAGCATATTAGCTCTTTATTACATAGGATAGCATGCACATTGCATATAACATGCACATCTACACTGAGTGGCCAGATTATTATGATCTCTGAACGCATAATCATCTGGCCACTCAGTGTATTTGTATCTCCAATGGGAACCAAAAGTATTGTAGACTTTTGCTGGATATCAACCACCTATTGGCCCTGAGCTTTCTATCAGCCAGTGCAAAGGGGAACACTGATCAGGTGCACGATTATAGTATCTTTGATGTCAAATAAATGAGGTACTCAAGAGAAGTACACTGAGTGGCCAGATTATTATGCGCTCAGAGATCATGATAATCTGGCCACTCAGGGTATATTTACTATGCATAGTGGAAGAGTCTGGAAAGTTATAGGCCCTGACGTGAACAGTGACTTTTCTCAGGGACCTGCGATTGTGGGTGGTCTCGGCCCAGGAGAAGCTGCCCCCAGACATCAGGCCCCACCGGGGCGGCTCCAGCCTCCCAGGCCTGGGCTCAGCCCAAAGTCCTTGTCTTCAGCTCAGGGCTGCAGCCCAGAGGCCCCCAGGCTGCTGCCAGCATCCTCCCTCCACCTCGTACCACCTCTGACCCCGGGAGGGAGGAGGCCGCCCCAGAGGGTCGGTTCAAGTCTGGGTGGAGCGCGTGATGCAGATGAAGGGATGAGGCCAGAACTCACTGGTGCCCAAGGCCAGCAGACATGGCCTCAGGGTCCCCTCTCGGGTGTCTTGGAAGAGCACCTGGCTCCTAGGGTACCAGTGCCCACGCTGGCCTCGGAGAGTGGCCGAGTGTGGCCGCCTCACAGCCCCCTACCTGAGGCGTCTCACTTGCTGCTGCCGGAAGACAGGCTGTCTCCTGGGTCCCGTGTCGAGACGCAGGCACAGCAGCTTCCAGAGCCCCTGCCAGCCCTGTCCCATCCTGCAGAGCGGAGTCTGCCCCGGACGGGACAGGGAAAAATCACTCAGCTCCTGCCACCTGCCCCTGGACAGCACCCTGGGCCTGCCCCTCCCTGCCTCTCCCTGGGCCCTCCAGGTCCTGGGTGGGCAGTCAGAGCAAACAGCAGGCACTCAATACATGATCCTGCCCTTCCTGTTTCCAAATGTGCAGCTGCGGCCCAAGAGTGGAGGCTCATCTCACCACCAGGGGGCAGTGTTACCCGCTGCCAGCTCTGTGCTCCCCGCACTGTGAGGTGGGGGCTGACGGGGATTTCCAGTGAGGCCTGGAGTCCCCCGAGCCCCCAGTGTGCCCCCAGCAGGCACCCCCACTCCACCAGTCCCCCGGGGAAGTTCAGAGGCTGCAGAGTAGTGGGAGGCGGACATGCCCAGGTGCAGAGAGAGGCTTCCCCGGTGCTGGAGACAAGGGCAGGGCTGGGAGGGGGTTAGGGAAAGTGAGGCCGTGGGGCGCAGTGGTTAGAACAGGGCCACCCATGTCCCAGGACAAGAGCCTGGGGGAGACCCATCATTCCCCTCGGGGGGCACACTTGCAATTTTCAAATCTTGCAGAGACTGAAGGTCCAGAAAGTCCCTTTAAGAGGTTGGTCACTCAAAGCCCATCGTCCTTGACTAACACCGTGAGGAGCGGCCACAGCCTCAGGAAGAGAAGGCCAACCTTACCACGCCCCCCCCCCCCGCCCCCCCGCCCACCGGCACCTGCTCCGAGGAGGATCCGGCAAAGAAATGTGGGAGCACAGGGCACGAAGGACCGTAACCCCCACACACACCTCACCAAGCTCCCCCCTTGAGAGAAATGGCAGCCACACCCTGGCTGGCCCTGGGCCTCTGGAGGGAACGGGCGTGGCTCCCAGGTCTGACCAAGGCTGGGACTCAGCGGGGGGGGGGGGGGGGGGGGGCTCCTAAAAATGCAGTGCCCGGTTCCCCTCCAGACGGGTGGACCAGAACCTCTGGGAGGGTCTGAGACGTCTGCGTTTACCGTCGCTCTGCACCCCGAGGCCTGAGGGTTAGGAACCTGAGCTGCCACTTCCTGGCCTGAGGCGGGAGCGAGGCCGCTGAGCTGTTATCATCTGAGTGGAGGGATTGGCTGCCTATCGATCTTTTTTTAAAAAATATATTTTTATTGATTGCAGTGAGGAAGGGAGAGGGGGAGGGAGAGAAACATTAGTGATGAAAAAGAAAAGAAACATTAGTGATGTGCCTCCTGCACGCCCACCACCGGGGATCGAACCAGCAACCCGGGCATGTGCCCTGACCGGGAATCGAACCGTGACCTCCTGGTTCAGAGGTTGATGCTCAATCACTGAGCCCGGCCGGCTGAGCAACTGCCTATGATCTTGACAGCCATCTCCGAACGGTTCCAAGTGGCCACTTCACCCAGGAGTCCAAGGGACACACACAGGCCCCTGGGCCAGGCGCCCACGCTCAGCAGGCGGCCAGGAAACCAGGTCCCGGGGCCCACCCCAACCTGGAAGGCACGCCCGGTTCCCCAAGCCCGGGCCGGTCACAGGTGGTGGGCCGCCTCCCAGACGATCTGCAGGGCCATGGAGGCGCAGGGCAGCTGGGCCAGCGTGTAGGCCAGGGAGCGGATGGGCGCGCGCAGCTTCCCCAGGTAGGCCACGGTGTGCGCCATGCGGCCCAGGAAGACGAGCAGGAAGTGCATCCGGGCCACGAAGGGGTTGGGCTGCAGGAAGGAGTAGACCAGGCCCAGGAACAGGAACGGGTAGATGGTCTCCATGTCGTTCCGGTGGGCTCTGGGGAGGCAAGGGGGTGCGGTGAGCCAGGCGGCAGCTTTGGGGACGCCGCCGACGCCGGGCCCCGCCTGCGAGGCCCTGGCCACGGGGGAGCATCTCCAGGCCGCCAGGCTCACGTCCATTCGTGGCCAGAGCACGAGCTGCCCCAGACGTGAGCGGCGACTCCCACGCTGGCGCCTGCGGGCGGCTGAAGCTGCAGCCCTGAGAACAGGCTGAGCCTGGCGGCGGGGCGGTCTCCCCAGGACCCCGTCCCTGCCAGTCTCCCCAATCTTGCCCGCTGGCCTGGGACCCCAGGCGGGGAAACTGGGGCTCCGAGGGGTTGAGGGAGAGCTGGGTAGAGACTCAGGCCCGTGCCCTGCACCACCAAGGCCAGGCTCCTCCGAGGCGACCTCTGTCCACGTGCGGGCGGGTCCCTGGGCCTCCCGGTGCGATGGGCGAGAGCCAGGGCGGGCGTCTGAGACCCACGCCTGCTCCTCTGCCCTAAATTGAAGCAGGTCCCCCCCACGCAGGGACGACAACAACGCAGCCTCGTAGCTGGAGCCAGCCCGCTGCCCCCCTTCGTCTACGTAACCGTGGGGGGGGGGGGGCCGCTGTGTACAACCGGCTGTAAATAAAGGACCGCGGAAGAGAGCGCGGCCACATCTTCCATGCCTCCTGCTAGAGGAGGTGGGGAGGTCGAGGCCCGTGCACTGGGACTGAGCAAGTGACTGAAGCCCCGAGCGCATGCTGGGAGCTCACATAACAGGAACCCGGTCCCACCTGATCCCCCGCAGGACGGGCTGCATGTAGGCGGCGCTGGGACTCAGGAGCAGAAGCCCCGCCCCAGGCGGAACCAATGCGCCCCGCCCCGCCCCCAGGTGGTGAGGGTGCAGCACCCTGACCTCCCTCCCATCGCATGGAGCCCTAGTGGAGGGGACCCGAGCTCTGGGCCACCCAGCGCTGTGGGGCCCCTGCGGGCGGGGGAGGTGGGGTTTGCCCCAAAGCCTGAAGGGTGTGGGCCGCCCGGGGAGCACTCTCCAGGGAGCACTCTCCAGGGGAGGGTCTGGCAGAGCAGAGGCTCCGAGGTGGGAACGAGCAGCCTCGTCAAGGCGCAGACCAGTGAGCCGCGTGGCAGGACGAGTGGGGAGGGGCCTGGAATTCAACCCGAGTGTCCGAAAGCTCCCGTAAACCCAGCGGGGCCTGGACCTTTCTGGGGTCAAACTGCCTTCGCCTCTTCTCTGGAATCTCGAGCTGGGGACCCGCCACAGGAAAGCAAGCCCCCGGCTGGCAGGTCTCCCCCGGGGGGGGGGGCGGGGACGCTGCCTGCTGTGCCAGAGAGGAGGCCGGCCGGATCCTGGCCACAGGGAGGAGGGAGAGCGGGGACCCGGACCAGGCCGCTCCCGGTCCCTTACCCTGCGTGTGCGCTCCAGGCAGGAGGCTGAGCGCGCCTCTAAAATCGCTCCACCCTCTGGGACGGGGCTGTGATGCCGACACCCCCCAGGCTCGCAGAGGGATGGGCACCTTGGGAAAACCCATCTCAGATGACGTCAGTGTGTCTGTCCCAGCATGTGGTGTGTCTGCCCACGCAGTGATGCCACGTGTGCTACGAGCGTGCATTGAGTCAGCCCGGACTCCTGCGGCCCTACTGTGAGCGACGCCCAGTGCCCTGACCCCCGCCCCGCTCAGCGCCTGCAGACCAGCAGGGGCTCCGTGCTGGAGTCAGTCCCTCTCACGCCTGGTCCTGCCCTTCTCCCGCCGCCGCCTCTTCCCAGCAGCATCGTCCCCCCGAGAGCCTGCCGCTCGGACGCGCCCGCAGGCCAGCTTTGGGCCGCTCGGCCGCCGGGTGCTCCAGGCCTCGCTGGCTCTCAGACACAGTCTCTAACGAAAGGTATCCGCACGCGTGGGTCTCCAGAAGCTACAGGAGAATCATCACTAGCATCGGAAACCCATTCATTCACTTTCCCTTAAAGTCTCCTTATAGTTTACAAGTGAGTCTTTTTGTAGGAGCGGGTAAGAGTCGGCCAGACCCCCAAGAACAGGTGAGGGGAAGGTAAGGGAGGAAGCCGGTCACGGAGGCTTGGGCCCTGCTTTGCCCCGTGGGCCCGAGGCGGGGGAGGGGGAGGGGTGGGAAGCCATGCTGTGGCTGCTGACCCCCACTCCTGGCGCCAGCAATGGGACTGGAAGACTCAGAGGCCACCGGTGAGGAAGGAGGGGGCTGGGAGCTGAGAAAAGCCCGAGTCTCGGCCCCCGGCCCCTCGGCGGCCCGCTCCTCCCTCCTCCCTCCTCCCTCCTCCCTCCTCCCTCTGGTATGTCTCAAACCACAGTGGTGCCAAAGACGGGAGACACGGGGAAATTACGGATGATGCAAGAAAACCCATTCCCTTCCTCCTGGCCCGGGATCTGAACCGAGACATGGACGGAGTCACGTACCAGGGACACTTGGGCAAAACGTGTCATTCCAAGAACCACCACTATTTTAAGGTAGAAGTCACCCAAGGCCAGTTCCCGCGAGACTGAACTTGCAGGGACGGCCCTCCTGCAGCACCAGGCCCGCCCGCCCCGGGGGGGGCAGCCTGCAGCCCCAGCTGCATCCCACAGCACCAGGTGGCAGTGATGGGCGGGAGAGGGAGACCTAGGTACCCCCAGGGGCCACGCTGGCGGCCACGGCAGGTCCCCCTCCCCTTGCCCTGCCCTCCGTACACGCTGGCCGTTTCCTTGACTTGGGGTTTGAGGCGACAGAAAGGCTGCTTGTGGCAAAGGCAGGGAGAGGGCAGAGTCCAGGCACTCGGTGCGGAGGGACGGCCTAGAGGAGCGGAGCCGGGCAGCCGGGCGCCGCGGCGGCAGCATGAGCTCCATGGCTTGCAAACCTCTTCTTCCTCTCAGGCGGCGGCCCCTCCTGGAAGGGGCGGGCAGGGCCGAGCGGCTGGAACCTGTGAAGCGCTGTCACTGAGCAGGAGCTCCTCAGCCAGCTGGCCCTCTGTCCCATCGGCACCGCCACCAGTCCTGTCTCGGACACGCGCGTTCAAGCGAACTTCACCCTCTTTGGGTTTCGCCAGACTTCGGACCGCCCTCAGCCACCGGGGCCAGATGAATAAGCGTGTGCCGGTGCCGTGGACAGGGAGGGCCTCGGCTGGGAGCTCCCTCCCTCCCTGGGCCTCGGCCATCACCCCGAAAGCAATGCGGTGGGTGAGATTTGGGGGCCCAACCTCCCGGCAAAGCAGTTTGCTGATGAGGTCCGCACGCTCCAAAGTCAGGACAGCTCAGAGCTTGTCGAGCGTCTGTCTTCCTTCTCTGGGACCGCTCAGCACCCGCTCCCTGCAGCCCCCACACTCACTCCGAATCTCCCAACACGCGCATTGCCGGGGACTGGGGCGGCCGGGGTGGGAAGGTGGGCTGCACGTGAAGGCTGGCTCCCCAGGGCCCAGGGCGGCTCACACTGGGTCCCGGCACGCGCTCATCCGCGAGGCACGTGTGTCCTCCGAGAACCGGGACCGAGGGCCTTCCGGTGGTGCAGAAGGCGGGGGACTGCGCCCGCCGTGAAGGCCGGTCTAATATTTAACCCGCTTCCACCTCCGGGGCATCTTCCTTTCTGGGACCTGGTTCCGGCCAGTTCCCCAGGAGGGACCACAGGATGCAGACTCTGAGCTCTGCGCCCTCAGGGTTCCACGATGTTATTTATGTGAAGTGGAGGAGGGGGGCAGGGGCCCAGGACCCCAGTGCTGGCATGGCAGGTCCCCAATAAATACTCGCCAAATGGATATAGACCATCGAGACATAAGAGACGCTCAAAGGTGCCGGAGGGCGTCTCCCCCACGTGGGCAGCAGCACTATTGCCGACGGTGGGCCATCTTGGCCAGGAGAAGAAACTGAACGGGCGGGTGGAAGTGTCCCTGGCGGGCAAGTTTATGGCCAGCGAACATCACCGAGCGCTGGGAGCCCATGTGAGCCTCCTGCGCCTCAAGCAGGCGTGGCTCCTTAGACCCCGAGCCCGGGGAGAAGCAAACACCTCCGTGGTGGCTGCCGTGAGCCGGCGCGGGCTACCCCGCCTTGGCGGCTGCAGCCTCGGCTACTCCTGTCCTCCACTGCCCAGCGGGTCCAACCAACCCCGGGGGAGGGTGGGCTAAGGGTCCCCAGGACGGATTCGAGTATGGGGAAGGCTTCTGTTCACAGAAGCACACCCAGGTCTCAGCCCAGGGTCCTGCACACAGTAGGTGCTCATTAAGTGCTGACGGGATGACGGGTCGATATGAAGGACCACATGCTGTAGCTGCACTAGGAAAGGCAAAACAGCAAAGAATTCCACATCTTACATTACACATTTCTGTCATTTTTAAGCCACAAGTATGGATACTCTTTTCAATGGCCAAGAAAACCATAAGAAAATAAAAAACAGACTTTCTGTTAAGAAAATACTCTATTACCCTCCAGGGTTCCACCCACCTCTGCCTGTGATGCAGAAACCCTATGTGAGGGTTTGTCCGCATCCTCCCCACTTCTCCAAGGAACTCCGCTGGCCACCCCCAGCCCCGGGAGGGGCACCCCTCACTCTCCAGTTCCCCGTGTAAAACAGCAGACAGGAAACTGCCCAGAAGGCCAACGTTGAGACGGGTGACATGAAATTAACCCTTAACTCTTAGTCTCTGATGGAGTTTTTACACAGCCGTTTTTTTTTTTAAAGAATCACTTCTGAGTAATATTTACTGACATGGGAAATGCTCATGAAATAATGTTAACTGAAAAAAAGCAGACACCCCCCCCCCAAATTGGGTATACAATGCATGCCTAATGTTATGAAAAACGTTTAGACCTAGAAGACAAAGAAGAGATAGAAGAAAATGTTAACAGTGATTAGAATCATGAGTGGTTTTCCTCACCTGACCCCCACCATGTATTGTCAACATTACCCACATTGTTGACAATGAGTAGTTCTGATTTTTAAAAGAAAAATTGTTTTTGAGTGACTGGGGGTACTAAGCATAGGAAAAGATGTTCAGCTTCACACGGAATAGAAGAACTGCAAAATAGGACCAAGATGTGGCATCATTTTTTTTTTTTAAGATGCAGCATAAATTTTCACCTAGTGCTTGGCAGTGTGTTTGTCTATATATGTATATGTATATATACTTATACCATATTTTGTTGATTTCAAAGAGAAAGGGAGAGGGAGACAGAAACATCAGTGATGAGAGAGCATCATTGATCGGCTGCCTCCTGCACGCCCCCCACTGGGGATCGAGCCGCCGTCGGGCAGGTGCCCGGACTGGGAATGGAACCCTGACCGCCTCAGCCCCTGAGCCACGCCGGCCGGGCAATATTTCCTACCATTTGATTGCATCCTGTAGTTTTGCTCACATGCACAGACAAAGGCCAATGAGGGGTCTGCTCACAAGAGGAAGAGGAAGAACAGCCTACACGCCCATCCCAGGGACTCAGCCAGGACGCCACGGGTCCTCCCCTCAGCAGAGGGATGACGGGCAGGGCGGCGCCGGCACAGTGAACGGGCCCTCCCCGAGCTGACGTGAAACAACCGCTGCGGCTGTGACAACAGGCACCGGACAGACCAGTGCGCGGTCCTTTGGGGTGAGCCCGACAACACTCAGCGCATGCGTCTGTTAGCAGAACTGGGCGGGGCCCGGAGCTCGGCGGGGGCACGGAGACTGGCCGTTCACAGAACATCCTTCTCTAACCTCGGATCCCGAGCCATCAGCGTGTGTTCCTTTTCCACAATTTGAAATCAAATCAGCGAGTCAAGTAGAACAGTCCCAGGGGGTCAGGAAGGCAGAGGCCTCAGCCCCCAGGTGCCCCCCACACCCCGTGTGCAGAAGAGGGCCAGGCTCAGGCCCAGCAGTACTTGCCTGAGGCAGCGATCCACGTCATGGTCATCCCGGCAATACTGGGGGCCTCCGTGCCTCAGGGCATCCTCGGGGTTCGCGAAAGCCTGAAACACACCAGCTGAGAATTACTGTTCACGCGACGGACGGCCCGGTCGCCTGGGCCTTCGGCGGTGCCGTCACCTCCATGTCCATTCACCACATCCGTGAACTCCTACTATGTGCTAAGTGCTGGGGACTCCCCGTGAACAAGGCCGCTGTGGACTGAATGTTTGCGTCCCCGGAAATTCAAATGTTGAAACGTAACCCCCAAGGTGATGGCCTTTGGAAGGGAAAGACCCCAGAGATCTCCCCAGCCCCTCCTGCCAGGTGAGGACACAGAGGGAGATGGCCATCTGGGACCCCTCACCAGACGCAGAATCTGCCAGAGCCTGGACCTTGGACTTCCAGCATCCAGAACCAGGGGAAACCCAGCTCTGTTGTTGATAAGCTGCCTGGCCTATAGCAGCTTATAATAAACTAAGGCAAAGGCTCTCCTGACCCTGCTCTTGAGCAGCTCACAGTCAGATAAACCAGGAAGGACCAGGTGGTGTGGGTTAAGAAAGAGAAGACAAGGTTGGAGACAAGGTTGGCCTTGAGAATGTTCACAGGAGCTCTGAGTCTGAGAATCTGAGAAGGCTTCTCGGAGGCAGTGCCATTAAAGCTGAGGCCTGAAGGATGCATCCACATTAACCAGATGAAGGGAGGGCAGAAGCAACAGCAATCAAGGCAGAGGAAAGCACGTGCAAAGGCCCTGGGGTCAGACAGAGATGGCCACTCAACGAATTGCCAATGGGAAGCAAAGACTTAAGGTCATACTCAGGTGACTACAGGCCCATGCCCATCGCTCATGCTCCGCTGTTCCCTGCTGGCACCCGGGGAAGCCCGCGCCACAACCCACAGCAGATCTGACCTCAGCACCAGGTCTTCTAAATGGTTCACCGATGGCAAAGCCTGCTGCTTCTGCCCCAGGAACTCTGGTGACCTCTGTCCCCAAGTTAGTCCTGCCTGGTGGGCCTACCCCCGCCTGCCCTGCCCCCCGAGGTGAATGTAGCCCAGGCTTGATGCCTATCTCAGGATTGGGGCCCCCACGCCCAGAAGTCTCCTCTGCTGCCCCTTAAGTCATGGAAGCACCAACGCTGCTGGCCCTGCACGGAGTCCATGGGCCCGTGACACCCTTTAAAGGGTGCCGGCACTCAACAGGCAGTGGCCTCCGGAGCCCACAGTCACGGAGATGGTCACCCTGAAGACAGCCGGAATGCGGGTCAGCCCGACGGGCCCAGGGCAGCGCACACCGGACGGGGCCGCCGTCAGACGCTGGAGTGCTGTGAGGCAGGAGGGTAAGAAGCTGGGAAAAGTCCTTGCCAAGTGAAATGGGGAAACTGAGACCAACAGCTGAACCAGCCGGCCCAGCCATTCACAGCAGGTATAGGTCACCAAGGCGGAAAGCCCCGGTGCCCGGCAAAGGGCAAAGCCGGTGCCAGGCCTCCCTCCCGGGCGGCACTTCCTCCCCTGACCTTTCAAAAGCACGTCCCCTGAGCTTTCCTCCCCGGAGGGAACATCTCGGCCTCAGACGTAGTTCAGCTCCAGGCCCAGAAAAGCAGCAAAACCAGGTGAGACCAGACCAGCTTCCTGCCCTGGGGGCGGCCAGTCCGTGGAGATGGCAACCCTGAGAGGCCACACCTGGAGAAGCTGACGCACGTTCTATCGCGGTCCCTGGAGCGTCCCTAAAGCCCCCCTTCGGAGAGCAGGAAACCCCATGGCCCAGAAGCCAGCCGCCCCCCCCCCCCCCCGGGGCACACCCACTCGGATCTCCTGTCCAGGGAATTCGCTTTCTCCTGAACCTGAAGGGTCCTCACAACCCTCGCAACCAGGGAGCCACAAGCAGGGGCAGCTGGTCCCGGGCTGGCCCCGAACCTGCCCCCCGGCCCCCTTCCCGGCGCTCCGGGGAGCTGACAGCAGCCGCCTCGGCTCCCTTCTTAGTCTAACGGTTCTGCGGAGTCGGGGGCCGCCCCGCCCGCCCGCCGCGGCCCTCCTGCTGCTTCCACACCGGGCCGTCCTCGTCTCACTGCCCCGTTTGAATAAACATCCTCTCACACTCACCCGCTCGCCTTGTGAAATCTTTCCGCACCGGGTCCGGGACCCACACATGCCCGGCCGGGTCTGGTCCCCTTTCGGTGACGCGGCCTGGAGTTGGGGCGAGGCGGCAGGCCCCTGAAGGCTCCCCGTGAAGGGACCCAGCTGTTGCAAGTAATGAGAACTAAACTGGGGAGCGTTGACGCTGCCCCGGGCACGGAATGAATTCTCCGGGCACCACTGGGCTGCCCGGCCATCCCCTGTGCACAGGCGGCCAGGCCCAGCTCCAGGCCAGCCGAGGTCCGGAGGATGCCAGAGCCGGCCTCACCGGCCACCTTGCCTTTTAACTGGACGAAGGGGGGGGGGGGTTGGACACACTTTCCAGGAACCACTCCTCTACTGAAGCACCCAGAGGGCGAGCAGCAGGTGCCCCCAGCCTCTCGGTGTCTAACAAGCTGCCGGCAGTGTGAGCAGCGACCCCGCCCGCCCACCCGCCGGGGCCAGAGCAGAGCTGTTACCGTCTGGCTCAGGACAAGGACAGGAGGAGGAATTCCTCCCGAAAACTCCGAGGGAGCTCAGCAGAGCGCCTGCCTGGCCTCCGGACCCCGTGGCGGTTTGTCAGTGACCTGGCCGGCGAGCTGGGAATTTCCACTGAAAGCGCCCGGGTCCTATTTCGCCGTCCCCACCCCACCCCACCCGAATCTCAGATCTGCGCCGGGGGGCCGCCGGGTCGGAGGAGCACGGGCGGGCGCTGTCTCCCTCCTCCCGGGCCTGGGACGGCGTCCCGGGAGCTCAGCGCTCAAGTCTCGTCGTGCCTGGAACTCACCTGGTGGCACCGCGAGTGAGTAAGTCTCGGAAAACAGACGCCAGGAAGGTGCGGCCCTGCTGAAGCCCGGGGCCACAGAGGAGCCATCCCGGGGAGAGGCACCGCCCGGCCCGGCCGGCTCCGCACTCGCACACCCTGGGCCTGGAGGGGCAGCCGGCCGCCGGCGGGGGGCCCGGGCGGGAGGCACGTACCTTCTTCCGCAGCCTCACTTGGCCGGTGATGACGGCCACCGCGTACATCTTGATGACCAGCAGCGTGCTGCACAGCAGGAAGGCGGGGAGCACCTGGC
The DNA here is from genome assembly GCF_027574615.1 of Eptesicus fuscus. Lineage (NCBI taxonomy): Eukaryota > Metazoa > Chordata > Mammalia > Chiroptera > Vespertilionidae > Eptesicus > Eptesicus fuscus. The sequence goes on from NC_072487.1 coordinate 74,989,722, forward strand.
CGCTCAGCGCCAGGGCCGGGGCGGGCATCGCGGCGGCGGCGGTGGCGGCGGCGGGCGCTGGGCTCTGCGGGGAGAGGCGGGAGCGGCTGAGCCTCAGCTGCGAGGGGAGCGGGAGGAGGCGGGCAGAGCGAGGGGGCCAGGCCGCACTCAGCACCGCCCACTCCCCGCAGCAGCGCTTCTGACCCAGGTGCTGGGAGAGCGAGCGAGCGGGGAGCCTGGGGTGTCCCCGGGCCACGCCTCCCTGGCAAACCCTCACCCACTCTCTAATCTGTTTCCTGTTAAAAAAAAAACGAATAAACTTGGAGATCTAGTTGGCTTTAGGAAGGGACTCCTGAATGGGGCGACCTCCCACGGAGCAGCTGGAAGGGGCAGGACAAACCCAGGGCATTTCTATCAGGAAGCGCGGGGCGGGCGGGGGGGGGAGCAGGGAGCTAAATGTGAAAGAAATGGAAGGATTGCTTTGAGGCCGGGACATCTCTCCTTTGGGGGAAGAGAAAGGGGAGGCTTTGTCAGGCAGGCTTGCCTCTTTCTTCTCTGGGGGTGAGGAGGGTAGAGAGGGCCCCCAGGACAGACGGTCTACTGGGGCGTGACCATAAGGTGGTGGCCGGGGAGAGGCTGGCACCGCACTTAGGTTGGTATGAAATGTAGGTTCGGCATCGCGGGCTCTTTAGCATGAGCGATGCCATTTGGGGCCTCTGGCGTTCTCTTTAACGTTCCTCATCCGTCTCAGGGGTCTGCGTGGCTGCGCCTTCCTTCTGGGGGTGCGACAAAGTGGGGCACCTGGCAGGACCCCCACAGGTGGCAGATGTTGCTGACCTGTGCTCACCTCCCTGAGAATGAGGGCAGGTGGTGGGCAAGAGCACTGAGCCACCTGCCCCGACGCAGCCTGGACACCTGAGCCACGGCCGCCCCTACGTCGATGGGCCTTTCCTATTTGTGGGAGACTGGAAAAGTGCCCCCCCCCCGACATTCACATCCTAGTCCCCCGAGCCTGTGGCTCTGTTGCCGTACGTGGCAAAAGGGACTTCACAGATGGGATTAGGTGGAACTATGGTGATTCGGAGATTACCGGGTAATCTAGGGCCTAGATTATTTGGGTGAATCCAATTTAAGGACAAAGGTCCTCTTACTAGAGCAGCAGTAGAATTCGCAAACAAACAAAAGGGGGATGTTCTATGGAAAGTAACCTCACAGGGTGATCTGATCCCAAATCCTGACGGGGCAGGTCCTGGTGGGTAGTCACGTCCCATATAACCTTTTTGCCTCAAGCAAGCCCCGTCCACCCCTCAGAGATAAACAGTAACCACCTGAGGGAGCACATACTCTTAATTCTCCTCTAATCGGGTCCCCACCTGGCTTTCTCCCACCTTCATTTCACCTTCCTTCTGTTTCTGCTCAATTTCAAATGCACCGAAGAGGCTGCCGAGCTCTTATTCTCTCGAGCCCCGGAGGCCTTGTTCCCGGGCAGGTGTTAACAGTTGGGCTCAAATAAACGTGCAAAAGCTCTCCACAGGTTTCGATGTCCTGCGGAGACAAATTAGAGGGAGGGACGAAAGGAGGCGAGGCCAGAGGAGGCGGGGGGCGGGCGCACAGCACGCAGGCTCCTCCCGCAGCCGGGGACTGGGGAACCCCTGCTCCTAGGGCCCAGGGGAGTCGGCCTGTGGACACCTGGACTTCAGCCACCGGCATTGATTGGGACGTCCGGCCTCCGGATAGTGAGCTTGTGTTGCTTTAAGCCACCAAATGTGTGGTCACTGGCCACGCAGCCACAGGAGAGGTCCGTGTCCCTGACCATTGCTTCACTTTCCCAAGAGACTCCCAGGCTAACAGCTCGATGGTTCGTTACAGGAACGTCCCCGGAGAGCCACCAGCTCTTCCACAGAAAGCATCTAAGATTCTCTGAACCCGAGTTCCAAAATCCTCGCCTTGCTCGGCCCCCTCGGCCCCTCCCCCCGCTCAGGCGGGGCCGCTGCCAAGGCGGGACCTTGTGCCTGGGTTCTGCAGCGCTGCTTGCTTTGCCAGGGGTGCCCCGGGGAAGGGGACCTGCCTCAGGGGACAGCAGGGAGAGTCTGGCCTGGGCCCCAAGCACAGAGACCGAGGGAAGGGCTGGTCGGAGGGCAGAGATGCTGGCCGCGTGCTCTGGAGCCAGCTCCGCGGGCATGGCGGCCCGGGCCAGCCTTCGGTGGCCGCTGTGTGGCTGCGGGCGAGCCGTTTCCCTCTCTGAACCTGCTCTCTCAGCCGTACAACCCCGCTGGCGGGCGGGCACCCCAGCACCGAGAGAACTGGAGGAAGTCACGTCTATGGCCCTGGCCAGTTTGGCTCAGTGGACAGAGCGTCAGCCCTCGGACTGAAGGGTCCCAGGTTCGATTTGGGTCAAAGGCAGGTTGCAGGCTTGATCCCCGGCCCTGGTCGGGGCAAGGGCGGAAGGCAACCAATCAATGTGTCTCTCTCACGTGGATGTTTCTCTCTGTCTCTCCCTCTCCCTTCCACTCCCTCCAAAAATTAATGGAAAAGTATCCTTGGGTGAGGATTCACACACACACACACACACACACACACACACACACACAGAAACTCATGTCTAATTAGTAAGCACCTGGCATGTCCCAGGCCCTCCATCAGCATGAGCCTCAGTTTCCTCAAAATGAGGATAATAATTCCGACCTCGCAGGTCTGCCAGGAGGCTCCCAGGACCCGCTGCCCTTGCTGCCGGGGACGTGGCTGTGGGGTGGGTGGGGAGGGGAGGGACATTCCTGTCCATTTCAATGTGCCAAACCCTCCTTTCTCCAGACAAAAGATGGGCTGCCAGGAGGGCTGTGCCGGCTCCAGAGAGAAGGCGAGGTCGTGCCAGGACGGGACGTAGAGAGCACGGAGAGTCCTGAGTCCATCTGACCTCTGACTGAGGGTGGGGCTGTGCAGGCTCGCTCCTGGGATGCTTCTGAGGACACGGGACCCCGGCCGCCCTGACCCCCGCCTCAGGGAACTGCCAGAGGTGGCTGTCTTCCTGGTCAAAAAGCTCTTATGGTCCGGCCGGCGTGGCTCAGGGGTTGAGCTTCAATCTGTGAACCAGGAGGTCATGGCTCGATTCCCGGTCAGGGCACAGGCCCGGGTTGCGGGCTGAATCCCCTGTGTGGGGCGTGCAGGAGGCAGCCGATCCATGATTCTCTCTCATCATTGATGTTTCTCTCTCTCTCTCTCCCTCCCTCTCCCTTCCTCTCTGAAGTCAATAAAAATATTTTTTTAATAAAAATATTTTATAGAAGCTCAGTTATAGGGGCTGGGGGCTGTCCCGCCCCCAGAATGGTAGACCAGAGGAAGCCCAGAGGAGACCCTGGGTGAGGATCCCTGCTTGGACTGTTAGGCATGTGTGCTGAAGCCGAAATCCGAAATCCGAGGGCCCCGGGCAGCCCTTCTGACCGAGGCGTAATCTCGGCCTCATCGCCTGCTGAACTCAACCTCGAAGCCAGGGCCTGGCAAGGAGGACAAACCTCCTCTGATCTTCGGCCAGGACCTTCCCTAGCCTCCGCCCGCCTCAGGGGAGACCTGTGTTCCTGGCGGTGGAGAGGATGGGGTTACTTTTCCTGCAGCTCCTCACATTGTTTGCCTGTGAAACGGGATCTGCCCCTGCCCTGGGGTTGCGGGGGAGCCTGGAGGGGGCGTGGGGGGCTCCTGAAGGAGGCCCCGCTGCGGGGGGGGGGGGGGGGGGCTGGGGGGGAGTGTAAAAGCTTTCTGTCTTGGCCTGGGTCATGGCTACACAGGCAGGGATGTGTGTGAAATTCTCTCAGCTCTATGTTCAACTGTTACTTTACATAGATCTGCATCTCTTTTATTATTATTATTATTATTATTATTAATCTTTTAAAAGCCCACAAAGGTTCTGCAGTCATAACCGTGCCTCTCTGAGCAACGGAGCTGCAGTGTCTGAAGCGCAGGCTGCCTCCCCTCGCTCCCCCGGCGTTTCCTGCGGCTGGAGACCCGGGCCTCGGGCTGTAATTGTCTGACTTCAGAGGAGGCTGAGGGAGGGGAGGAAATGGCCCCCCTCGGCCCGCTGGCTCCTGACCTCAGTGAGCACTGCTGAGCCAAGGATGGGGAAACGCAGTGATTAAAGAAACCAAACACAAAACAGTCCTTGGCGTGACTTTCCGGTCAGATTTGTCTCGTGGTCATCACGCAGCATCACCCCTCCCGGGGGAGCAGTGTTTGTGAACGTGGTCTCGGGATGGGTGAGCTCTTTCTGATGGCTCCGCAGCCCCTCCCGGCAGAAGCCCTCCAGGTGGGACTCCTGGACCCGCCTCCGGAGGAGCCATTCCAAGGAGGACTGTTGTTTTTGCCTCCCAGCTCCCCGCTCTCTCCTTCCTTCCTTTGGGGAATCACACCCGTCCTTGCAGGACTGGCACTCCTAGTGCCTGTGATTCTGGTGGGGCAGCCAATGGGTGCTCTCCATTTTCTTAGGAGGGTAGGCATGTGACCCAGACCAGCCAATGACAATGTTACTGGCCTCCGGACACTGATTCGTCCACGGATAGCCAATCAGAGGCCTTCCCTGGGAGGTTCTACTCTGACACTGATGGACCCCTCTGGCTCCAGGACTGGGCCCAGGGGCAGTACGGCCTGAAGCTGTGTGCAGCCGGTCCCCCTCCTCCCCTGGAGGAGGCTGCATTCTGGAGGAGACAATGAGGCTCCAGTCTCTGACTCACCCGGAATCTAGGACTTTCCTTTTTTGCTTAAACAAAACATCAGTCAAATCACGGCTCTCCTCTGCGTCAAACTCGGCAGTGGCTCCCATCTTACTCAGAGTAGAAGCCAAAGTTTGGACAACGGCTCATGGTTCCATCTGGTCCCCATCTGGTTCCCTCTGAGCTCTGTCTCCCTCCTTCCCCACCTCACTCAGCCAGCCAGTCACACGGCCCTGCTCGCCGGTCCTCACACGCCACACACTGTCCTCTCTGTGCCTGGGTTCTGGCTGATCGCTCTGCCTGGGACGCCCGTCCCCCAGGCACCCACTGGGTGGACACCTCATCGTCAAGTTCGCTCACACCCCTCCTCCTTCTCTGTAAGACCCACCCTGAGCACCTTCCTCAGTTCCGCAGCCCGTCCCCACCCCTTCCCTGCCTCTACTTTCTCCTTTCTTTCCACGGCACAATCACTCAATGGACGACACGCTTGGTAATGTGTTTAGTGTCCTGTGTGTAACACCTGCCTCCGAAGGCACCTCAAGCCCTGGTCCTGTGTCTGACACACACACTCCACTGCCATCTGTTGAACTGAATTAAGCGAATTGGATTTTGATTTCTTTTCTTTCTTCCTTTCTTTTCTTTTCTTTTATAACCACAGGAGTCCAGACCAAGATAAGTAAGCTCCAGGGTTTTGTTCTAGGTCCTGAGCCCCGCTCCTCTGCCCCCCAACTGCCCCCACTGCTTGGAATGAGGGCCTGGCTACCTCCCCTGACAGGCAGAGCACCTGAGGGGAGGTCCCTGTGTCCCTGAGCAGGACTGGCCGCTGGGCGGGAGGGACCAGACAGGTAACTGGGGCATTGCCCAGGGCACCGCTTCTGACCACCGCTCAGGACTGGAGAAGACAGATGTGAGTTTAGATTTAGCTCATTTGCATATCGGCAGCTCCGAGGCCCAGCCAGCAGCGTAGAAACACAGCGTGGACACGCACGGACAGGATCCAGGGTTGGTGAGGACCGCAGCTGCCCATCAGCGAGGCAGGCGGATGCGCGGCCCCGTGCCAGACTGCCGGCCTGGGCCTGACGCCCGTCTGAGACCACCACGACGGCCTTCAGGGACGATGCCATCGCCCGCAAGGACAGTGGCCAGAGGGGGGACGGCCGCTGTCCATGTCTCTGGGTCACTGGGCTTTGCCCTCATCCCCGGCCCGGGCTGGTCACAGACCCAGGGAGCGAGGGCGATGAGACCTGCTGCGGAGCTGTGGGCCCGGGGCCAGGTTGGTGGCTCTATTTGCCGCCGGTCAAGGCTGTTCTTGTTACAGAGGCAGCAGTGGTCCGGCAGTGGGCTGTGGGCTCGGGCCCGGAGGAGCTGGCCCGTGGTGAGCGCGGGAGAGGCAGCAGTTTCACGCGTCATGTCCTGACCGTGTTTCCGAGTCGGGAAATGCCCGGGGAGCGCATCCTCTCGGGAATGAGCAATCGCAGGGCTGCTCAGCGGAAACATCCAGCGGTGAGAGGAGGCCGGACAGCCGCACACGGAACATGGCCCAGCCCTGAAGAGGAATGCCGGGCTCCTGCACCGTCAGTGGATTTAACCCGAAAGCCCTTCCGCTGAGAGAGAGGAGCCAGACACAAAACCCCACACATTGCCTGACCGACGTGGGAGCAGCTGAGGGAGGAGGGAGAGCAGATGGGGGAAGAGGGAGAGCAGATGGGGAGGAGGGAGAGCAGATGGGGAGGAGGGAGAGCAGCTGGGGGAGGAGGGAGAGCAGATGGGGAGGAGGGAGAGCAGATGGGGAGGAGGGAGAGCAGCTGAGGGAGGAGGGAGAGCAGATGGGGAGGAGGGAGAGCAGATGGGGAGGAGGGAGAGCAGATGGGGGAGGAAGGAGAGCAGATGGGGAGGAGGGAGAGCAGCTGAGGGAGGAGGGAGAGCAGATGGGGAGGAGGGAGAGCAGCTGAGGGAGGAGGGAGAGCAGATGGGGGAGGAGGGAGAGCAGCTGGGGGAGGAGGGAGAGCAGATGGGGAGGAGGGAGAGCAGCTGAGGGAGGAGGGAGAGCAGATGGGGAGGAGGGAGAGCAGATGGGGAGGAGGGAGAGCAGCTGGGGGAGGAGGGAGAGCAGATGGGGAGGAGGGAGAGCAGATGGGGAGGAGGGAGAGCAGCTGAAGGAGGAGGGAGAGCAGATGGGGAGGAGGGAGAGCAGATGGGGAGGAGGGAGAGCAGGAATGTTTGTCTCAGCACAACCCGCTGCCAAGACCTTTCCAGGGAAGCTGCAGCTGGCACCCTGAGTGTGGTTTCAGGCAGTGGCTCTGGGCTCCGAGCGAGCCAGAACCCTCCCTGCCGGGCTGCCCAGGCATCAGGCGGGCACATGCGACCCCCACCCACCACCCCTGTGTCCCGTGGGCAAGACCAGCCACCCGCTCCAGCCACATCAGGAACCCATTTCCGAGGAGGCCTGGGGGAGGCTCGCATTCCTGGGATCATGTTCCGCCAGCAAGGGCTCAGGGGACAGTGGGCCGGGCTTTTCCAAGGCCGGAGCGATGGGAACCCTTCCCACTTCTTCAGCTGCTTCCAAGAAACCTCCTCAGTCCCCCAAGAGGCACCAACCCCTCCGCTCGGGCCCTGGTCACAGCGACAGGACTTATGGCCGCGGGTTTCGAGCGAATCGTGCACGTGGGTCAGACGCTGAGACCGTCAAGGGGCCAGTGCGTGCTTCCTCCTTGAGCGCTGATGCCAGGCGGCATCTGCAACGCCCCGAGGGCCCCTCTCACCCTGAACCTGCCCGTCCCGGAACTCCCGGAACTCACCACGTCCAGTAACAAGAATGCCCGTCACAACAGCCGGGCAGCAGCTGGCCTGCGGGAGGCCCCGCCCAGGAGCCAGGCGTCCCCACGCGCTTTACTTCTAAGCCCGCCTCGTTCCCTCGCCAGCATGTCCCCCTGTGGCAGGTTCATTCATGGATGGGAAGGAGGCTCCGGGCTACAGGCGACCTTCTCCGAGGTCACACATCTGGGCAGAGGGGGGGCGGTCCCAAGCCAGAGCCGGTGCTCTGCGCCCCCAGGAGGAGCCGAGCTTTGGATGCAAGCCCGCCTCTTGCACAATTCTCCTTGTTCAAAATTCCTTCCTCATGCCCAGCTGGATCTGCCCTTTGGGGCCACCACAGAGAACACACAGGCTCCCGTCTCCTCCCCACTGCCCTTCAGAAATCGGAGGACGCACTGGATCTCCCCTAAGTCCCCCCTTCCCGGCAAACCCCTGCCATGCCATCAGCTTATGCTCGGGTCCCAGGCTTTCCAGCCCTCACGACCCGGCTGGTAAAGGTCCCTCTCAGAGGGGCCATCGCCCTGTGTGCCAGGGAGCCAGCTCAGACCGGAGGGCGCCCTCACCCCTCCCTATCCCAGCGCGGGAAGAAGTGTGACTGTAAGCGGATCTGGTTCCCTGACGTGGGGGGCCCGGTGCAGAATGGAAACGCAAAACCCCTTGTTCAAAAGGGAAGAGTTTCAAGATGACGAGAGCATGAACTGAGCCCAGGACCCCGTGACCCTGCCGGACCCCAGCTCAGGGTGACTCCGCACCAGGGGAGGGAGAACGGCGTGTCCTCCTCGAGCCAGAGGAGAGAGAACCTCAGAGCGCCATGGGCCTTTCTTCAGCCCACCTTCATGGGGGCCAGCATCCGGGCACAAATCCAACGCTCACAGCCGCTCGCATTTCTGAGTGCTTCCCCTGAGCCAGGCCTCATGTGATAGCGTTGTATTTACTATTTATCTTATTTTACATTTTTTATCGATTTCAGAGAGGAAGGGAGAGGGAGAGAGAGGAATAGGAACATCAATGACGAGAGAGAATCATTGATCAGTTGCCTCCTGCACGCCCCACACTGGGAATCGAGCCCACAACCCAGGCATGTGCCCTGACCGGGAATCGAACCGTGACCTCCCAGTTCATGGGTCGATGCTCAACCACTGAGCCATGCCGGCGGGGGCTCATGTAATATCTTTTTAAACAGCACTTGTATGATGTTCATCACGTGCCCAGGAAATATAAACGTATTCACCATACCATCTGGTTGAGGTAGGCACTAGCATTATTCCCATTCTGTAGATGAGAAACTGAGGTCCGGAGTAGCTGAGTAGCTCACCAGTCACATAGCTGGTCCGTACTCACAACACCTTTACCTCCCGTTTCCAGAGAGGGCTCCTGGGGCTGAGGGGAGGAAACAGCCGCAGGAAAGAGGTCACCGTGGAGGCTGTGGGTCCAGACCACAGGGGCGGAGCCCACGCCCTGAGCCCCTTGCACCCAGCCTCCACCAAAGCCCCAGGCAGCATGCCTGCAGGTGTGGAATAGCATCCCCCGAGAAGGATACGTCCAAGTCCTAACCCCCACCCCCTGGTACCTGTGAATATGGCCTCATTCGCGGAAATGGGGTCTGTATTTGTCAAGGTTCTCCCGAGAAGCAAAACCAGTAGGAGAGAGAGAGAGAGAGAGAAAGAGAGACACACACACACACAGATATTTATTATGGAGAACTGGCTCCTGCAATTACAGAGGCTGAGGAGGCCCGTGACCGGCCATCTGCAAGCTGAGTTCACTGACTCAACCCCAGAAACATGCTCACAGACACACCAGGAACCGTGTGTGACGTGGCCCTTCTACCAGCACGGGGTCTCTGCCGATGAACGTAGGTTAGGGATCCTGAAGGAGAAGATCTGGGATTTAAGGGGCGCTAAATCCAGGGGCCGGTGCTCTCATAAGAGAGAGGAGAGGGGAGGTCAAACAGGCCCAGAGGAAAAGGTCACGTGGAGACGGAGGCCGCGGTCGGACGAATGCAGCCACAAGCCAAGGGTTGCCAAGGGTTGCCAGCAGCCCCCAGAAGAGAGAGAAGAGAGAGCCCCTCAGAGGCTCTGGAAGGAACTGGGGGGCCGGGGGGCTCTTCTACCCCTGGAGGCTTTTCTGGGTGGTCTATCATTTAAAGCAGCGTGAGACAGACTAACAAATTTAATTACACACGTACGTCTGGGAACCCCACATACATGAGCGGTTCAGAGACAACGTGAAGACGAGAATGATTTGGCCTTCGGAGCTGATGGGAGGCGAGGCGCCTTGGGGTGCAGGGAGCCATTCACAATATGATAAGAAAAGCAGATGTTCCGGAATTAAAAGTTTGCCCTGCCCTGTAGCTAAGTCATAAAAAGTTATTTCTGGCGGTTACTTTTATTCCTTTTAAAAAGGCCCCGGTTTAAATTCTTGGAGAGCTAAACATTCCTCTTGTATCCACAGGCTCTCAATTGCCTTCGGCTACAAGGAGCTCACAGGCCAGATCGGCACAGGCCGGGGAGGCCAGCTCTCAGCCCCGGCAGCCCCCAACCAGCGGCACCTGAGTGTCCGGCCGCTGGCCTGCAGAACCGCGGGAGAAGGAGTCTGTGGCCGCAAGGCATCGGCCAGGGGTCATCGGTGACAGCGGCCCCAGGAAACGCACGTGCCGCCTTCCTGTGCTCCTGAACGCGTTTGTGCGTCCACGGGCCCCGTGCACCTGCTGGGTGGCCCTCCAGGGAGAGCTCACTTCCTGACTTAACGGATACTGCCAACTTGGAAATAAATCTACAGCCCCCTTCCTGCCTGGACGCCCAGAGGCCCAGGGGCTGCAGGTGAGAAGTGTCCTGATTCAACAACTTGTTTACAGACAAGGAGCCCGGGAGGGCAGGAGGCTTCCGGGTCCCGCGTGGAGGAGAGTGAGAAGGCCCACGCTCACCTGGACCCGAGCAGCTGCTCAGGACAGCGCTGTCCAACAGGGACCTGAGGCCACCACAGGTGCAAGCCACACAGGTAGTTAAAAACGTTGCAGGTGAGCCCTCGCCAGTCTTGCTCAGTGGATGCAGTGGTCGGCAAACTCATTAGTCAGCAGAGCCAAATATCAACAGCACAACGATTGACATTTCTTTTGAGAGCCACATTTTTTAAACTTAAACTTCTTCTAACACCACTTCTTCAAAATAGACTCGCCCAGGCCGTGGTATTTTGTGGAAGAGCCACACTCAAGGGGCCAAAGAGCCGCATGTGGCTCGCGAGCCGCAGTTTGCCGACCACTATCCGATAGCGTGTCGGCCTGTAGACGGAAGGGTCCCGGGTTCGATTCTGGTCAAGGCCATGTACCTTGGTGGCAGACTCCTCCCGGCCCAGACCCTGGTCCAAGCACATGCAGGAGGCAACCATCGATGTGTCTCTCTCACATCGATATTTCTCTCTGTCTTCCCCCCTCTCTCTTCCACTCTCCCTAAAAATCCATGGAAAAAATATCCTCGGGTGAGGATTCAAAATAAAAATAACAATTAAAAAAATCAATGGAAAAATACCCTCAAAAATAAAAATAAACAATGAAAAATAGTACTTAAAAATGTTCTTTTTTTAGGTGAAAAAATAAAAACAAGACAGGTGAAGTAAACAATCGTATTTATTTCCTGTGGCTGCTGAAACAAACGATGAGAAACCTGGTGACGTCAAACAACAGACATTTCTCTCTCAGGTTCTGGAGGCCCGAGGTGTAAGCGGGGCTGCGCTGCCTGCCTCAGCCTCAGTGGGAGAACCTGTCTGTCCCTGGCCACTTCCTGCTCCCAGTGGCTGCCAGCATTCCTTGGCTTGTGGCTGCAGCCTCCGATCCCTGCCCCCGTGGTCACACTGCCTGCTCCTCTTCTCTGGGTCACAGCGCCCTCTGCCTCCCACTTATTAGGGCGCAAGTGATTGCATTTAGGGTTTAGCTGGATAACCTCACCTCAAGGCCTTCACCTGATCACAGCTGCAAAGGAAGAGCCCTTTCCCATATAAGGTGACAGTTCCAGGGTCCAGGGATTAGGACCCAATATTTTTGGGGAACATTATTTGGCCTACTATAACAATATATTTTATCTAACCCGTATATATCCAAAATGTTCTCATATATATGTACATATACATAAATGTTCATATAGATATATAGATATTGATTTCAGAGAGGAAGGGAGAGGGAGAAAGAGATAGAAACATCAACGAGAGAATCATTGATCGGCTGCCTCCTGCACGCCTCACAGTGGGGATCGAGCCCGCAACTCAGGCATGTGCTCTGACCGGGAATCAAACCGTGACCTCCTGGTTCATAGGTCGTCGCTCAACCATTGAACCACGCCAGCCGGGCCAAAATGTTCTCTTTTAACCAGAAATCAATAATTTTACGTGACTAATGAGCTAGTTTACGTTTTTCATATCAGGTCTTCAGAACCAGGTCCGACTTGTACCCCCACAGCACGCCTCGGTGCGGGCCCCCCACGCCTGAGGAGCTCGGGACCGCGCCTGGCTCAGGGCCCGCACAGCGGACAGCGCGGCTCTACAGAAATTCTCAGAAAACGTCCGTCGTTGGTGTTTTATTTCCTTAAGACACGTGGCCCGAAGGTCACATATGTGATTAGCACCTCAGAGGAAAGGAAGGCCTTTCAGCCAGACCTCGAGGCCTGTGCAGGGAGATGCCGCAGCTGCTTTGCGGCCCAGCGGCTGGGGAGCAGGAGGGAGCACGGGCCTGAATGCCACCCTCCACCTCTCCGAATCCCGCTTTCCCATCTCTAAAATGGGCGTGATCACTGCCTCGCTCAGGATTACCAAGAGCATCCAGGGAGCATGGAGGCTTGTGCCTGGCGTGACATTGCAAACCGTTGCTGTTGTTGGTGTTGGTTTTAACGACTGAGATGCAACCGAGCCCAGGGGCTGGGGAGGGGGGTGTGAAGCCCCTCGCCCTCCCCCAATGGTCAGTCCCCTGTGGGTAGAGACTGGCAAAGAACTAATTCTCCGCTGGGCTGGCGTGGCTCAGTGGTTGAGCATCGACCTATGAACCAGGAGGTCACGGTTCCATTCCCGGCCGGGTCAGGGCACATCCCAGGTTTCGGGCTGGATCCCCAGTGTGGGGCCTGCAGGAGGCAGCCGATCAATGATTCATCATTGATGTTTCTGTCTCTCTTTCCCTCTCCCTTCCTCTCTGAAATCAACATATATTTTTTTTTTAAAGAACGAATTACCCTACAACAGAATAAGACCCACGATGTGCGTGTGCTGGGTGAAAAGAGAAACACAGAGGACAAAGGGGTGGCAGGTTGCTGGGTCCCCAGGAACCTGACTGGCTGGTTGGAAGCCAAAGCATGTACTGGGCATGCCCAGAATGTGAGCCCTGCCTGAGCACGCGATAAGGGGGTTCCCCCTCCACCACACACACCTGTAGACACCCCTCCCCTATTTCCTTGGTCCACCCACCACGGACACAACTGATTGGACAGCAGAGAGCACCAGACCCAGGCAGCCAATAGGAGGCTATCCAACAGCCAATGAAATCAACAGCTGGGGCGAGCTCCGCCCAAACAGGTGCTCCCAGGTGTGAGGGGAGAGAGGGGAAGGTGGGCGCGCACAGCCCGGACCCACGGAGCAGGGGCTGAGCTCAGCGGCCCGAGGGGTCCCTGGGAGCAGGTCACAAACAAGTCCCTCCGAGTACCCGTGTGGGGGCCTGGCCAGCCCCGGGGTCCTCACCCGCGTTCCCACGCTCCACCCTGTACCCGCCGCATCCTCACAGGGAGCCCTCTATCCCGGATCCTCAGTGAGCTCCGCCCTAGCAACCCCAAAACAGCCAGCTGCTCCCAACCGACCAAGTCAGCGCGTCTGCCGCCGGCCCTGTGGGCTCCGGTCCACCAGGAGCCAGGCCCCACCAGAGGCCATTTCCAACCCTGCTTGTCCTTTGGTTCTGCAGGGGGAAGGCTTTTTCCCTGCCAGCCTCTCACTGCTTCCCTGCCCCCACCCCACCCTGCCTCCACCACCACGCAGGCCTCCCTGCTCTCACCTGGCCCCGGGGAGCAGGGTACCGACCCAGCCCAGCCCCTGGCAGCCAGCGGCCCCACCTCACTGCGTGTTTGCTGCCAGGCCTTCTCTGGGCATGATCCTGGCCACGTGGGCCCCCCAAGGCCATCAGGGGCAGGAGTGTGTCTGCTGAGCAGCGTGGAGGCAGCAACTGGGAGGGGAAACCACCAGCATTCCTGCTCCGGGAGGGGCAGGCCCCCGGGAGGCAGACCCCGGGCTGAGCAGGCCGCTTGGTTTCAGGCCGAGGGAAGGCCTGGCAGCAGAGAACAGCCTGCTCCCGGCGCCCCCCGGGCAGCGGACAGACGGCTTCGGCAGTAGAGCTTGGTGAAAACAGAATAATGATTACATGACAAGATGGACGGTCAGAATGGCTCGCTTTCCCTGCCGGACACCGTGCCCAGGGCTGTATGAACACGGGCTCCTGGTCGTCTCGCCACAACCCTCGGAGGTGGGCCCGTCCTTCTCCCCACGTTAGAGACGAGGGGCTTGGGGTCCGGGAGTGAGGACCCTCTGTTTCTGTGCTAACCGCAGCCGCGTGCATGGCTGCTCAGGTGCGTGAGGAAGGCGCGGAGGGCCCGGGTGAGGGCACCTGGCCGAGAAGGGGCTGATGCCCAGAGCGGGGGTGGAGGCCCAGCGGGCTGATCTCATGGGCCCGGCTGGAGCGCCGACCTCCCAGGATCTGCAGTGTCCAAGCTGGACCGTCCATCTCAGAGCTGTCGTCAAGTATCACGTGCTCTGCAATCGACTGCTCGGCCCCGAGCACTGGGTGGGGAGATGGGGGAAGGGAGGATCCGGAAAAGTTCCCAGCTTGGAGCTTGGAAGGGACCAGCCTTGTCCCTTGCTATTCCCTCCCCACCCCCCGCACAAGCTGCCGCCAGGGGCCCAGGCAGCCCCGTGTGACCCTCCGGGGACCGTGACCCTCCTATCTCATCACTAACAAACCCTCCCGCCCCAGGGGCGGCACAGTTTTTGGCTTCTGAATTGCACGCTATCCTAGAGGAGGCGTGCTTCCCCCTCCAGGCTGGATGCCGGGTTTGCACCCAGCTGTCAGTCATTCCCCAGCGCTGCACAGTCCAGCCACACCCCCGAGCAGGTGAAAGGGACAGGCCTGTGGCCACAGGTCAGGCCGAGTCGTCACGGGAACCAGGGGCATGTGAGGCCCCAGAACAGCCATTTCTGAAGGTCACAGAATTACATGGGAGACCAGAGTGCCCAGCACAGGTGCCACACTAGCTCGCTCATTCATTCATTCATTCATTCATTCATATGTTAAACACCTGACCGCTGAGCGCTAAGTGTGCCAGACACTGTGCTGGGTGCTGGGGACACAGGGGCCATGTCAGAGGCACCCCGACATTAGGAGTGGTTTGGAGCTCTCCGTGAGGCAGACCGTGACCTGTGACCTCTCCAGCCCAGGCCTGGAGTTCTGCTGAGGCAGCCTGGGCCCCCTCCCGCCTCTTACCCAGTCCCCCGGCGCCTCCGCCTGAGCTCATCGGGCCGTGACTTCAGCGACGTCACGCTGGAGGCCTCGCAGCTTGGAATCCGGGGGCCTCGGGCCTCGCTCTCCTCGCTCTCCTCCCTCGTCTCAAGCATGACTCAGGCGGGCAGGACCGGGCTGTGGTAAGGCTCTCCACTTTGATGCAATCGCTTTCTTCACTCCAACCACAGGCCCTGCAGGGGGCCCCTCCTCCGCCTCCAACTCTCTGAAGGTCAAGGTGGATGCTGGGCAGATAAAGATGCTCTCCTCGGTTGGGGTCACGGCTGGTCCTCGGGGAAGTGCCCAGTGGGGAAGCCTCCACTCCAGAGACACCCTCTGCCCTGGGTCACTAGGCCCTCCTCCCTCTGCCCTCCTCCCTCTCCCTCCTCCCCCCTTTCTCCTCCCCCTCCCTCTCCTTGTCCTCTTCTCCAACCAAGAAAGTGACCTCCTAGCCAAATTGAACGGTTAGGGATGGGACCTAAGATTTTTCCAAAGGGTGTCTGTATTTCTGAAAAAGAAAACCTGGTGGCCCGGCCGGCGTGGCTCAGTGGTTGAGCGTCAACCTATGAACCAGGAGGTCACAGTTCATGCCCTGGTTGTGGGCTCAATCCCCAGTGGGAGGCATGCCAGAGGCAGTCGATCAATGATTCTCTCTCACCATTGATGTTTCTATCTCTCTTTCCCTCTCCCTTCCTCTCTGAAATCAATAAAATATATTTTAAAAAAATAAGAAGAAAAGAAAACCTGGTCATAGACCGTTCATTCATTCATTCATTCATTCATTCATGGAGAGGCGGTAGAGCAGGTAAGAGCATGGGCTCGGGAGTCACACAACCTGTGGGTGTGCCCCAGCTCCACCGTTGCCACCCTGGCCTCCATCCCCTCGTCTGGGCTGTGGTGAGGACGTGGGGGGTGATGCACCCAGGGTGCCCAGGGCAAGCTGACGATAAGCCGGGTGCCCCGTGCACAGGGCTGGCACTTCCCTGAGGGCACACGGAGCCTTGGGGAGACTCAGGCAGGAGGGTGACCTGGCCAGATCTCTAGCTGCTGAGGGAGGGGGTGCCAGAGGGGAGGGGCCAGTGAGGAGGCTGCTGCTGCGGCCCAGATGAGAGGGGATGGGCCAGAACGGACAGGCCCCTTCCCCCCCGCCCCGCCCAACAGGCTGGCTTTAGGGTTAGAGAAACAGAAGGGCGACAGAAGTCAGAATGGCGGGGACTCCGGAGGAGGGGGTGTTGACTGGAGTAGGACACGGGGAACTTCCTGGGTGCTGAGAAATGCTATGTCCCCATCGGGTGGCAGTTACGGGGATGTCTACATAGGTTTAAAAACCAGTGAGCTGCGCACTTAAGATTTGTGTGTTTGACTTAGGTAAGCTGTATCTCAATTTAAAAAAAATCCCAATGCCAGGCCTCCGACTAGGAGCGGATGGGGCTCCTTTTGCCGCGCTGGGAAGCCTGGACGAAATGATGAGATGATGAAAGGGAGGGGGGGGAAGCGGGGGGCGGGGAGACCAAGAATCCAGTTTGTGCTTAGCCTCTGGAGACAGCTCCGTGGTCCAGCCCTTCCCGTATAAACAATGCCGAGGTGAACATCTCTGTGCCTTCAGATCAAGGCCTGCAGGTGGAGTTTCTGGATCGAAGCATGTACGCATGTTTGTAAGATGTTTTAAATCCGCATTGCTCACAAGGTTTTATCGATTTGCATTTCTACCAGCCTTCGTTCACGCGTTCACCGGGCGGTGGCTGCCAGGCCCCGTTCTGGAGCTCCCGTCTGGTGTGTGTGTGTGTGTGGGTGGGGGGGGAGTGGGGAGCAGTGTGGGAGGAAGGACCCTCTTGCTCAGAGGGGTCTAGTCAACCCTGAAGGGGTACACAGACCACACACGTTTCCCCACGTTGATTTGCCCTCTATCCCCAGAGAAACATACGTGAGAGCTGGAGCGAACAGAGAGCTCCAGCGGGAACAGCATTCCAGAAAAGGGAACAGAACATGCAAAGGCCCTGCCCCAGGAGCACAGGGCAGGGGAGCAGGGCCAGGCCAAAGGTTTGACCTGCATCTCAAGAGCAGCGAGAACACAGGAGAATTTTAAGCAGCTGAGGGGGGATTTTTAAAAAATATATATTTTTATTGATTTCAGAGAGGAAGGGAGAGGGAGAAGGAGCGATAGAACCATCAATGATGAGCGAGAATAATTCAACGGCTGCCTCCTGCACGCCCCACACTGGGGATGGGGCCCACAACCCTGGCATGTGCCCTGACCTCCTGGTTCATAGGTCGACTCTCAACCCCTGAGCCACACCGGCCAGGCAGAGCATGGTTGTTAGTCTGCCAAAGCTAAGGTGACCTCAGGCCACACGGACAGGGGTTCATTATCAAGACATGGAGTGATGGCCAACGCACACAGTAACTTTTCGTGACAGCTATTGTGCCGACGCCAAACCTCCACACATAGGGACAGCCGTGCACACGCTGTGTACACGGAGAGAAAGGCCTGGAAGGCGGGACGCCCAGCCCGGGACGGCCTTCATCTCTGGGGAGAAGACCGAGAGGCCAGGGCAGACCCTCTGCATGTTGGAAATTTCCATCAGGCCCCGGGCTCCCACCCTCCGTGCTTGCTTTGACTTCCGGTTTAGAGGAAACACAGCGGGTGGGGGAGTAGGCTGACGGACGCCCGGAGGCAGCAAGAGAAATCTAGAGGGAGGGGCTCTCCACAGAACCTCTGGCCACGGTCAGTCTCTCACGGTCACTGTCACAAAAGGCCACCAGCTTAGAGCCTCAAGGACGTGTCCTCAGAGGTGGCCCCGGGCCCTGGACTGGATACCAGCGTCCACCAACCAGCTAAAGGACACTCTGGGAGTCACTGGGAAAGTCTTTTTTTAATTTACTTTTTAAAAAATTGATTTTAGAGAGAGGAAGCGAGCGGGAGAGAGAAACATGGGTTTGTTGTTCCGTTTCTGTCTGCATCCAGTGGTTGATTCTTGTACGTGTCCTAACCGGGGATGGAAGCCGCGACCTTGGTGCACCAGCTGAGCTCCCGCCCGGGGCTGGATACGTCGTCATAAACCTCGGTTTAGATAAGATGAGAATCCTCCGAAATGGAAAAATGGAAGTCACGGGCTGATCCTAAAGCCGGCCGTGAAACAGTAGGTTTTGTTTTGTTCCCCAAATGAAATCTCATTAAGATAATTAAATCAGCCTCTCCTAAGGACACTAAGCATTCTCCGATGACACCCGTGGGCGGGTATCTGGGAACACACAACCCTAACGTGGGTGAGTGTGTGTGCGTGTGTGGCTGGGGAAAGTTCCAGAAGGATGATGTCTGGGTGGTGGGGATGTGATGTTTTTGCTTATTTTTGCTTCTTTGTATTCTCTAATTTTCTTCACGCACGTGTCCTGTTTCTGTAAGTTTTAAGAAAAATGTTTTAAAATCTATACACCCCTGACAGGTCCTTATTTTTCAAAACTCTCAGGTCAGAGTAGTGATGGGAGCAGCCGTGGCCCCACCCTCCCTCGGTCAGGCCGTCCTCCCTTGCTCAGGGCCTTTGGAAACCCCCCTGAGGTCTGAGGTGGACAGAGGTCCCCCCTCCCCCGCCCCAGGGACATCAGAGCCCAATCAGGGCTCCTGGGCCCGAGGGGCCCCCAGAGCGCTGAGCTCTGGACCTCCCAAACTCGGACCACCGGGCGCGGCCTGGTAACTCCCATCGTAAGGGCGTGGGGTTCACCAAGGCCCGGGAGCCTCCTGCGGCTGGGGGCGCGGTCCCTGCTTGTGCTGAGCCAGAGCCCAGCGGGCGCCGGGACAGGGCCCGAGCTGGGACTTCAGCGTCGACAGATGGGGCTCAAACCCCGGCTCCTCCACCCTCAGGGCAGAGGGCTGAGGGCCAGGTGCTTGAGGTGCCCACGCCCCGTGCCCTGGCAAGGACAGCAGCTGCCCGCCCCCGGGCAACACGTGGGCAGCAGCCCCCCCCCCCCAGGCCGTGGAGGGTGAAGGGGGGGCTGTGTGCAGGGCTCCCTCAGGCCGCCGGCCCGTGCAGGTTCTCCCACAGACGGCGATCTCACGCTTCCTGGTTCAGGGCCGCGGCTGGTTTCCCGTGACAGCTCAGCGCGGGGCTCACCCCCGGACTGGCTCCGGGCTGCGAGGAAAAGCGGCTCTCACGGCGTGATCGGGGATCGGGACGGAGGGGGACGAGAACGTGCGCCGGGGAACAGAGAAAACCCCCGGACTAACGGGTGGGACGGTGGTGCTGAGGTTCCACAGGAGTGTCCTTGACCTTCGGGGATGCCTGACGAGGAGTTTGGGGTTGACGCCAAGTGCGTGCAGACGGGTCAGTAAAGGCGGGAGGAGAGGCGGCTCCGTGGGGAAGGGCGGGCGGGGGGCCGCGGCAGGAGCTGCTCAGGCCGCGCTCTTTCTACTTTTCCGAAGGTTCAAAACATTCCTCCCGCCACCATGAAATGCTACCAGCGCCTCAGAAGGAGGGTCTTGCTTTCTTGTTGCATCAGGAATGGGCGTGGGGACCCCCCATCACTCTCAGGCCCCCCAGCCGGGGCCCCTGGGTGTGTTAAACAGACGCGTGGGCTGCCTGGGGCCTCGCCTCGCTTCTCCATGCCGTTCCCAGAACCGCCACCCCGACCCACCACTGGGGCAGCTGGGGCCGGGGCAGCGAACTGTCGCCTGGCCTTGCTGACCACTGTCCTCCAGCCGCCACTCGGCCGCCTCTGAGCATCGTCCCCAAGCAAAACCCCCCCCCCCCCCCCCCCCCGCCGCACTAGCACCAGAGGTGGCTCCACCCAGGTTAGCTGGACTTCACCCACCAGCTTCATCCGCCTAGAGCCGAGCTCAGCATTGGGGAGGGTGGTCACAGTGCCCTGGGACACTGTTATAAGCACAGGACTTCTCCCAACACACACGTGCACGCACACACACACACACACACACACGCACGCACACATATACACACATACACACACATATACACACACACACACACACACACCATTCATCGAGCCGGCAAGAAGCTGTGCCGTCCACCCACTGGCCCTAGGTTAAAATTTTGTTTTTCTGCTCCTCACGGCAGTGGAAGGGGGTGCGGGGGGAGCCGGAGGAACATCGGTGTGAAAGACACACGTAGATCGGTTGCCTTCCGCACTCACCCCAACCAGGGCCGGGGATCAAACCTGCAACCAGGTCCGTGCCCTTGACCAGGAACACGGTCCGCAGCACTTCGGTCCTTGGCCAGAGCTCTGACCCCGGAGCAAACGGACAGGCCCAGGCGGGATTCTGATGGCTACACGGAAATGGGAACCACCCAACGCCATCAACTGCCGGATGAGGACACACGCGCGGTGTCCTCCGGTGGAACACCGCCTGTGCAGCAGGAAAAAGGACTCTCCCGGGCACATGCTGCAACATGAACGACCCTCACAATGTTACACTCGGGAAAAGAAGGCAGTCACAGAGACCATGCGCTGTTCGGTCTGTTCCTACAAAATACCCAGGAAGGCAAAGCGATAGAGGCGGGAAGTCATGGCTGGGCGGGGGCAGGAAGTGAGAGTCAAGTGCATGAGGGATCACACTGGGATGATTCAATGTTTTAAAACTGGTTTACATATGTTAATGGTTGCATAACTCTGTGCATTTATTTAAAATCACTGAATTGCACACATTAGAAAGTGAGCAATAGGATATGCAAATGTGCCTCCGTCCTGTTCTTTTTCATGTCATGGGGCGGGAACGCATTGACTACTGGGTGTGCTTTTTCCGAAGAGCCTTCTGTTTGAAAGGCTAGCCCCCTCCGAGGGACCCAGGGGCCCCTAACCCTCACGCACAAAATCTTACCCCGCCCTCAGCTCCTCAGCAAGTACTTGCTCTGCTCTGACTGAGCGGTATGTCCCCAGGGGAGGGAGGGGCCGTGTTGTTCACCCTCTGTCCCAGGGCCCCAGCACAGGGCAGCTGCTCTCTGAATACTTGTCTAATGAGTGAAGGAAGGAAGGAATGGCGTGTCCCCCACCCCACACCCCACACCCCACACCTCGGAGAAGTGGCAGGTTTCTCGCTGTTTCTTTTACACGGTTGTCAAATATCTAAGCACTTTCCTGTCCCAGTCTGTACCCTGAAGGAGGACACTGAAGTCTGCTCTCACCTTCCCGGTTTGAAACCTTGACCTTGCTCCCTAGAACTGCTTGCTTTATTTATTTATTAATATATATTTCAGAGAGGAAGGGAGAGGGGGAAGAGATAGAAACATCAATGATGAGAATCATTGATTGGCTGCTCCTGCACACCCCTACTGGGGATCGAACCCGCAACCTGGGCATGTGCCCTGACCGGGAGTCGAGCCATGACCTCCTGGTTCGTAGGTTGACGCTCAACCACTGAATGCTTACTTTAGAGCAGGTTGAGCATTAGGATCTAATGTTTCTACCATTTATCAAAGGCCTACTGTGTGCCAGGGACGTCGTGTGTATAAATAATCTCATTCAAGCCTTGCACCAGTTCTCTGGACTAGGTACTGTGATTACCCCTAGATTAAAGTCAGGAACTGAGGCCCAGAGAGGTTAAGACATTGCCCAACTGGTCGCACAGCTCGGGAGCAGAACCAGGATGTGAACTCTGGGCCTTTATGCTGAAGTTCAGGCACCGGAGACTCACGAATCATTCCGCCCTCCAGAGAGAGGCTGCGCACGCTTCTGGGTTGTTCAACGGAATGATGTCAATCAGACGTGGGAACTGGAGTTTTCCTGAACCCCCTGTTGGCATCTGTCTTGATGCCTAAGAACTGCATCTTGGGTAATTTTAAGGACTAGAAAATAGTACTGTATCAGCACCTGTGAATGGTATTGCTACTTCTACTAGGGGTCCTTTTGCTATCTGGGCGCTGTTTTCTACCTCTACCTGCTTCTCACGTTCTCAAATGAATGCTCTGCCTCTGCTTCTGTCTTGCAAAATCGCCTTTTCCTTATTTCAAGTTGCTGAGGCAAAAGAAAAAAAAAGAAAAAAAAAAAACAGAAAAAAAAGGGGCTCCCATTTATAACCCTGTGTGCTGGCGCCATCTAGTGGTTACACGTGGGAAGTACACCAGCCTCCCTCTGACTAGCAGGGGCGAGACAAGATTTGGGGAAATGAATGCCTTCTAGCCTTGGTCTCAGGACGAAAGTAGCACCCTCTCCAGGTCACCAGAGGCCAGATTCTCCAGGCGTCATCCGGGGACCTCTCTGGCGGCCACGTTAACGCCTTTATTTAATTATAAACTATTTCATCAGAGGAAATGACACCCCAGAAGTAATAGATGTTACATTTTGCCATATTTCCCTCAGCTCTCAGTATCTTTTTGTTGTTGTTAATCCTCACCCGAGGATATTTTTCCATTGATTTTTAGAAAGAGTGGAGGGGAGGAGAGAGAAACATAGATGTAAGAGAGACACATCGATTGGTTGCCTCCTGCACACACCCCCACCAGGCCTCAGGATCGAACCTGCAACCGAGGTACATGCCCTTGACTGGAATCAAAGCGAGGAGGCTTTAGTCCTCAGGCCAATGCTCTAACCACTGAGCAACGCCAGCCAGGGCATGTTTTGTTTTCACTTTAACTACACATGAATGTATCCATCAACAATGTGAAAATAAATGGTGTATCCTATCCTAGCTGGTTTGACTTAGTGGATAGAGTGTTGGCCTGTGGACTGAAGGGTCCTGGGTTCGATTCCAGTCAAGGGCATACCTGAGTTGTGGGCTTGATCCCCAGAAGGGGGCGTGCAGGAGGCAGTCCACCAATGATTCTCTCTAATCATTGATGTTTCTCTCTCTTCTTCTCCCTTCCTCTTTGTCTAAAATCAATAAAAATATATTTTTAAAAATTGCATGTAATATTATATTTAAAAGTTTTTCTTGAAATATTAATGTTTATTGCATGTAAATGGCTAATTATTTTGTATCTACTATCTGGTAATGGATTTATTTTGTATATTGTAAAAAAAAAAAAAGAGAGAAAAAATGGGGGGAAATGGTGTATTATGCATGCCCTATTGCTACTTTTTTGCTCAACTCTGGTTCCTGAGATTTATAGACATTGATGCATATAGTTCACATGCATCCAGTTTATCTGCTATGTAATATCCATTGCGGGACTAAATTGTTTATCCATTACCCTAGTGACAGAAAAGTATGGGCCCCTCCAGGCCGGGCTCTGCACCCTCCTTGCCATAAAAGGGGTACAGGTGGGAGGATGGGTGGAACAGGGGCAGCCAGAGCCCTGCGCCCAGCTACCTTGTCCAGCAGCCCTTCCAGTGACCCCAGCGGACTGTCCCCATACTTTGATTTTCTTCACGCGCTACGGCAAAGGCTTGGAGAGAGGGAACTCTGGGCACGCACAGCTTCAACCTTGCCAGGTATTGCCAAGTTCGTCTTGATGCTACCTTACCTCTTTTTTTTTTTTTTTTTAATATATTTTATTGACTTTTTTACAGAGAGGAAGGGAGAGAGAGAGAGAGAGTTAGAAACATCAGAGAGAAACATCAATCAGCTGCCTCATGCACGCCCCCTACTGGGGATGTGCCCGCAACCAAGGTACATGCCCTTGACCGGAATCGAACCTGGGACCTTTCAGTCCACAGGCTGACGCTCTATCCACTGAGCCAAACCGGTTTTGGCTACCTTACCTCTTTAACCGACTTTGGGGACTGTTGCTCCCCCAAAGATCTGGGCGACTTTTCCTTCCCGGGTATGCAGCTCAGGACTGAGGAGCGTCCAGCCATCTCTCCGTCTCACAAACATGGACTCGCACCCGGTGCCGTGAGACACGAAGTCTGGCCCGGGAGGCGCGTGTCCGTGCAGCGGCCCTGAGACTGGAGGCCCCTTGTAGGCTGCAGGCCGGGCAAAGCCAGAGGCGCTTCCTGTCCTCCACAAGACACCCGTCCCGCCGCGCAGAGCAGTCGCCCCGGCTTCTGTCGAAGGGCCTGATGGTTAACAGCCGACCCGCCGAGTAAACATGCCCGGCTGGTCTGCTTCTCTGAGGGCCCTGGTCAAAGCCGTGGAGACCTCCACTTCCCAGTGAAGATGCTGGGACTCAGAGAGGCTAAAGCACGGGTCCGAGGAGCTCAGCATCGGCGCCGAGAGGGGTCGTCCAGAACAGGAGCGCAGCGCCTGGCTTTCCTGCTGCTGTGCGTGGCCTCCCACGTGACAGGGGCGTGGGTCCCTTGCTTACCGTCTGTCCACCGCAGCCCCTGGGACAGGGAGGAGCTTCCTGTCTGCCTTGTTCCCTCCCCCAGTGCCTGCCCCCGGGCGGGCGGTGCTCAGAGACGCTATGGGTGAATGACTGAGCACACTGGGTGCTGCCAGCAGGCCGGGCAGGCCGGTTGGCAGTGAGATGGCGTGGCCGGCGTGGACACTGTACCGGGGAGAACGGGGGTAAGACGGCTTGTATCTCTGAGCGTCTATCACACAGTTGCCTGCTCTAGTGGAGGGAACCCATGGGCCTCCCCTGGAGGGCGGACAGCCCTTTCCTCGGTCACCCAGTTGCAGTGGGGCAGCCACGTTCACCCCAGGGAATGCTACCCCCAACCCAGGCCGCAGCTGATTGGATCAAGGGGCGCCGGATCCAGGCTGGGCCCATCAAACCCCTCCCCTGGGGGTTGGAGTTTGGAGAGTGAGGGGGGGAAGAAGAGAGTCAGTGTGTGGCCTCTGGGTGTCTGGACCAGCGCACAGCCAGCCAGGTGCTGTGCGGAGAGCGGACCAGACTCACGGAGGGAAAGTGGGGAGAGAAGGAGGGAGACAGGCGGGCGCTCGGGTCCTGACTCGGGTCCCTCCCTTGGCCCCTGGGCACCTCTGCACGTCAGATTTCCTTTCCTCGGATGTTTTGCTTATTAAGCAGGTTGGCAGCCCGTGAGCCCACAGCCATTAGGATTTCACACAGATAAACGCTGAATCATTGTGTACAAGACGAGAAAAGGGGGACACCAAGTACCACGCACCCCTCTGTACACGAGCGCCTGTCATATACACACTGGCAGGACTTGGATGAGAACAGGCCTCCGTGTACACAGCTGGCATTGAAAATCATCCAGGTTTTTTTAGTTTTTCTGTTGTCACGATTTGTGTGACCTTTTGAAGGTCAGGGTGGTGAGTGGGGATTTGAACCCGCGTTTCTGAGTCCTCAGACCAGCAGCTCACCAGCACCCCCTCGTGTTTCCCTGGGCGGGAGCCCGCCTGGGGCGCTTTCCAGGTCCATCAGCGAGAGGATCCTCAGTGAAGCCCGGAGCTGCAGGGAAACAGGTGCGGACCGGGGTGCGCTGTCTCTGGTCCTGAAAACCTCAGCCCCGCGAAAGCAGAGCGCAGAGCCCTTCTCCAGCGGCACCACCATTCCAGCCCAGCGGTTCTGACCGGTTCTGAGGACGTTTAAACGCCGCGGGCAACGCGCCAAGCGGACACTCATAGGCGAGTAAAGGGAATGGGACGGCATAAGGCGGAGAAGGGCCAGCCTTCCAGCGACGGTGACGCCGAGGGCAGTTTATGAAATCGAGGTACAGCCTTAAAACCAAACGTGGATCTAAGTACCCAGAGGCAGCCCGGCCAGTGTGGCTCCATGACTGAGCATTGACCTGTGAACCAGGAGGTCATGGTTCGACTCCGGGTCAGGGCACATGTCCGGGTTTGGGGCTTGATCCCCAGTGAGGGGTTCGCAGGAGGCAGTCGATGAATGATTCTCTCTTGTCATTGATGTTTCTATCTCTCTCCCTCTCCCTTCCTTTATGAAATCAATAAGAATATATTTTTTAGCCCTAACCGGTTTGGCTCAGTGGATAGAGCATCGGCCTGCGGACTGAAGGGTCCCAGGTTGGATTCCAGTCAAGGGCATGTACCCTGGTTGCGGGCACATCCCCAAAAGGGGGTATGTGGGAGGCAGCTGATCGATGTTTCTCTCTCATCGATGTTCTCTCTATCCCTCTCCCTTCCTCTCTGTAAAAAATCAATAAAATATATATTTTTAAAGAGTTCTAATCATATATATCTATATATCTATATATGTTTTTAAAAAAGAAAACAGGGTGGGGCAAGAAGCCAGGGGCAGCAACATTCCTGCTGGTGGCTGCTGACCAGGTTGGTCCGATCAGATTCTCTCCCCAACAAGGGGGTCAGGAGGGTGGCAGCTCCTGCCCCTGGGATCCTCCCTCTCAGCACAGTCACTCAACATTTTTTACATTTTCATGGGCCAATCTGTATTCTGCTGCTGCTGCTTTTTTTTTTTTTTTCACATCAGAGAATTTTGTTGGACACGGCTCAGGACCTGGCAGGCCCAGTACACAGCCCTCAGGCAGGGCTGGAGGACGGTGGTTCCATCCAAAAAGGCTCAGGGCACATGGGAACCCCACAGGAACCCCACAGGGTGACACTGAAGATGACTGTATAGCTGGGAGACAGAAGAGCTGCTCCACAGACAGGTAGATGGGTGGGTGTGGCCAAAGCCAGCATCCTCATTGGTCAGTGGACCTGGAGTGTGATGAGTGGGCCCAGATGTCCCTGGCATGGGGCTGGTGGGGGCAAGACGATGGGCACTAGGACACTGCACACTTACAAGACCAATTATGAGCCCTCGCTGGTTTGGCTCAGTGGATAGAGCATTGGCCTGTGGACTGAAGGGTCCCGGGTTCAATTCTGGTCAAGGGCACATGCCTGGGGTTGCGGGTTCAATCCCCAGCAGGGGGCGTGCGGGAGGCAGCCGATCAATGATTCTCTCTCATCACTGATGTTTCTATTACTCTCTCCCTCTCCCTTCCTTTCTGAAACCAACAAAAATATTTTTTTAAAAAAGACCAGTTATGGGGGGACTGCCCCTTGCGTGTATCAGGCTGTTCATTCTGGAACAAGGAGGGGGCAGTCTTCACATCATATCCAGTGGCAGGTGGGCTTGGAGAGGGGCTACTGTGTGGAGAGGATGAGGGTGACCATGAGACTGCAGAGGCCCAGCACCTGTGAAGGTGAGGGTCAGGGTCGTGCCCACGAACAGTCTGGGCGGCTGGCAGTGCCCACGTGCTGGCGTCCTCCACAATGCCAACGGCTAAGCCAGCGGCCAGCCCACTCCAGCCAGGGCCCAGGTGGAGGAAACTCCTGTAGAGACGAACGCCTTCATTCAGGGGGTTGGCGATGGGGACGGCCACCGCCAGGCTGCAGGTGACATGATGCCCGCTGTGCCCTCTGCCATGATGGGCTGCATGAGCAGCTCTGGCCCATGGTGGGCATGGCCATGATGCCAGTGCCCCTCTGGCTGTACCACAGGCAGCAGCCAGGGCACCGAAGAGCATGGCAGCGAGGTGCCCATGACCGCGAAAAAGGAGGCATGCTCAGAGCTGCTGAAACATGGGGGCGGTGTCTCCTCCGGTGTCCACACACTGCTGGCCCTCTGTCTCCCTCAGCAGCCCGAGAGCTCTGTGAGGGCGGGGCTGTCTGTCCTCGCCCCTGCTGTGTCCCCAAGCCCAGCAGCCACAGTGACCTCTGACCTGGCCACGCCGCTCGCCATGTAAAACCTTCTCTGGCTCTCTCTGACCCTCCAAAACAGAGGCCAAACTCCTCACAGCATTTGCCAGGCTTCCCGCCCAGGCTCTGCCTGGCTCTCAATCCTTTCTCACCAGCCTCCATCACGTGAAATAGTTCCATTGTCCCGAACCGCACCTCCCGCACTCTGCTCTCTGCGGAGGACTCGCTCCTCCTCACTTCGCACCTGGCGAACTCTCACTCCCAGTTCGGACAGGAGCCTCCAGCCCCGCGGCCTGTGCTCTCCCTCCGCTCAGTGTGGCCGCGGCCCCTCGCCCGCCTTCCCCGCGCCCTGAAGCCCCGAAGGCGGGGGTCAGCCGTCCCCGCCGCCGCCGTCCAGCGCCCGCCAGGGGCCCCCGCGCAGCGGCGGGAATGGACCAGCGTCGGGTCTGCGTGGGCGGGGCACGCCGAGCGCCCGAGCCGTTTCCGGAAGGCAGGCGGGGGGTGGGCCTAAAGGCCTGATGGGGGGGACACGCTCATGACGGCTCCCGGAGAAGGCGGGGACCTGCGAAATCAAAGCCGGGGTCAACGAGAAACCCGGGAGGAAACAAAACCGAAGAACCAGGCGCGGGGCTCAACCCAAGCTAAGAGTCGCCGGACACCTGGCCTGCCACTCACGGAGATGGTGGTCCAGAGCCGGAAATCCGGGTGGGCGGGCCTGTGGGGCGGAAGTGACGCAACCCGGAAGTCCGGCCGGTCCCTGGGCCGCCGGGCGGGCGGTTCAGAGACAGTGGACGCTGGGAGCGGGGCGATGCGGCCGGCCGGGCGGCTCGCGAGCGGCGCGGCGCTGTGGCTGCTGCTGGCGGCCCGGGCGGTGGCGGCGATCGAGCCCATCAGCATGACCATCGCCATCGGGGCCGCGTCCATCATCACCGGCTACTTCTCCTACTGCCGCTTCGCCGAGTGCTGCCCCAAGCAGCGGCCGCTCAACGCGACGGGTAGGCGGGTCGGCGTGGAGGGGCGCGAGGGACCGGCCCGCTCGGGCGGGCGCCGGGCACCGCGGTGGGGGCGGGAGAGGACCGGTGGGGCCTCCGCCGGGACTGCAGCCCTGGAAGCCGTGCCTCCTGTCGACATAAGGAACGCCCACACTTGTAAGGATTCATACGAATGTGTTTGAGACAAACTGACAATTACCGGGAAGCAAAAATCTCAACGGCTTGAGAAAATGCTCCGGAAAATTGCAGTTTTGCCGCTTATTGTATACATCAGAATCAAAGGGTAAGAGCAAGTGGGTTAGGTCATTGGTGGTAGATTAGGGAGGCGGGAGAAAGTGTTAAGGTAAGAACATTCGAACCTGTAAAGAATTTTTGTGAGTCTGTAGGACCTGCCATGCCGGCGTCCCTGACCTGGTCCCGTGGTCCCTTATCCTGTCCACGTCCCTGTGTCGGTGCTCTGACTCCGTGGGATTACAGTAAGAAGAAACTGAAAGTAGTGTGGTCAGCCCTCCTGAGTCACCTGACCCTTGAGTGGTTTTCAGGTGTGTGGCCTCCACCCAGAATGCCCACATCTGGCCCTGGGCTTTCTGACCAGCCAGCAGGGGTGGCTGGGGAAAGCGTGCAGCTCAGTGGAGAGAGGGCTAGTCCTTGGATGAACGGACACGTGTGGCTTCCGTGTCAGACACTGGAGTGTTGAGGACACTCGTCCATCGAGTGCATTTCCCTGCAAGTGGCACCGTGTGGCTGCAGCCCGTGTTCCGCCTCAGGGCCAGCCCGGGGTCTGGCAGAGGCCCTGCGGGGCCCCCTGCCCCGGTGCCTCTCTGGCCGGCTGGGACAGGCCGCCTCGCTGGTGCCGGGTTAACGTGCCTTTCTCTCTCTGTTCCCGGGCTGGCTCCTGCAGCCCTCCAGCTGGCTTTGGAGGAGAAGCTGTTTGGGCAGCATCTGGCCGCAGAGGTGATTCTCAAGGCGCTGACCGGCTTCAGGAACAACGACAACCCCAAGAAACCACTGACTCTTTCCTTGCACGGCTGGGCTGGCACAGGCAAGAATTTTGTGAGCCAAATTGTGGCTGAAAACCTTCACGCAAAAGGCCTGAAGAGTAACTTTGTGCACCTGTTTGTGTCGACTCTGCACTTCCCTCACGAGCAGCAGATAAAACTGTACCAGGCAAGGGAACCCTCTTATCCCGTCCACCCGCCGCTCGCCTGGGCCGCCCGTTTTCTCACTCCAGCCTCCGCTCTTCTCTGCTCACTGCATAGCCCCAGGCCCCGCTGACTTAAGGACACTCACCCCTGTAACGCTCTCCTACAACTTCCTCCTCGCTTGAGTCCAACATAATACAGTGGCGTAGGCGATATTTCCATTAACCGATGGAGGCGAGAGGGGTGAGGCACTTGCACCTTACAATCTTTGTGACCTGGTAGCACGTCAGAAACTGGAACCACATCTCCTAGCTTCCAGGTCGCAGGGTGGCCGCTTTCTGCAGTGAATGAGCTCGCTCAGCCTTGCCTCACGGCCCCGGTGGAGGGGGGTGGTCGGTCTTGAAGGATACACGGTTTGCCGGGCCCGGCTCGCTCAGGCTCCCGCCCGTGGCACTGCTTTCCTTCTTCCAATGAGAGCCGCAGACGGCTGACCCTTAAGACCACCTCTTTTGAGACGTTCTTTCCACATTGGTTTATAGTGAGCTGTCTGGTCGGGTTCTCGTTTAAGTGAATGTCATCCTCGTAAGAGTTAATGTTCCTACTGGTACGTGGGGACTGAAGTAAGAAACCCAAACCAGACCTAGCGAGGAAGTGAAAGCGGGTCTATGCCGCACGGGCGGGAGGTGGGAGAGGCTGCCAACAAGGAAATCGTGTGCTTGCTTGCTCCACGGAGGGCCTGCTGCCTGGGCGTCTTTTTGTTTGTTTCAAGAAAGCCTGGGAAGAAATGCTTGGTCCTTTGTTCGGGGCAGGCCCTCGGCGCTGCAGGTCTTCCTCCAGCTCCTGGTCCTCAGCGTGTCTGCTGACGCTGAGATTTCCGTCCACAGCGAGAGGAAGGCTGTGGGTTGGTTAACAGGGAACTGGTGAGCATTCATGTATCCTGTTCCTTTAAAAAGTGACATGTCGCAGGCATTTGAGTTAGGAAAAAACCTCTTTGCATTTCAGCACCTGTCTCTGCTAGTTTCCACTTTTAATAGGGAATGTTTTGGAAAAGCGGTTCCCCAGCGAATGGAAGTTAGGGTGCAGTTTCTAAGAGTTCTTTGTGAAACCCCAGAGAGTTCTGATTTTCTCCTTTGAGAGCCCGGGGGATAGGGAAGCCCTTCTGCACCACTTGGCCCATCCTCTGAGCCTCCACGTCCTGTTGTTTTTCGGGATGGTCTAGGACCAGTTACGGAAGTGGATTCGGGGCAACGTGAGTGCCTGTGCGAGCTCCGTGTTCATATTTGATGAGATGGACAAACTGCACCCCGGGGTCATCGACGCCATCAAGCCGTTTCTGGACTACTATGAGCAGGTGGACGGCGTGTCGTACCGGAAGGCGATCTTCATCTTCCTCAGGTTGGTGGGAGGTGGTTTCTCAGGGACACACTTGCCCCTCGCCCTCCCAGCGCTAGAACGAGGCCCGGTGACCATCCGCATCCTGTTTCCCAGGCACAGAGTGACTTCCTGATTCTTTCACTGTCCGGTTGCTGGTATCGGCGTGGCACAGAGGGGGCAGGAGAAAATGAATTCAATAATGGCTGATAACAGGCAGTTTCATTACCGCACATGTTTCTGCGTAAAGTGGTGGTGTATGTAGCAGGTTCTAAACAAAGATTTTAAGCTCCTTGAGGGCAGACACTGTTTTTTCTTTGTCTGGTAGCACTTAGTCATATTCTTTGGTTAAGTATAAACCTTAGAGCAGGTGTGCTTCCTGATTAGACACAGAAGTCTTTTTTTTTTACATGGAATTTATTGGGGAGACATTGGTTAATAAAATGATACAGGTTTCAGGGTACAATTCTATAACACATCATCTGTATATTGTATTGTGTGTTCACCACCCCAAGTCAAATCTCCCTCCCTCACCATTTATCCCCCCGTTACCCTCTTCTACCTCCCCCAGCCCCTAGGCACAGAAGTCTTATATGTGGTTTTAATCTTTGTTTCTTGGGCAAACCCAGCAACGCAGGCGGGGACCTCATCACGAAGACGGCCCTGGAGTTTTGGCGGGCGGGAAGGAGGAGGGAGGACATTCAGCTGAAAGACCTGGAGCACGTGCTGTCGGTGGGAGTCTTCAACAACAAGCACAGTGAGTGTCCCGGTGCAGCCCCGCGCCTGCCCGCAGGGCCCGCTGAGCCTTTCGCAGAGGCCGCAGGACCCGCTCGCCGCCGGGGCTTTGCGGACCAGGGGCTTTCTCGGGGTGTTTCTTAGGGGTTCTCTGAAAGGTGACCTCGGGGTGATCTGATCATAAATTCCTAACTGGGAAGGCCCTGATCGGGAGTCACACCCCAGGCATGTAACTTTTTAAAAATA
Organism: Eptesicus fuscus; assembly: GCF_027574615.1. NCBI lineage: Eukaryota > Metazoa > Chordata > Mammalia > Chiroptera > Vespertilionidae > Eptesicus > Eptesicus fuscus. The sequence goes on from NC_072487.1 coordinate 75,021,674, forward strand.
TATTTTTTTATTGATTTCAGAGAGGAAGGGAGAGGGAGAGAGAGACAGAAACATCAATGATGAGAAATAATTGATCGGCTGCCTCCTGCACACCCCACACTGGGGATCAAGCCTGAAACTTGGGCATGTGCCCGGACCGGGAATCGAACCCTGACTTCTTGGTTCATAGGTCAATACTCAACCACTGAGCCACGCCAGCCGGGCAGCATGTAACTTCTTTAGTGAAAGGTTTAACTTTGCCTTAACCAGTTAACTACCACTTTTCCAAAACAGAAACCATCCCCACATGCCACAATATTTTTAATTAGAAAAATCAATTTTCAATGAATATTATAAAAACAAATATATTACTCACAAGTCGGGTGTTCTTGAATATTTCCAGCTGAAAATTCTCATGAAAAATGATTTTAAAGTTGGTCAGGGCTGCCACTTAGGGAAAACATTTTTTTATAGATGCACGTGGTGTATGGGGAAGGTCCGCCGCTTGCATCTACAGACGCTTATGGCATACAATGGGCTAAGCAAGCCCGTCCCTTGTTTCTGAGCATCTAGGTCAGTGGTCGGCAAACTCATTAGTCAACAGAGCCAAATATCAACAGGACAACGATTGAAATTTCTTTTGAGAGCCACATTCTTTAAACTTAAACTTCTTTTAACGCCACTTCTTCAAAATAGACTCGCCCAGGCCATGGTATTTTGTGGAAGAGCCACACTCAAGAGGCCAGCGAGCCGAATGTGGCTCGAGAGCCGCAGTTTGCCGACCACTGATCTAGGTTAACACACCTTGATTTGCTAGAGTAAGTCTCTTTTCCAGACCCCTTAAAGGCGTAACCACCTCAGGGAGCCCATAATCCTGTTAACCCTAATCCAACCCACCTGGCTTTCTCCCACCTTCATTCATCTTCCTTCCTTTCCCTCCGTAATTGTAAATGCGTAAAAGAAGCTGCAAAGCTGTCATTCCAGGAGGCTTTTTTTTCCCGTTTGCTGAGATCATACTTCTAGGCATGTCCTCTGGCTCAAAATAAATTTTTATAAATATTCTCTATAGGTTTGGACGTTTCCTCTGTTGTTCTTTTTTCTTCTTCTTTTTTTTAATATATCTTTATTGATTTCAGAGAGGGAGAGAGAGAGAAACATCAGTGAAGAGAGAATCACTGATTGGCTGCCTCCTGCGTGCCCCACACTGGGGATCAAGCCTGCAACCCAGGCACATGCCCTGACCGGGAATTGAACCCTGACCTCCTGGTTCATAGTTCGACGCTCACCCACTGGCCGGACTGGCCATTTCTTAGGCTGACACGTTCTAGAAGCCAGTTAGCAGGGGCAGCCAGCCGATCCTTACATCTGGCTTGTTGCACGCTTGACAGAAAGACTTCTAAGGGGTAAAGACACGAAGGTGTGCTGTGGTCGGGATAGAACGGGCCCGTGAGAGCAGCGGGCTCGCCAGGTGACTGTGACGGCTGTTTTGCAGGTGGCCTGTGGCGCAGCGGACTGATAGACAGAAACCTCATCGACTACTTCATCCCCTTCCTGCCCCTGGAGTACACGCACGTGAAGATGTGTGTGCGGGCAGAGATGAAGGCCCGCGGTTCCGCTGTAGACGAAGACGTTGTCACCAGAGTGGCAGAGGAAATGACGTTTTTCCCCAAAGATGAAAAAATCTACTCCGACAGGGGCTGCAAGACTGTGCAGTCGCGGCTGGATATCCAGTGACCTCCATCCGAGCAGGGCAGCTAGGAGCTCAGGAGCCAGGGCCTCGCCTTTCGGAACCATTTTGAAGACGTCGTCAGGGTTTGCACATTTGTACCTGTGGACTTTCGGAATCTAGAAGTTTCTAAGAGTTGGTTTTTTATAAGCCGCTAATCTGCCAAGTGCACTTGTCATTTTGCAACATGGTAGCAATGCAACTGTTGTTGGCGTTGAAGATGAACTTTTAAAATCCACTCTCCCCACTCCTCCTACTGACTTTGCAGAAGTGCCTTGCAAACAGCTGTCTGTGTGAGACCCATGACTATGGACCTCAAACTGCTGTCCCTGCTGAAGTCCAGGGCCTGCTGCATGCTGGGAGCACTGGCTGTCACCTGCCGGAATCAGGCTTCCGCTCCGGTCCTCTCTCTTCACAGAGAGACCCCTGACGTGAAGTATTTTCCATGGAGGTTGGTGGTGCCTTCAGGCGCAGGCAGCGTCTATGGGAGGACATGTCGGGTCCTTGGTGCGGCAGCCAGGACAGATAGGGCATCGCCGTCTGGCCGCTGCTCTGCTGCTCGTGGAACCCGCTCGCCTCTCCCTGTGGCACTTCTCCTGGACGTCAGTGACCCCCAGCTTCCCCCACCAGAGCGTTGGTTTCAGTTTCAGGTCCTTGGTCCCATGGGGAAATGTTTGGTGGTTTACACTTGGGTCAGTCTCTCGCTGTGTTCCACAGAACCATTTGAAATCCTAGCACACGGTCATCTGTGGGTGGCACCGAGGGGTCACCCTGCAGACTCTGCATTGCCAAAGTGGAAGTATTGCACACTAGAAACACTAGTTTTCAAGGATGAATATATATATATATTAATATATTTTTGTTGATTTTAGAGAGGGAGAGGGAAAGATAGAAATATCAATGATGAGAGTCATCGATCAGCTGTCTCCTGCATGCCATCCCCCACTGGGGATCCAGCCTGCAACCCGGGCACGTGCCCCTGGCCGGAGTCGAACCTGGGACCCTTCAGTCCACAGGTCAACGCTCTATCCACTTAGCCAAACCAGCCAGGGCAAGGATAAGTATATTTTTATAATGTCTTTATTTCTGAATGTTAGAGAATACCAATGTAGGGTGTTGCTCATTTTAAACACGAGAAGGACACTAAGGGAATAATTGTCTGTGATCAGAAACTCTGAAAATAAAGGGTATGATTTACTGTCAAATGCATGGTACTGGGTTGTCACAATTGCAGAACAAAGTACAGGGCAGCCTGAAGTTCATCTGATAGTGACGCCCTCGGTGGCAATGCCAGGCTGGTGCCCTGGTCCCTGGCAAATCAGACGATCCCAGTCCGTTGGAAGCGTTCAGCTCGTAGTTGCAGTGGAACTACAGATGTAATGAGGACATACAGCCTTTTATGCAGATGTGGTAGAAGGAGTATTTTTAAGACCTGGAAGGCCTTATGGAGGGTCACACTGTCCTTTAAAAATGCCAAAGTGAGGTACCGAATGCTCAAATTGGAGGGACCTTTTTCTGCCCAGGGCCATTTGGATATCTGTAACATCATTCCTGGGCCATACAAAATTATCAACTTAAAAATTAGCCTGCTATATTTGGTCAAACATTTAATTAACTTATCCCTGATGCTTTGGCTGGGCCAGACCAGATGATTTCATGGGTCCTATATGGCCCTCGGGCCGAAGGTTCCCCACCCCTGGTTTACAATGATGCAGTCAACACGTGTTGGCCACTTCAGAACTGCCCGTTAGGAAAGGAATCGCGTGGGTGTGAACTGTGGTGTCAGATGGGAACAGCCTGAAAAGGCCACGGTTGACCACGGCCCAGCCTCCCTTCCCCCCACAAAACGTACCCAGGAGCTTGAGATGACCCAGTGAATATACAGTAATAAAGCCAGAAGTTGATCATGTGAGATGTCATTTGCCAATGTCCCCCTAGTTTACGTACTTGGTGACTGGAAAGTTTGAGCTTGGAATAAAGGCTCAACAACTCGGGTGTTGGGCTGCGTGCACCCGGCCATGCTGGTTGGCAGTCGGCATCGCACAGCACCAGTATTTACCTCACAGGCTGTTATTCCCAAATGCCACGTTAAGTTGGATGAGGGGCTATTCTCCATATTTTCATGGATGGAGATCGTTTCAGAGTATCAGAGAGTTGGATTTCCAGTATATTCTAAGACGAGTGGAGGGACATGAGACATGGGGAAACGAAACTTGGCTGACATTTTTTATTTTTAGAGACAGAAACATCGATGTGAGAGACACACATCAATTGGTTGCCTCTGAGCTTGCAACCAAGGTACATGCCCTTGACTGGAATCGAACCTGGGACCCTTCAGTCCACAGGCCAATGCGCTATCCACTGAGCCAAACCGGCCAAGGCTCAGCTGACATTCTGGACCTGAGCAAGGCCAACGTCAGACCAGGAAACCTAACTGCCAGGTCTTCGGCCCAGAACTGGAAGTGAAATCCCAGTTGTAACCCAGAGCGCAGTTTAATCACTTACCTGTCAGTGAATGGTGACCACCAGCCCTTTCCCCAGGACCGAGGAGAGCCAGCTGACTTTCTAGAAAGTTCAAACCCTCTTTCCATCATCGCCCCACACCCCTCACTTCCTCAGTTGGAGGTGCTCAAGTCCCAGGAGACGGACATCCCTGGTTGGGCTCCCACCCAGACTGCCTCATCTACAAAGACAACTCCAAATGGAGTCAGGGGACCTGTGTTCTGTAATTGGGGACCCCCAGGTGCTGCCATCTTGAAATGAATGATTAGCCCCAATCTGTGACTCCTGGCGACACGGCAACAGGCCAGACTCGGCTCAACATCAAGAACTTTCCAACATGTAGAGCCGTCCTCGGGGCCAGGGTGGCAAAGGGTCCTGCGTCAGCCCACAGCCAGGCTGCCAACCTGTCTGTGCCTGCTGAACCCTGTCCCCGTGAACACTGCTCAGGTCTCACCCCCCAGGAGCCCCACCTGTTCGTAGGCACATGAGTGGATTGTGTAACAAGGTCTGTTAGTCAGCAGCACTCCATACTCCCACCTGGCGTCTGGACTTGGCCTCCACGGCCGGTGTCAGGAGCTCCATGAGCCCCACCATGGTCTGCAATACCCCATGCAGCTGGGTGAGTGGCTGGGTTGTCCTAGGGTCCTTGGTCTCTGCGTTAGAGTTCATGTGATTCCGGCCTGGACTGTTCCTGCCAGGTCTTCATTCATAGCTTAAGCACACAAGGCCTACAGGGGAGGGGTTTTCTCCTTTAAAACTGTCCAGAAATGAGTTTTATTGTAAAACTAGAGGCCCAGTGCATGAGCTGGGGAGGTGTCCCTCAGCCCGGCCTGCCTCCTCTCACTGTCCGGAAGCCCTCAGGGGCGGGAGGCGACCCAGCGATCAGGGGAAGGTGATGCCCCCATCACACCTCTGCTGCTGCCACTGTCCGCAGCGCAAGCCTTGACTGGCCCTGGGCCACTGGGCAGCCACCATTCAAGGCTTACCTGCGCCTTGGGCCAGCCCTGAGCGGCTGGGGGGCTGAGGGGACTGGGGAGGCAGGTGCCCCGGCAGGGCCGAGGGGACTGGGCGCTGCCATCTTGTGGCTGTGGGCGCCGCTATCTTTGAGGGTGTGGCAATTAGCATATTCCCTCCTTATTGGCTGTGGGTGCCACCATCTTTGTGAGGGTGTGATGGTCAATTAGCATATTCCCTCTTTATTAGATAGGATAGCTCCTGGCATTAATGGAAACACTGTTCTCCAAGAGGTCACATGATTGATTGGGGCAAGGACACATGCCCAGGTTTCGGGCTCCAGCCCCAGTCGGGGGTGTGCAGGAAGCAGCCTATCAATATTTCTCTCTCTCTCTCTCCCTTCCTCCAAAAATAATCAAAAAGTTTAAAAAACTATATTAAAAATAAAAGCACTGTTCTCAGCATCCTCAAGGAAGGGGGCAGCTAAGCTTTCCTGTGAGACACTGGGAATCTAAGCAAACACAGGAAGCAGTAGTAATGACGGCTTTAAAAAACATGGCAGAGCTGCCGGAGCACCGGTTCCCTGGGGAATGGGAGGCAGAGACCTTCCTCGGCAGCTCACTGGCTGGCAAGTGACGAGCTGGAAGTACTTTCCTTTCTGGGACACTTTCTGTTTTAAATGTGTTTTTATTGATTTTTAGAGAGGAAGGGAAAGGGATAGAGAAACATCATCGAACGGCTGCCTCCTGTACGCCCCCCAGTGGGAACTGAGCCTGCAACCTGAGCATGTGCCCTGAGAGGGAGTCCAGCCAGTGACCTCTCGGCTCCCGGGTGGAAGCTCAACCAGAGCCACACCGCGGGCTCTGGGAAATTCTCTCACAAGTGTTCACAGTGCTACTGAGATGAAGCTTCTCTGTGACATGCCTGTGCCCTCTTCCATCCGCGTCCTTTTACCTAAAGACTGCCCTGCCCCTCGCCATGGGTGCCCGGGACAGAGCTGGCCCCTGCTCAGCCTGTCCCCACCCGGCACAGGACTTGGGCTTTTTGCAGTCGAGATAATCACATCGAGGTGACGGGAACCTGAAAAACCACTCAGAGCCAACACTGAGTCTGAAAAGCTTCTCAGAATGTTAAAAACCATTTTAAATAAAATTACCCCATTTTCAGTAAAACGTTTTCGTCCTTCCTTGAAACAGAAACATTTGACATTAAAACATGATTTTTAAAAAATCATGAGCCCTGATCTGAGTGGACTGGGAGCGGCGGCTTCCTTCTTAAGGCTCCGGCTGCTCCAAGGCCACCGGCAGTGAGGAGACGCCCGCAGGTCCGCTGGGTGCACACAGCGCCGGGAAGGCCGTCCCGTCCCCCAGGAGAAGCTCACTGCACTCCTGCCCGGCGGGCTGGGAGGTGTGTGGGAAGGTTCCAGCACCGAGTTCCTCAGCGTGGCAACGACTCCTGGGCCGTCAGTCATCGTAGTAATAATCCAACTTGGTGAACACAGTTTTGCAGCCTTTGTCAGAGAAAACCCTCTCCTCTTTGGGGAAAAAGGTCATCTCGTCGGCCACTCTGGTTACGATGTCCTCATCCACGTCATAGCCTCGGGCCTGCATTTCCACGCGGATGCACATTTTCAGGTGTTTATACTCCAGGGGGAGGAAGGGGACGAAGTAGTCAATGAGATTCCGGTCAATTAAACTGCTGTGCCAGAAGCCACCTGGGGAGAGAGGGTGCGGTTCATCCTCCGCCCTCCGCCCCCCGCCCCCCCAGCCCGTCTCCCTGCTGACGGTGCCAGGCTGCAGTGGGCCCGCACCTGCCCTCAGGGAGCACCGATCTAGTGAGGCAGGAGCTGTGACCTGCCAGCTGTGATGCTTCTGTGAAAGCCACAGGGGGAGGGAAGGGGGAGGGACACTTCTGCGACACTGGGCTCCGGGAGACCTCAAGGTGTGACAAGATCTGAGGCGGGTCGGAGGCCCACCACCCTGGGTGCCTGGCCCGGCAGAGGCAGAGGGAAGAGGGAAGGCCAGGAGTCCTGGCGAGCGACCAGACACCGTTATTCTGAAAACGCCACTCACTGGATGAGCCGCTGGACGAGCAACAGGGGAGAAACCCACTGCCGCTGCCGGCATGTCCGAACAGAGCGTTTGGGGGACCAAAAACCAGGCCCCTCGAGTAAGAATGTGGGAAGCCCCCAGGCTGCAGGAGGCTCTGCACCCACCCAGTCACCGCCCACCCACCCCCACCTCCGGGCGGCCCGGGCCTCCTGACCCAGCACACACTCCATCCAGGACTACGCATCGCCCACTGGAGCTCACCAGCATCTCCAGCGTCTCCCCCTCTCCCCCTCCCCGCCCCCCGGCTCTGCTCTCCTCCCGGGCCTTCACCCTCTCCGAGCCTGACCCCAACTCCCACGTGAGGCGATCCGCCCACACCAGCTGGTGTCCTACAATTCAAGTCCATTCTGACACCATCTGCCCGGAGATGGCATCAGGCCCATGGTGAGGGCTCAGCACCCCACTTCTGCCAACTGCAAGTTCAGGTGTCACCTGCGCTCTGACCGACCAGCAGAGAGGTTCCCGTGACCCCCTCCGTGGGCTCAATGGGTTTGCTAGAGCAGCTCGGACCTGGAGGAGCATCTTACTAGGTTACCAGTTTGTTAGGAAATGATGGGACTCGGGAAGAGCCCGGTGGAGACTCAGCCACAGTCAGTAATGTAACTGAGCACGGCGTCCGGTGGGCACTGCAAATGCCAGGGGAGCCCTTTGTCAAGCGTGTGACTGTCTAACCGCCATGTACACCCGACACCAATGCAGAACCACTCTGAACGGCAACTGTAACGAGGAGACTCGGAGGGCGAGGCCTGGGGCCAGGACACAGCTGCCAGGCCCGCTCCGAGTGCGCCCCGACCCGGAAGCTCCCGGGACCCCGTCCTTTGTCGTTTTTATGTGGGGTCCATTACCCAGGCACCACCGAGCCAACCTCCTCTCCCCTCCTCTCCGCACGGGTTGGCTCCCCTGGAAACCAGCCCTGGCCCTCAGGTGCTTCCCCAAAACCAGCTCATTAACTAACCAGCTCCGGCTGGGCTGGAAGAACTTGTTCGGAATGTACCGCGTGGCCTTCTCACGTAGGAAGGTCCGGGGTTTGGAGCTGTGCCAGGATGGAGCGGAGTCTGAGGCCGTGGGAAAAAGCGAAACCGACCCCAGGCAGCAACGGGACAGCTCCTCCGGAAGGGCCCCCTGAGCCCGGCACGCCGGGCCGGGGAATAAAGCCCAGGGCCAGGCAGACGAGGGTGCTGCCCTCATCCCTCGCTCGGTTCACCAGCGCGAGCCCCAGCAAGCCAGGACACAGGCTCTTCCGAGCGCCACGCAGCAGGGGAGTCAGCCACGTGGTCAGGCAGGGCCTGGCGGAGGAGGTGCCTCAGGCAGAGCCTGAACAAGGGACCCCCACACCAAGGCCAGGAAGAGTGTGTGGGTGACCTCAGTCTCGTGGCTTCAGAAACCACCCACCTCCCCAATTTGTATCCTCAGCCTGTCGCCTCCGGAATTGCCCGGAACAACCAGCCGTCAGCTCATCTCTGCCGGACGCCACCATGTCACCACTCACTGAACACGTCCGTCTTCACCTCCCACCTTCCCCACAAACCTGCGGCTCCGCAGTCTGTGCCCCTACGTGGCAGTGCCACCCCTCGGAGTGCTAAAGCAGACCCTAGATTTGTCTCTCATTCCTACACACAATCCTTTAGGAAATCTTATTGTTTCTACCTTCAAAATGCACCCTAATCCGACAATGTCCCCATCCCCACTGCCACCCCGCTGCTCCAGGCCCCCAGCATTTCTCCCCGGGCTGCAGCGGCTTCTGGGTGGTCCCCCTACCCCTGCCACCTGTTCTCCAGCCAGCAGCCAGCGCAGTCCTGTTAAGACTAAGTCAGACCATGTCACTGTCTGCTAGAAAGCCTGCAGGGGCTCCCGCTCTACATGGAGTGAAACCCAAGGCCTCACCATGGCTCCCCGGCGGTCTGAGCTCTGCACCCCGGCCGCCTCCCTCTAATCTAACTGTTCTCCTCTGCTCATCCGGGGCCAGCTCCAGGGACCAGGCGCACTCCCACCTCGGGGCTCCTGTACGTGCCGTCCCCTCCGGTGTCCACAGGGCCCGCCCCGCACTCCTCGGGTCAGCCCAGTGCCAAACTCAGAGAGCCTTCTCTGACCTCTCTGTCTAAAACCACAGCCCACCCTCATCCCAGCACCCAAACCTTTTCTTAATTGCTTTCTACCTCTTGTGGGGAGGGTAGAGGGAGATACATTTCTACCTCTATTAGATACAGACATAGCCCATCATCCGACACATTTCCTTATCATTAGGATCTAAATTCCCTGAGAGAAAGGACTGCTGTGTTTCTGTTCACTGCTGTGTGCCGTCCTTAGCCCAGTGCCTGACTCCTGGTCGTTGCACAATAAATATTTGTCAGATGAATGAGTGAGAGTTCAGCCACCTGCCCAAGGCCATCAGCTGGGCCAGGTCTGCCCGATTCCAAAGCTCAGCTCGTGCCCTGGCATCCCCTTCGTAACCTCCTACAACGTGGGTTCTAGGCACCTGGCCGCACCTGCTGCAGAATTTAGGCGAAGTTCCCACTGCACATGTCCACCCTTTGGCACGCCAAGAAACTAGTGAACTGTTACAGGAGACTGGCTCTCATCAGTGACGTTCCAGTTGCACAAACGGACGTAAAATATCCCACTCTACAGAGGGTGGATTTCTGGGAAGTCTGTTTTGAGGGAAACCTGCTGCTCTGTCATCTCAGGAACAAACCCGAGCAGAGCAGAGACTGGAATGTCAGGTCACCTGCGCGGCTCACAGGCTTGACCACCAGGCCAGGCTCCGTCACGGCGGCTCTCCACCTCCAAGGGCTCAAGGTCTACGGTGTGAGCTTCCCTGGAAGAGCAGCGAGCTGGGTAGTGAAAGCTCGGGCTCTGGAACCAGGGTCACGTAACAGGCTGTGGATGTGGGCAAGCTGCTAGGCATTCTGTGCCTCAGTTTCCTCGTCTGTAAAATGGGGACGGCAGTGAATAGCTTCTCCCCCTGGGTGACTGTGAGGATTAAAGATGCAGGTAGAGGGTTCCGCAGTGCCCAGGACAGAACGAGGGCCCTGCCCTGGCTGTGAGCCTCAGGCACAGAACCTGAGCTCTAGGGCCACCCCGAGAGAGAAACAGCCCCAACGGGCCATCCCCTCCTTCGGAGGCGCCCACGCAGCCGTCCTTGCTCAACCACTTGCTCTTCTGCGACAAAGGGAACAACTGCGCCGAGGAAAACAGGAACTCATTTCAAGAGCTCCCCGATGAACCATTTCCCCCTTTCCCAGATTCCGCTCCGAGAGGCCTGCAGAGGCTCAGAGCGGCGCTAACCGGCGCAGGGGAGGGCATGCGGGATTTAAACTTGGGGCGCGGGCTCAGGAACTCACTGTTCTTGTTATTGAAGGCCGACACGGACAAGGCGGGCTCCATGTCTCCGAGCTTGATTTCCTCCCTCTGCCTCCCGCTTCTCCAGAAATCTAGAGCCACGTCGGTGATCCTTTCCGCTCCGGCGTTGCTGCAAAGCAGGTGCAGGGAATGAGCTGGGCGTTCCCTGAAGCCCACAGGCTCGCGCTCCGAGCGCTTCCGTCGTGTCCCAGCCCGGAACGTACCTGAGGAAGATGAAGATGGCTTTCTGATAGGAGACCCCATCCACGTGGTCATAATAGTCCAGGAAAGGCTTGATGGCATCTATGAGGCCGGCGTGCATCTTATCCATTTCATCGAATATGAAGATGGACCTCGGGCAGGCACTCACGTTGCCGCGGATCCACAGCTGTAACTGATCCTGAATCGCAGGGGAAGCAACACCAAGTTCTCAGCAAGCGCAGCTCCAACACCCAGCACGGCACCTGGGCACCGGTAACACCTCAGCTGCTCCGAAAGGCTGCACTGACGGAGCGCTCACTGCAGCCTCGGCTCCGTGCTAAGAACTTTACACACACCAGCGCTTTTGTTCCTCTCCACTACCCCACCGAGTGGGTGTTACCACACCCATTTTACAGATGAGGAAACAGAGGCACAGAGCTTAATCAACCTGCCCAAGATTATAAAATTACTGGGATCTGAACCCCACCCTGCCTGATTCCAAAGCCCCACACTTGGATTATAATTCCTGTGCTGATGTCACCCCAATGCTGTGGCACTCAATTGCTGGCCATGTTAACACACTTCCTGTGCACACCAGCCTTCTAGAAAGAAGGGAGAGAACGAGAGACCCATTCTGCCATCCAGTCCTTAGCACAGCCTTGGGAAGGCGCTCCAGCCTCCCGATGGGAAAGTAAGGCGTGCAGGCTCCTTTAAGTGAGGCACCTGGACTCCAGAGCACGCGCCTTGGCATGAGTGTGGCCAGCTAACTCCTGAGTTTCTGGAACAATGCCCGGGGCTGTGCTTAAGCAGAAACATTCCCTAAGAACATATTCAGGTCCTTCTTAGAAAACTAAGCAATTGCCCTAGCTGGTTTGGCTCAGTGGATAGAGCGTTGGCCTGTGGACTGAAGGGTCCCAGGTTCAATTCTGGTCAAGGGCATGTACCTTGGTTTCGGGCACATCCCCAGTAGGGGGTGTGCGGGAGGCAGCTGATCGATGTTTCTAACTCTCTATCCCTCTCCCTTCCTCTCAGTAAAAAAAAAATCAATAAAATATATTTTAAAAAATAAAAAGAAAACTAAGCAATTAAGTTAAGGAGACAAGACCTTTTTAATCAGAAATTTGAGCTATGGTGCTTTTCTGAATTCCCCACACAAGGTGAAGAGGAGAAATTAGCTGTTTTCAGGAGGTCTTGACTTCTTATGACTTTGGTGTTTGCTTGGCTACCCGACCAGGGGACCCGGTTACAATGTTCCATTGTACGTATCTAACCTAAGGAGGAATTCTGCTCTACAGGAGGACTAGTCTCTATTCACCGAGGAACCTCAGGAGAGCGCTTGGCCCCAAAACAAGTCACTGTTTAAACAAGGACTCGCTCAGATCTGCTAGTTCTCCCACTCTGCCTCCGCGACTGTAGGCAATAACAGAGAACACGCACTGAGCCCTCACTACAGGCCCGCCACTCTCTGAGCACTGTTCCCATCCGTTTTATTGTGAGCTCCCCAAACCAATCAAATGTGTGCACAATAGAACACTACTGCATTCCCTATTTTACAGCTGAGGAAATTAAGGCACAGAGAGGTTAAGTAACTTGCCCAAAATCACACAGCTATTAAAAGTAGCGGAGCCTGAATGCTAACTAGGATGACCAACTTGTCTCAATTTGTCTGGAACTTTCCCAGGTTCGGCACTGAAAATCCCACATCCTAGGAACCCTGGACAGCTGGTCACCCAAGCATAAGGGGGAAAATGTGTTTTTCAAGGGTGAGGCCTAAATGGCTGTATCTTGCCACCTTGCAGGTTTGTTACACAGATTAAGAAAGGTGATAGTGAACGCTTATTTGAACACTCATGTGCCAGGGACCAGGACACACACGTGACAGGCAGAGCTCACTGAATTCTCATCGCCCCCATTTCACAGATGAAGAACTGAGTCTCCGAGAGGTCGGGCAACCTTCCCAAGGTCACACAGCTGGTAGTGGGAGAGTCAGGACTCAAAGCCCAGGCCCGTGACCAGTGGCAGGAAACAAAAGCAGTTTGCCACACTGCAGTGAGGCAAACTCCGGCCTCTCTAGAAGGGTTTCCTCTTCTACAAAATGAGTGAGATCTGATGATGATCTTTAAGTCGGGTCTGGCCGTGTCCATTTCTAAAATCCCCCGGTCCCACTTACTAAAACGAGCATCACACTGGGCCTCACTTTGGAAACCACAAGGTTTGATAGCGCAACTGCTCGGTGCATCTGAAACCCTCTGTGGCTGCCACACGTGGCCATTTCAGGGCTCACTCGTTTTAACAAGCAATTCCCAAATCCCCTCCCACACCCGAGAAACCCCACACGCAGCGCCCCCCGGGAAGGATTCCCAGCTCCCGCGCTTGCCTTGTACAGGGTGAGGTTGGAGGCGTGCGGGAAGTGCAGCGTGGCCACGAACAGGTGCACGAAGTGGCTGTTCAGGCCGCCCTCGTAAATGTTCTCCGCGATGATCTTGCTGGCGAAGTTCTTGCCGGTGCCGGTCCACCCGTGCAGGGAGAGCGTGAGCGGCTTCTTGGGCTTCGGGTTGCTTATGAAGCCGGTCAGGGCGTTTAGGATGACTTTCTTGGCAAGATGCTGCCCGAAGAGCTTGCGGTCCAGGTCCTTCTGCAGCACTGGGGGAGCAGAGCCCGTCGGGGGGTCAAATCTTTTGTAGGACGCCCCACAATGTGGCCCTGAAAGTCCGCGGCTCCGCGCCCCCCGCCGCCGGCGGGCACCCGCCCCCAGCCCTGCTCCTCCCGCCCCACGACGCGCAGGCCCAGGGCCGCGGTTTGGCCCCCGGGGCCCGCGCCGGGAGAGCCCGCCATCCTTCCCGTCTCCGGCCGCGAAGGCGCACCTCTCTCGGGGGTAAGCTGACAGCCGTCCACACGGCCCCCGCCCCCCGTTTCTGCGGGAAGCACCCCAACCTGCAGCTCGCCTCCCGAGTCCGACCAAAGTCCGGGCCGCCTCCGGCGGTGGCCCAGCGCCAGGCCCCACCCGCACCCCCGGCCGCTGGGGCTCCGGGTTCCGGTCCCGGCCCCGCCGGCCTCAGCTCGCCGGGGCGCCCCGCCCCCGCCAGGCCCGGCCCCCGCCCCGGCCCCGGCCCCCGGCCGCCCACCTTCCCGGCCGAGGCTCCGCTTCTGGCTGCAGCACTCGGCGAAGAGGCAGTAGAGGCGCGGGTAGGAGATGTAGCTGGTGAGCACGCCGGCCAGGGCCAGCCCCAGGCTGATGGGCTCCACCGCGCGCACCAGCGGCGCCAGCAGCAGCAGGCCCAGGGCGGCCCGGCCCAGCTTCATGCCCGGACCCCCGCCGCCCGGCGCGTCCTCGAGCTTCCGCGGACCCGCCGGACCGCGCTTCCGGCTCCTCCCCCTCGCCGCCGCCATCTTTGCCTGGGGCGGGCCTCTCCGCGACGCCGGCGACGCCATCTTTGTGAGGGGCACCGCCCTTTCCTGCTTCCGGGAGGTGGGCGCCGGAAGCTGGTGGGGGCCACTTTCTATTTATTTTCAAGTTTTACGGAAAAATTGAGGGCACGTGTGCCTCCCCAGGCTGGGACAGTTTCCCCTGTTACTAACATCTTTATTTACATAGGAACCTATATCGATACTCAGGTTTGTTCAGATACTTCCTTAGTTTTTACCTGTTGTCCCATTTCTGATCCAGGATCCCATCCAAGGTACCACATTACACTGAGTCTCCTCTCGACTGGGGGTGTTTCTCGGATTTTCCTTGGTTTTGATGACCTTGGCAGTTTGGGGGAGCACTGGTCAAATCTTTTGTAGGACGCCCCACTATTGGAATTTGTCCCATGTTTAGGCTGGGGTTATGGGTTTTGGAATGAATGTCCTTTACAGAGGAAAAGTGCTACTTTTGTAACATTATGTCAAGGGTACAGGCTATCGGCAGGATTTGTGACGACTGATGTGGCCCTTTATCGCCTGGCTGAGGTTCCGGCTGTCAGTTCCTCCACTATAAAGTTGCTCACGCTCATTCATTCACAGTTTGGAGGGTTACCTATGTCCCAGGTTAGACACACGATTCCTGCATTCACCTTCACCTTGCACAATACATGCTCTCAATCAGCCCGACCTGTTATTTCCTCATTCCAAGCTGTTCAAATGCTTCAGGAAAAATGACAGCACAAGTGGCACTCAACTTGACAGCTAACAGGTTGGAGCCTGTCTGTCTCTTGAGCTAAATGAGCAGTTCTTTTGAGCTGCCCACCCCCCAGGCTCTGAACACATTGCCTAGTATCGGTGTGAGGAGACGCAAAATGAACAAGAAGGCTAGATTCATCTCATATTTAATACCGAAGTGCGGAAGTGATAGAGACAGGTAATTTTTCCTTCTTAATGAAAAGAAATAGGTAACTTTGTAAAAGTCAGAGAATACCAGTGTCCCCTTGATCCCATTCTAGAGTTTTCTACTGTCCACTGGAAACTGGGAAGGCTGCATTTCTGAACCCCACTCCAGATCACTGGCAGTAGAAGACATGATCACACATATAATAAAAGCACAATTTAAAGGGTATTATCTCACCCTGAACACACAGCTCTTTTCTCCTGAGCCAGGAAAAATATTAAGAAAAAGTCAACATTATTTACAAACAAGATTTAATAACGCTCACAGGAATAGTCTGCCCCCAAATAAGAAAACCACATATTGTTTTGTTTCAAAAGGAAACAAATTTAGAGCCTGAAAAATCCAGCAGGTAAGCAGCCAGACTAGTAGAGTCTGTTTCTGGAACTGTCTGCTGGCCAAGGATCGGGGTTCTGTCCAGGAAGGCTTTATCACGGGGCGAGGGCAGTGCTGTTTACATGCCATTCTGCACTTCTCCCGTCTGGCCGCCCTCAATACCGTCTGTTCATCTTCTTGAACTTCTCATAATGATAGTCATCAGTGGCCTTCTCATTAGCAGGGCGCTTGCGGTTTGGGGGGGACCCTGTGAAGGAAGAGAGAAAAAGCTGCTTGCCACGCAGGAAGTCACTGACAGGCGACTTCCCCGTGGGCAAGGAGTCTCCACAGGAGCCTCAGTGCTACCCTGGTGAGCAGAAACATAGTAGGGCCTCAGCAAACACTTGTTATTGAGTGACTGAAAACAGACATACGGAGCTGGTGCCAGCCACACTCTGCTGACCTCAGCATTCCACTAAGTGAACAGTAGCAGCCACACTTCATGGAGTCTGACTCTACCAGACATGGAGCTAAGTCCTTTAGCCATGGCTTCCTTTTACCCTCAGCAAGCCTACCAGGGGCACTTTACCATCTTTGCTCAGAGAGGTTAGGTGACTTGCTCAGATAAGGTAGGCTGAGAGTTGCATCCAAGTCTGGTGACTCCAAAATCCTCGCTTACCATGTGTCTAACACAAAGCTCTTTGGGAATCCAAGACTACAAAACCAAGACGTTAAGAAAATAGTTTCCCGAGTAAGAAAGAATGAGAGGCTTTTCAGAAGCCTCAGCAAATTTCGCATTTCCTTAGAATCATCCCATTGCTGATGAGAGGGTGACTCCACCAGGTGCAGGCAAGCGTGTGGGAAGGGTCACTGCCGGCTGCTGGGGGAGGACATGAGCATCCGCCTCTGGAGGATCCTTTGGGGACTTCTCTAAAGGCAGCCTAAAGGCATGATGGTCAAGAATGAGCATCAAAGCAGCGTTTAAAGAGGGAAAACGGGAAACAAGCTAAGTGGCCAAGCAGAGGGAAGTGGTGAGATGACATGTCTCTCCGATGGCACATGATACAGCCTTTGAAAAAGAAAAGGTGTTTACTGACATGGAGAGACATGCAGGGCGGACCACTGAGTAAAATGCTCTGAGATCCTTCTAGGTACATGCAATGTTTCCTATATGTGAATATTTTAAAAACTCTGAAAGATTGTACACAAAAATGTTAACAGTGGTTGTCTCTGGGTGGTGAAACTATGGATAACTTTTCATTTATTTTTGTTTATTGAAATTTTCTAGTTTTTGAGTCTCTGTATTTGACAGCCCATGAATCCTCAGAGCAGCCCTGGGTGGTAGGTTTTATTCCCATTCCCATTTTGTAGACGAGAAAACTGAGGCTTGCAAAGGGGAAGGGACAAGGCCGTGGTCCAGAACACGGGCTAAGACTCAGATGCCCCAGCCCCGCAGCCCGAGCCCCGCTGCCTCCCGGGCCCCGAGTGATGTGGCCCCCCAGGCCGCCTCGGGCCACGCTGTACTCACGGTCAGGCTCGGGCTTCTCGGTGTCGCCCACTCGCAAGGGACGGGCTTTGGGCTCCTCTTTGTTCCTCCGAATGGGGGCGTTGAGCTCCTCGTGATAAACTGGACCAGAGAACAGGGGACATGTCAGACAAGACACGGGACCCAGGGACCTCAAACCAACGGGGCAGGGGAGGGAGGGGCTGCCTGCCCAGAGGCTTACAGCGGTTGTGCTGCACGTAATTCACCGCCATGTTGGTGGGCACAAAGGACGTCTCGCTGTCTTTCTTCTTGTTCTGCTGCTCTGCCAGCAGGCGGGCCTTGGCATCCTCGGTGGAGATGATGTTTTTTATTTTGGCACTAAGGGGAGAAAGGAGCCATGCCGCGCATCAGACTGCCGCCCCTCTGGTCCTCGGGGTGCCTGGTGCGGCTGGCGGCCCACCCCTGCAGAAGGAAGTCCTCGTTCCGGGCCCAGCTCTGCAGTTTACCAGCTCCCCTGCAGCCACACCCAGGCACTCCCACAGCACGGACACGCGGGACTTCTCCTCTGATCAAGAGAAACTGCGCCTCCCAGAGGCGCAGAGAACTGCCTGAGGCTCAGAGCTGGAAAGCCAGGACAGAGGTGAGAACCCGGAGGTCTCCCAGCCTTCTCCTCAGCCGCAGAGGATTCTGACCACTGTATGTCCTCCATGGCAGGCCCCTTTCAGAGCAGATGTTCTGTAGTAAAAACCAGAGGAGGACCGTGGGGTGGCTAAGCCTTTAACAATGCTCCTACTCCAATAAAACAGAACAATAGCCCGGCAGTGTGACTCAGTGTTGAGCGGTGACCCATGAACCAAGAGGTCACAGTTCAAGTCCCCGTCAGGGCACATGCCCGAGTTGTGGGCTAGATGCCCAGTACGGGGTGTGCAGGAGGCAGCTGATCGATGATTCTTTCTCATCATTAATGTTTCTCTCTCTCTCTCCCTCTCCCAATCCTTTCTGAAATGAATAAAAACATATTAGGAACAACCAGCGAAGAACACAGGGCCTGACTAGAACAGCTGAAGAGCTGTGAACAAAGGCAAAATCAAAACACACTTTGGCTTTCAGCAGTCAGGGTCCTTAGGTGTCTTTACTCTGCCCAGAACTCCTGGAGACAACCACCCCAGCCCACCAGAGGGAACATAGTTTGGTGGGTTTCCAAGGAGACCGGTGAGCAATAGTCCCCCTAACTCCTAACTGGAGAGCGGAGCGGTCCTCCTGCAGCCTCGGGCAGGAGAGAGGCGAGGCGAGGGTCTGAACGTACTCGATGCCGAGGTCCACCTCGGGGATGCCGCTCAGCATCTGGTTGGAAAGCATCTCCTCGGTCTTCTTTGCTGAGGAGACGCGGATGTTTTCTGGAAGTTCGTAGAGACAGTCCTCTGCGTTCTTGGGCTTCACTTTCTGTTCTTCGTGTTCCACGATCCCTTTCCTCTTCTTCAGCTCTGTCTCAATATACTTCATCCTGAAACCAGAACCAGGTCTCAGGGCGGGGCAGGAAGCTCACAACAGGCACCTTGGAAATGAGTGGCCCAAACACGGACCCACAGAGCAGTGACGGCCCGTGAGGAAGTTTTCATCAGTCCATGGAGAGGTGAGAAAAATAAAAGTAACGTGAATTTTTGCTTCAAGTTAAAATTTATCACTTAAAGCACCAACTTATATTATGCGATTAAGTGCCACCAATCTATTGGTGTTATTTCTATGTAAGGCTCTTTAAAGACAGAAGGATGATGGGAGATGGGAGTTGTTTGTTCAACAGTCTTATTGGCCAAAATAAAAAATAGGTGTCTAGTGTTTATCCCTGCAATGTTTTGGGGAAATGTTATTAGTCAAGGGATCTATAATCTCAAGAGCCACTTTTAAAGAATTTTTCAGACTTTTTCAAAGTTCTCCGAGCCTGGGAGGTGGGCCAAGAGGGACCAGCACTGATGTCTTTGGTTGACTCTAGAAATGTCATCTGTGACTAACTAGCTCGGGCTGTGTCTGGCTGGCGCCCACCCGCGATCGCTCACAGCCAGGCTGACACCTACATGTCGGCGTCCTCGTCCCTCCGGTTGGTTTCTGCGGAGAACGATGTCCCCAGGTGTAGGTCTTCCTCTTCGCTGATCCTGAAAGGAGAGAGGAGGGAAGCAGGGCCCTGGAGTCACGCTCACGGAGGCCGAGTTTTACGTGCCACCGACAACACAAGCACACAACAAAACAGCGTCAGGTCCTCTTCCTAGTGGGGGAAATATACAAGATGTAAATAAAATAAATATAAGCAAGCAAACTGCTGGCCTCTGGGGAATTGGCAGATACTTTTTATTCTTTGCTTTTGTATTGTTTGAATGCATTATTTTTATAATTGTGGTTTTACGTTTTCTTTAAAAAGAAAAAGGAGCCCTGACCGGTGTGGCTCAGCGGATAGAGCGTCGGCCTGCAGACTGAAGGGTCCCGGGTTCGATTCTGGTCAAGGGCATGTACCTTGGTTGCGGGCACATCCCCAGTGGGGAGTGTGCAGGAGGCAGCTGATGGATGTTTCTCTCTCACTGATGTTTCTAACTCTCTCTCCCTCTCTCTTCCTCTCTGTAAAGAATCAATAAAGTATATTTAAAAAAAAAAAAAAAAGAAAGAAAAAGGAAACTTCCACATGGGTTTGAAAGACAATAAACAATGCACCTTTACAAAACGGACCATTCCCACATCTCTCCAAGCTAACTTTTAGAGAGCTTTTGTTTTCCTGTTTTTAAACTATGTGTAGTTCACAAAGCACAGAGGATACTTGAAGATGTCCCTCTAAAGCCACTGCTGCAGGCCCGGCTCTCCGGGCACACGGACCCCGCGGGGCCACCGGGGCCTCCGTACCAGCCAGTCCGGCACTTACTTGTCCTTGCCCCTTTCCTTCAGTTTCTTCATGTCCACCATGCCTCCGGTCTTCATCTGAAAGGGGTCGTCCTGCAGACAGCAAGGACAGCGGAGGAGAAACAGCTTCGTAACTGGCCGCGAATTTTCTAAGGAAACACCATCATCCACTGAAGAGCACCCGCATCTTCCCATGGCCCAGGGAGGACCCCACAACTTACCACCAGAGTGGTCTCTTCTTGTACCTTCTCTCCCACCAGCAGGGCCACAGCACTGAGTAAAACCAAAAAGTTTTGAAAAGGAGGGCGGGAAGAATGGCACATTTCAGAGGTGAGAAAGAAAGTTTAGGAAGTTTGTAGATTGCAACATTAGTGGCAGGGTGGGATTTGAGGGGTGGGCACCAAAGCCGGCTGGGAAAGCCTGTGAGACTAAGACAGGGCTCAACAAGCACCGTAGACGCTGGGGGGGGGGGGGGGGGCCGGCGGTGAAGTGGCAAACCTTTCTCTAAAGCCACCTGGCATCACCTTGCCTCGGAAACCTCCCTTCTAAGATGGTTTGCCTTCAGGGAACACGAAGCGGACAAGTGTAGGAAGACACTACTGCAGCCTGATCTGATGGAAGTTTACAAAACGACCTCCAGGTCCTCAAACGGAATTAAGTTACATTGTGGTACATACTGGTGGTGGAGTATTATGTAGCCATTACAAAGGGCTTTGAAAAATAATCTGCAAAGTGAGTGAACCACCACAATGTCCTAATGAACTGAAAATAGCACGGAACAGAAGTTCTCACTATTCTTTACAAAAGGGAGAAAGAATACACATCGGGAAGGACATTAAATGTTAACACTGGTTACCTCCGGATGGAGGAATTATGGGTGCTGTTATTTTCTTGATTATACTTTTCTAAATTTTCCAAATTCTCAACCATCAGTGTGCTTTCACAATTAGTTGGACGCAATAAAAACAATAGTGACTTGTTTCTGTACCTCTGGAGCAAACCTTAAGACCACATGGCCCAGGCCATCTCCTGATGAAACGTTTCAACGAACACTGCCTCCTTTGGGGAATACAGTGGAAGGTGTACAGTGTGTCAAGAAAAGGGGCTGAAGCCCTAGCCGGTTTGGCTCAGTGGTTTGAGCATCAGCCTGCAGACTGAAGGGTTCCAGGTTCGATTCCAGTCAAGGTACCCGGGTGGCAGGCTCGATCCCCTGACTAGGTCAGGGCATGTGCAGGAGGCAACTAATGGATGTGTCTTTCTCACATCAATGTTTCTCTTTCTATGTCTCTCCCCTTCCATCCTGTCTAAAAATCAACGGAAAAAATATCCTCGGTGAGGATTAACAACAAAATAATAATTTAAAAATAAAAAATAAATGAAAACAAATAAGTAAATAAAAGCAAAGGGGCTATATCAGAGGAGATATTCTGTGACAGCGACCCGCTGGGGGTGTGTGAGTCATCCCCACCTCCTCCTCCTCCTCATCCGGGCCCCCCATGGTACCCACCTCACTCCGTTGGGCCTCTTCCTCAAGTTCTGCACCTCTCGGGTCTCCTCCAGTTTTAATCTGAATAAAAGGCAATGTGCAGGTTGAGAGACCCTCCGCGGAACTCAGAGTCAAACAGCAGCTTCGGCTGCTGAGCTGCCGGCACAGGGTCCAGAAGGCGAACCCGCGCCTGGACCCACCGGGACTCCGATCCACTGCCCATCCCGGGGACAGCTCCTCCAACTATGCGGCCTCGGGGATGGCGGCCTCAGCCCTAGAACCCTCAATTTCTTTGTCCGCAAAGGGGGACACCACCACCGGCTCACGGTTGCCAATGCTGTCAACAAGGCGCCGGGCCGATGGTGAGACCCCGAGCCAGCTTCTCGTTTTCCGCCCAGTGGAAAGCCCGTTCCAAACGCACCGAACCTCTTCTGAGCCCTGCTCATCTTCCTCCGACTCCGAGTCGGCCCGGCGCCGGCGGAAGGTCTTCCCGGTGACCGGCATGGTCGCGCCGGCCCCGCGGTCCCCCGGCTGCCCCGCTGCGCCGAGGACCGACCCGCTTCCGGTGCCCAGCAGTGACGTCAGAGAGCCCGCCCCGCCGGGCCCCGCCCCGAGCCCTCCTGGTTCCACCCGTCTCTCACAGCCCACATGACCACGCCCCATCGGTAGCGTAGCCACCTCCCGATTGGCCAGCCGAGGGGGAGGAGGCGGGGCGAAGCCGGCCGGGCTCCGCGACCCTGCACAGCTCAGCCTGTTTGACTGACAGGCTGCGGTGGCGCGGTTGCGAAGGCAGGTGAGTTTCTGGCTGCTGTCCGCTGGTGCAGGGGGCCGGGCCTCTCGGCGCTGGGGCGACCCCGGCCCTGCTCCTGGCCGGCGGGGGCCTGGCCCTGCCAAATGCGCTCAACGCCGCGGCCAGGTGATCGGAGGCCGGGAACCCCCGCCCACCGTCACCCTCTCCCCTCCTCCGGCCGGCGCCCAGGGGGTCCTCTGGGGTCCGGTCGGCCCACATCGATTCCCAGGGGACTCGTTGCTTCTCCAGGACAGGGGACGCCATCTCTTTTATTCTGCCAGGGCCTGACCCAGCGTTGAAAGCATGCGTGCGGCGTCTCGGGGCGCCGACTTTTATTTCCCCTGGGTCTGGGCCCTGACATATTTTTTCCTTTAGGGACAAAAGATGACCACTTATTAGTGGTGGCGAATTAAAGTCCCACGCCGATTGCCCCGCTAAAAATGACCCCCCGCCATTTCTTCCTGAGGAGACGCACGTCTGATGCTTTGAACCCACTGATGTTTTGTGGTTGTTTTTTTTTTTTTTTGAGGCTTAGGGCTCCTCCTCCGGTGTTTGCCAGCCCTTGACCTTAAGGGGCCTTGTTTTCATCCTTTGTCACTAGGACTGTCGCTCTGCCCTTGGCCCCTTCTACCCCAAGATGCTGTGAGAATTAAGTTTATTTCAAATATGGGCACCAACAAACGCCCATAGGAAATAACTAAATGCGTAAGTAGTGGCTTAGAAGGCTTCAGGAACCCCTTAAATAGTAGTTGTCCTTTTCTCATTATAGGCCGGCGCTTTCCTTTGAAAGCGCTCACTATGTGGCAGGTACTGGGCTAAGTTTTATCTCATTGAACTCTCCCAACAGGCCTATGAAGTCGGTTCAGTTATCTTTCATTTTGCAAATGAGAACCTAGGGTTCAGGGAGGCAATGCGTGCCTCGGGTGACACAGCGGAAGGTGGAGCAGGGGTCAGGTAGCCCACCTCTGCAGGCTGTGCACAGGAGCGCTTCAGGGAATGTCTGCTGCAACTGCTGTGGTTGCCGCCCATTGGCTGGGGGGAGGTGCTGATGGAGGCTGTTTTTGGTTCCCTCTTCTCGAAGGCCATTCTGAAGCTGGGCAGCATTTCTGGAATGCCTTACTTTTTTCTGGAACAGCCTCCTCTAAGATTGTTGTTCTCGTCCCTGGACCGAGACAGATGCACTCAGGACTTCTCAGAACAGCCTTTTGGCTTTGATCAAAAGCTGTTTAGTAGCTGTGTGGCCTCCAGCCAGTTACTTTACCTCTCTGAGCCTCAGTCATTCTTCCTTTAGTGATGGAGATGGAGATGGATTTAACTTCCAATATTGCCCACCCCCAGGGTGGTTCTGAGGATTTAGTGAGGTCTGTTAGTATCAGTTCAGTACGAGGGCCTTTTGGGCAGGAGCAAGGTGCAGGCAGGGGCTGGGTGGGTAAGGCCCATGAGGGTCACTGGAGGTGTGTGGGAATCAGGACTTGCCCGAGGCAGGAGGAGGCTGACTGTTCTGCTTTGAGAGCCAGAAGTATGGTGGCCTCTCAGCGAGTTGAGACTGGGTTAAAGGAAGGAAGGTATTGGGGATTTAGGGAAAATGGAGTTGCTTGGAAGTCTACTGGAGAAAAGAGGGCAGGAGGGAGAAAAAGGGTACTTGTTCCAAGGGGCAGAGGGGTGCAGGTGTGTGGGGTGAGGGATGGCTCACGGGGTGAGGACCAGGTTAGGGGGTGTCCTTGTGTTGGTGGGGGGCTTGGCAGCGTCACCTTTCCCATCCTGAGGAACTTGGCTCCTGGCCGGGAGGAGGATGTAGCCAGAACCTCCAGGAAAATGATGAGTAATGGGCACCTGAGGCCTGGCCTCGGCAGCTGGTTCCAGGCCCGGATGTACCGCCTGCCAGGCTGCGTCCCTGGGGAGGCACTTCCCCCGTCACTCAGTGCAGGCCCCCGGGGGGAGAGTGCCTGCCCTCATTCAGGACCAAGCGCCTTGGAAGCCTCGCCCGGCCCTGAATGGGGGGGCTCGCTGCAGACGTACCAGCCTGGCTCCTTTCCTCCCGCTCCTCATCCCCACGGGGAGAGGCAGGCAGCTCTGGTGGGTCAGGAGGGAGAGGTGCTCTGGGTCGCTGTGGTGAAGGTGCCACCCCTCTGCCTGGCATTTTGGGCACCAGCTCTGGGGCAGGCACTTCACTGACTCCCAGCAGCACAGCCGACCGGCTGCTCTCAAGAGGGCCTGTTCCCACCCTGGCTGGTGTGGCTCAGTGGATAGAGCATCGGCCTGTGGACTGAAGGGTCCCGGGTTCGATT
This sequence comes from Eptesicus fuscus, assembly GCF_027574615.1. Classification (NCBI taxonomy): domain Eukaryota; kingdom Metazoa; phylum Chordata; class Mammalia; order Chiroptera; family Vespertilionidae; genus Eptesicus; species Eptesicus fuscus. Next base: position 75,046,097 of record NC_072487.1, read on the forward strand.
CCAGACAAGGGCACAGGCCTGGGTTGTGGACTCAATCTCCAGTAGGGGGCGTGCAGGAGGCAGCTGATCAATGATTCTCTCTCATCATTGATGTTTCTTTCTTTTTTAAAAATATATATTTTATTGATTTTTTTTATAGAGAGGAAGGGAGAGGGATAGAGAGTTAGAAACATCAATGAGAGAGAAACATCAATCAGCTGCCTCCTGCACACCTCCTTTTGGGAATGTGCCCGCAACCAGGGTACATGCCCTTGACCGGAATCAAACCTGGGACCCTTGAGTCCGAGGGCCAACGCTCTATCTACTGAGCTAAACTGGTTAGGGCAAGAAAAAAGGAATCTTTTAAAAGCCTCTATTTTGAGAAAACGATTAAACCTACAGAAGAGTTATAAAAATAATAGAATGAAATCCCATTCATACCCTTCATCTAGATTCACCAATTATTAATATTTAGCCCTATTTACTCTATATCTGTCATATACTCATGATCATCATCATCATTATTATTGCTGATTCATTTAAGAGTAAGTTGCAGGTATCATGACTCTTTACTCCTAAATATTTCAGGGGCAATCATCTTCAACCGAGGACATTATAATATACTAGAGGAGGGGTTGTCCCTCAGCCCAGCCTGTACCCTCTCCAATCTGGGACCCCTCGAGGGATGTCCGACTGCCCGTTTAGGCCCGATCCCACCGGACATCCCTCCTACAGTCGGACATCCCTCCTACAATCCAGGACTGCTGGCTTCCAACTGCTTGCCTGCCTGCCTTCCTGATTGCCCCTAACTGCTTCTGCCTGCCAGCCTGATCACCCCCTAACCACTCTGCTGCCAGCCTGTTTGCCCCCAACTTCCCTCCTCTGCCGGCCTGGTTACCCCTAACTGCCCTCTCCTGCAGGGTTGATCACCTCCAACTGCCCTCCCTTGCAGGCCTGGTCCTTCTCAACTGCCCTCCCTTGCAAGCCGGGTGCCTCCCAACTGCCCTCTCCTGCTGGCCATCTTGTGGTGGTCATCTTGTGTCCACATGGGGGCAGGATCTTTGACCACATGGGGGCAGCTATATTGTGTGTTGCAGTGATGATAAATCTGCATATTACTCTTTTATAAGATAGGATAGAGGCCTGGTACAGGGGTGGGGGCCACCTGGTTTGCCCTGAAGGGCGTCCTGGATCAGGTGGGGGTTCCCTTGGGGCGTGGGGTAGCCTGAGTGAGGGGCCTGTGGTGGTTTGCAGGCGGGCCACGTCCCCTGGCAACGCAAGCGGAGGCCCTGGTATCTGGAATTTATTTTCCTTCTACAATTGAAACTTTGTAGCCTGGAGCAGAGCCAAGCTTGGGGCTCCCTCTGAGACTGGTAGCCATTTGTGTTGGGGTTATAATTGAAACTTTGTTGCCTTAAGCGGGTGGGCCCGGCCAGGGTGTGTGGAAAGCTTTGCTTCCCCTGTTGCCGGCGGCAACCCTGGCCTGCTCTCTCAAGCTCCATTCTGCCGCCATTTGTTTGAATTTGTTCACCTTCTATAATTGAAACTTTGTAGCTTGAGTGGAGGCTTAGGCCTGGCAAGGGCAGGTGGAAAGCTTGGCTTCCTCTGTTACCTAGGAAACCTTGCTCTCTGTGGCTGTAGCCATCTTGGTTTGGGTTAATTTGCATGCTCGCTCTGATTGGATGGTGGGCGTGGCTTGTGGGCGTGGCTGGTGTGTCGGAGGTATGGTCAATTTGCATATTTGTTTATTATTATATAGGATAACCAGAAAACAGTTCCTATCTTCAGGAACTTGAACGTTCATATAATACCATATTAGTCTGTTAGGGCTGCCATAAAGTACCACAGACGGGGTGACCTAAACAACAGAAATGTATTTTCTCACAGTTCTGGGGTCTGGAAGTTCAAGATCAAGGTGTCAAGAGATTTGGTGCCTGGCCAGCATGGCTCAGTGGCTGAGTGTCGACCTATGAACCAGGAGGTCACGATTTGATTCCTGGTCAGGACACATGCCCGGGTTGCAGGCTCAGTCCCCAGTGTGGGGCATGCAGGAGGCAGCCAATCAATGATTCTTTCTTGTCATTGATGCTTCTATCTCTCTTTCCCCTCTCCCTTCCTCTCTGAAATCAATTATATATATATATATATATATTTTTTTTTTTTAAAGAGAGAGATTTGGTTTCTTCTGAGGCCTCTTCCCTGGGCTTGTTGTCGGCCACCTGCTTGCTGTGTTCTCACAGGGTCTTTCCTCGGTGCCTTCTTGTGTGTCCAAATTTCCTTCTCTTAGAAGGATACCAGTCAGACTGGATTCAGGCCACTCTAGACCTCTTTGGAACCTAATTGCCTCTTTAAAGACCCTGTCACCAGATAAGATTACATTCTGAGGTGCCGGGGGTTAGGGCTTCAATATGTAAATTTTGGGGGGTACAATTCAGTCCACAGCAAACACTCTCCTCTAGTACCTAACCCATATTCAAATTCGTCAGTTGCCCCGCTAATACCCTTTACCTCGTTAACCCAGGTCCCAGTTTTGTCCTGTCTCTGGTGCCTTCTATCTGGAACAGTGTCTCCGCTGCGCGGAGAAAGGGAATCAGGTTGTCGGAAGCAGACATGCTGGCTGCCTGGGGACAGGACAGCTGTTGGCTTCACTCCCTGGGGTTCCGCTTCCTGGCTTTGCTTTCATGTCAGAAGCTCTAGGAGGTGAGCTTGGATCTTAGAAAGCAGCCGGGAGAATCAGAACCGCCACGCACCAGTCACCTGCTGTGTGTCACACTTGACATTTCTTGGCGGGGCTGGTCGGCCCGGGTGCCCTGGGCAATGGAGCTCCAGTGAACAGCTGATGGAAGGTGCCCCTTGGCACGTGACTTACAGTCCGACCAACCCGGTTCCTGATTTCCAAAGCGTGATCATAACACGAGTTACGGTGCTAAATGTTTCTTGAGCATTCTTTTTTTAAAAAAATTGATTTCAGAGAGGAAGAGAGAAGGAGAGAGAGAGAAAGAAACATCAGTGGTGAGAGAATCATTGATCAGCTGCCTCCTGCAGGCCCCACACTGGGGATCGAGCCAGCCACCCGGGCATATGCCTGACCGGGAATCGAACTGTGACCTCCTGGTTGCTAGGTCGATGCTCAGCCCCTGAGCCACGCCGGCCGGGCTTTTTTGAGCATCTTGCTGTGCAGATAAATGCAAACTCGGAGCCACCCTGAACACGGGATCAGAAGTCATTGCCCTTCCTGTGCACCGTCTCCCCGCCCTCCCAGTAACCCTATGGCTGCCTTTGTCCCACTTCGTGGACGAGGACACTGAGGACTGAGTGATTTCTCTAGAGACACACAGCTTGCCAGCGACGAGAGCCAAGGACCCGGAAGCAGGGCTGGCCGTCTCTATCTCCGTCCTCTCTGTCCCCCTCTTTGAAGTGCCCGCATCTGGAAGGCTGTGGCCCAGCCAGGAAGGCAGCAGTGGTGTCGTGTGCCTGTAGCCTGTGGTTCAAGCATGTCAAACTCACAGCCCGCGGGCCGCATGCCTCGTTTATTTGGCGCGTGTTAGCCTTTGAGTTTGACATGCTTGCTGTGGTTGCTCAAGACTTGGGGGTCAGGGGTTCTGAGCAGCACAGGGTCGAGTTGGGAGGCTCAAAGGATGATCGGAGGGTCCCAGAGGCATGTGCAGAGGGACTGAGCCTCCCCTCCTGGCAGCCACAGGGAGCAGCAGTTGGAGAGGCCCCTGGCCCTCTCCTGCAGACCCTGGAAGGTGTCTCCGCTCAGAATCACAAAGGCCAGGCCCAGCGGTGACTGGCGAAGGGCCCCTGGCCCAGGGGTCGGTGCTGAGTGACTTTAAAACAACGGAACTACCTGAAGTACCCAGTTTGTCCCCCAGGTTCCCTGCCAGAGGCCTCGCGCTCCAGCCCACCACGGGCGGCTGTCGACAGAGAATGTGGAGATCGGCTGCTTCTTGGGGGTGTCGCTGTCCGCAGAGGTAGGCCCCAGGCTCCCCACTCAGGTGTGCTCTTAGGCACAGGCCACGGAGGGAGGTGGGTTTTTCCTTTTTCTTTTTCTTTTTTGAAGTCCTCATTTAGAAAAACAAACACGAAGGAAATGATGTGATATCTGAGGCTGAGAGGAAGCAGAGAGAGCTGGCCGTGAACTAGTTGTTGAAGCTGGGTACTGCACGCTAGTTCTGTCGATTTCCTCCCGGGTTTGCATTTCCAGTAAGTTAGGGAGAATGAGAGTTGGGACCTAAGAGTCCCACGGACTTGGGCTCTAGCCCTCCTACCCGTGAGGCCCGGACAAGGAGGAGCCCCTCCCTAGCCCGTGAAACTGGGCTGACCGCCGCCGCCTCCGAGATTGCTGGGGAAGGTTTTGGGTCTTAAAAAAGAAATGTTTTTTTTTAATTGATTTCAGAGAGAGAGAGAGAAAGAGGGATAGAGATAGAAACATCCATGATGAGAGAGAATCATTGATCGGCTGCCTCCTGCACCCCCCCTACTGGGGATCGAGTCTGCAACCCGGGCATGTGCCCTGACCTGACTGGGAATGGAACCGTGACCTCCTGGTTCATAGGTCGATACTCAAGCACTGAGCGACACCAGCCGGGCGCTGGGCAAGTTTTTGAGGAAATGACGCATGGGAAGCTTAGTCTGGCACCTGGCATCTAATCCGCACCAGCAGCTCCTGTTCGGGCTGGGAGTCTGAGACGCCGGGCGACCATTTGGGCGGGGCCTGGGGCCCACCCCCCTCCAGTGGACACAGGACCCTGCCTTTCCTTAGACCAGTCCCCAGCCCCCTCAGTGGGCCACAGCTTGGTGTGTCTGTAGCTCAGTAGCACAGCCAGGAAGGTGGCATCGGCACAACCCGCAGGGCTGACTGGGCTCTCAGCTCCTCCCACAGCCATTGTGAGGGCGCCAGCAGGCAGGGGGAGGTGTTCTCTTCTCCCCACTTCCCAGCAAGGAGAGTGAGGCTCGGAGAAGTTAAGTAGCTCCCTCGCTCGCCGGCTGATGGTGTGGCTGAGCTGGGACTCAAGGCCAAGGTCCTGCCCTTAACCACTGGCCTCCCCGCCTCCCTTTGGCAGTGGCTGCCGTGTCTAACCTGGGACTCTGTGTTCCTGTAGGTGAGACCAGGCCAGCATGGGGGACGCCAAGGACCTTTGCCCTCACCTGGACTCCTTAGGGGAGGTGACCAAGGACGACTTGCTGCTCAAATCTAAGGTAAAGGCTCCGACATGGTGCGGCCGAGGCCCACGCTCAGGGCCTCTGGTTTCTGGGGACAAGCGTGCCTGAAGCAGCAGCAGAGCTGCCTTCCCACCAGCCTCGCCCGTCTTCTGTCCAAGAGGCAAGGCTGGCGTCTGCTCGGAGGCCTTCCCGGTGCCTTCCGAGGCCGAGTCCCAGCAGCCGTCAGCCGCCCCCTCCCAGTCCATCTGGGAGCACGGACGCTCTGTCCATTCGCTGCCGAGCACATGCCACTTCGCTGGCATCCCATTAACTGGGACTGAGCTCATGATCACGGGGGTGGGGGTGAGGGTGGGGGTGGGGGTGGGGGTGAGAAAGCCTGCAGCTGGCTGGCTGAGCGCTCAGCCCCAGTCCACGCATCTGTTACTCGGGCCAGAAGGGGAGACACTGGTAGGGAGAAGGCTCTGTCACCCGGACCACCAGCCACCTGGTGTTTTCTGGGGTCAGCAAAGGCATTGGTGGTCTCATTTGTTCCAGACTCTGCGAAGTCACAGGCAGAGACTGTGACTGCACAACCCCGACCACCCCTTTCCATGGAGCCCGGAGCCTAGATGGGAGCCAGGGAAGAGTAGAGGGGTGATGGGATTGCAGAGTCAGGGGTCAAAGGTTCAAATGATATCACAGAACGTGTCTGCAGGCACATCGTAAAACACAATTCCAACGCTGAGGTGTAAAATGGGAACTGGATCTAGAGAGGGGGCTGCTCAGGGCCCTCCCGAGGCAAGCAGGGCCTTCGAGCCCAGGCCTGTGGGGCTCGGGAGTCAGCAGAGGCCGGTGTGTGCTCCCCCCGCTGGAGCGGGCCGGGCTCCGGAGGGTCTCCACGGCCCGTCACCTCTGCTGCTTCTCCTTCCTCCCTCGCAGGGAACCTGTCAGTCGTGCGGTGTTTCTGGGCCGAACCTGTGGGCCTGTCTCCAGGTAAGGGCTCCCTGTAGGTGCCGGGGCGTGAACATCCGTCCCCCATGCGGGTCCTTGGGCGGGGACACAGGGCATGGATGTCTCAGGGGCAGATCCCACACCAAGAGGGCCCCAGAGTCAGCGAGTCCCTGGCTGGCTGCCTTGGCAGCCATTAAAAATGACAAGAGGGGCCCTAGCCGGTGTGGCTCAGTGGATAGAGCATCAGCCTGTGGACCAAAGGGTCCCGGGTTCGATTCCCAGTCAAGGGCACATACCTCCATTGCAGGCTCCTTCCCGGCCCGGGCCCTGGTCGGGCACGTGCAGGAGGCAACCAATCGATGTGTTTCTCACATCGATAGTTCTCTTTGTCTTCCCCTCTCTTCCACTCTCTAAAAATCAATGGAAAAATATCCTCAGGTGAGGATTAAAAAAATGAAAATTAAGAAAAAAAAAAGACAAGAGGGAAAAGCAGGTGGGAGAAGATTCTGGACCAGACGGTCCTGTCTGCATGAGAGGCAGGATTCTCCCCGTGCAGCTGCCCGCGAGCCTTGCGTCGGCATCTGGCTTGGGGCCCTGGCACTTGTAGTAGCAGCCCGTCGCATACAGCGGGGCCCCAGACACCGATGACGGTCCGCCGCGTGGTGTTGGGGTGGAATTTGGGGAGGCGATGCCTGTGACGGGCTTAGCAGGGTGTGTGGCCATAGACAGTATCCAGTAAAACCTGGTCGTGTTTAATTATTATTGTTTATTAAAGAGACTAATAGTTTTCATTATGGAAAACGGTATCGAGTTTCCTCAAAAAATTAAATATGGATCTGCCATTTGCCCCGTGATCCCACTTCTAGGGATATACCCCAAGAAACCCCAAATACCAGTCAGAAAGAATGTATGCACCCCTGTGTTCATAGCAGCGTTATTTACAATAGCTAAGATCTGTTAACAGCCCAAGTGCCCATCAGTAGACAAATGGATAAAAAGCTGTGGTACATTTACACCATGGATTACTAAATAGCAGTAAAAAAGAAGGCTCTCTTACCCCGGAGACAGCATGGAGGGACCCGGAGAGTATCATGCTGAGTGAAATAAGTCAGGCAGAGAAAGACAAGAATCACATGATCTCACTCATATGTGGAAGCTAATGAACAAAATAAACTGATGAACGCAGTGGATCCAGGGACATGGACGCATGGAACAGAGTGCAGAATCTCAGAGGGAAGTGGGGGAGGGTGGGTAAGTGGGAGGTAATCAACCACAGACCTTGTATGCATAGATGCATGGCCCGTGGGACGGACAGTAGGGTGCTGAAGGCCTGGGGCAGGGGAGACGGGGGCGGGACTGGCTAGAGGGGGCCAATGGGGAAAAAAGGGGACATATGTAATACTTTCAACAAAAAAGATTTAAATAAAAAACAAAACAAAAAAAGACTTAACAGTTTTCAGTGGGTGGTAGAATTATGGGTACTTTTAACTTTTTCTCTAATTTTATAATATTTTTCAAAATTTTTACACATGTATTTTAAAATCATACTAAAATGACTATTACTTAAAATCTCTTTAAAATAAATACAAGTAGGAGAAAAAGGCAGCTTGAGGGGTGAGAACAGCTCAAGTCTTCCCAGAAGACAGGGTCCCCGCGGAACTGCAGCCACTCAGCATAAAGTAGATTGTGGGGCCTGGTCTGGGCGCCAGGGCGGCGGGGGGCGGGGGGGTGGGGGGGGGGGGGGTACGGAGCAGCAGGAAGTTCGAGACACGGTCCTACCTCCTGGGAGCCCCAGTCCCCAGAGAGACAGGTACAGAGCCGCATCTGGAAGTCCCCAGCCTGTGCAGGGCTGACCCCGGGGGACACCCCCAGGCGCTCTGGAGGGGAAGCTGCCTCCGCTGGGTGCAGGCCCCGTGGAGAGGCGCTTGGGCTGGGCCTTGGTGGATGGAGAGATTCGGGAGAGGAGAGGGCACGATCCAAGGCAGGGTCATCGGGGCCATGCTGGCCACACGGCGGGTTCCTGGGACACACTGGGCCCCACTGCCTCCGCCATCCAGCATCCCCCCCAGAAATGTGGGTCCCAGTCACCGGCCCTTCAGGAGTGTGATGGACAGGGGCACGTGGAGGCAGAGAGGGTCTGAGCCCAGGACTAGCTGTGGCCCTGCGGGGCTTTTTGCGGGAGCGCAGTAGCCCAGGTGCCCTGCCCGCCTCCCTCAGAGACAAGGCCATTCGGGGAGCTCGAGGGTGTCCCCGTGTTCCTGCAGGCAGGGCCTCCCTATTGGGCAGAGGTGGGGGATGCGGCTGGTGCACCCTCTTGGCCAGGCCCACCCACTCTCCTCCCCTCTCCCAGGTGGCCTGCCCCTACGTTGGCTGCGGAGAATCCTTCGCCGACCACAGCACCATCCATGCGCAGGTGAGTGGCGGCCGGGGCAGGGGCTCGCGGTCAGACGGCCCAGAGCTCAGAGCCAGCCCAGCCGCCTCCCAGCTCCCCTGCCCGCTCTGCGCCTCCGAGGCTGTGTCTATAAAATGGGAACGATCACAGCAAAGACGCAGGAGCTAATGCGGTGCCCGCTCATGCTGGCTCGGGCAGCCCCGCATTCCTGCTGGAGGGTGAGCAGACCCGGCTCCCGGCCGCTGTCCCCACGGGGCCTGTGCTGAGAGCTGAGATCAAGGCGGCCCCATGTGGGCTTGGCTCCTCCAGTCACTGCCTCCCGGGCCTGATTTTGGATCTTGCCTTCCAGGCACAAAAGCACAACCTGACCGTGAACCTGACCACGTTCCGGGTGTGGTGTTACGCCTGCGAGAAGGAGGTGTTCCCGGAGCAGCGGCTGGCGGCTCCCCTGCCGGCCGCCTCACCCCGACTCTTCGAGCAGGTGAGGGGTGCCGTGGGGTCCCTTTGGTTGGTTACACGTGTTGAGGGCGTGGCCGTGTGACCCGGCTGGAGGCTGGGCGGCTGGACTTCTTTCTCCGGGGGCACATGGGCCTCCCCCTCACCCCTCGGCCCCCTCACCCCTCTTTCTCTCTTTCTGGGTCTTGAACTCAGGACTCTCCGCTGCCCTCCCACCCTCTGAAAGCCGTCCCCATTGCCGTGGCCGACGAAGGGGAGTCCGAGTCAGAGGACGATGACCTGAAACCTCGAGGTAACGGCCCCAAACTGGGGTGCTTGTGGGCCGGGCCAGGCCGCCGCTCTGGGCAGGGTGCGCGCACCGGGCCTGGGCCGAGTGTCGGATGCCGCATGGCGTGCTAGCTTCCCTTGGCGTGCAGCCACCAGCCAAGTCCCGGAGGCCCAGCCCTCCTGCCCCGTCTCCCCGTGTGGCCCCGGGAAGGCGGCCCCTCTGCACGGCCAGTGGCTGGACTGTGCGGGCGGCGGGTGGGGCACAGTTGTCCCGTTTGATGCACTCGGGTCATCATAGCCGGTGAGCAGGAACCACATTCACTTACTTGGCGGACTCTGGGGGGAACACCAGCCCCGTGTCCTCCTCTGGCGTCCCGGCGGCGCATCTCCGTGTGAATGTGCGGGTTCCAGGGCCCGGCGGGGCAGGCGCTCACCCCGCTCCCCTGCACGTTGTCCCCAGGCCTCACGGGCATGAAGAACCTGGGGAACTCCTGCTACATGAACGCCGCCCTGCAGGCCCTGTCCAACTGGTAGGTTGTCCCCGCCCCGCGAGGGGCCGGAGCTGTGCCCGGGACCCCGGAAGTAGCAGCGGCAGCCCCCAAGCTGTGCTGCGTATGCCCACGGGCGCCTGTATGTGGATACACATCAAAACCCCTAAAAGCAAATGAGCACCCCTAAAAACACGCACGCACCGTGACCCAGTGACCCCGCCTCCGAATTCAGGGAAAGGAGGTAGCAGATGTGTGTGTGTGGCGGGGGGGACAGGACGCGCCTCGCCCCGTGGTTTACTGGGAACAACTTAAAAGGTCCGGGGAGTCTGGGAGGATGTGCACCCCGTCTTTGGAGTAGCTGTCTTCACGTGGGAGGGTTCAGGTCGATGATCATGGTTTGCTGATCCGTGTTTCCTAGTTTTTCTTCGGGGAATGTCTGCTTCTTGTGGAATGGAATCAGTTTTAAAAGCGTAAGGAAAAGGGGGGTAGGGGAGATGTCTTCAGGCTCAGGAAGTTTCCAGAGAGCGGGTGACGGGAGGGGCAGGTGCCGCTGCTCTCTCACTCACACAACCAGCCCTAACGTGGGGGCTCCCCTCCCCTGGGAGAGGAAAGGGCTGCATGAGTCCGCCAGGGCCGCAGAGCGGAGTGCCACCGGCCAGGGGCTTAGACAACTAGACAGCGGCACGCTGTTCCCCCTCCGCGCCGAGGCCGCACGTCCGAAACCGAGGTGCGGGCAGGGCTGGCTTCTCCGGGCCTCTGCCTGGCCTCCCGAGACGGCTCCTCCCCTAGGGCTGCTGCCTCCAATTCCCGCTTCTCAGGAGGGTGCCCGTCACCCGGGCCAGGCCCACCCCATGACCTCGGCTTCCCGGAATCACCTCTGTAAAGACCCTCCAAATACCGTCACCTTCTGAGGCGCGGGGGTCAGGACTCCAGCATAGAAATCTGGGGGGACCGATCCGGCCCACACCCGGTGGGATCCTGCTCTTCGTCTGCCCAGGAGGCTCTGGCCTCTCCTCCCAGCTTTCTCACCGGTGCCCCCCTGCCTCTCTCCCCTGACCCGCCCCGCCCGTCCCAGCCCTCCGCTGACCCAGTTCTTCCTGGAGTGCGGCGGCCTGGTGCGCACGGACAAGAAGCCCGCGCTGTGCAAGAGCTACCAGAAGCTGGTGTCCGAGGTCTGGCACCGGAAACGGTGAGTGAGTGACAGCCGGACTGGGGCAGCTGTGTGGGGCCGGATCGTCTCTCCGCCGCAGGGAGCGCTTCCTAAGCACTCGGCCCTCCCGGCAACGCCTCAGGCAGCCCCGCGAGGCGGAAGTCATCGCCAGCTATTTCACTCCCGGGGGAAGGGGGGTTCAGAGAGGTTGAAATAGCTTGCTCAAGGTCACAGCTACGAGAGATGGAGCTGGAATTTGAACCTGGTGCCGATCCAGCCGGCGGCCGCTTTTCACGTGTGCGTGCCGAGGCCCAGACGCCCGTCGTGACCGCCTAGGTCTCAGCCACGACCGCACGTGGGAAGGGGCCTCATAGGTGGCAGCGGGCGCTCTAGCTCCGTGAAATGAACTTAGAGGCCAGAAGCTTGGATTAGACCCGTTTCTCCAGAAAAAGTCAAAACCGGAAATCATTTAAAATGAGAGCAGAGAAATATATTAAGTGTAGAAGCAGATGACAAAGCAATATGATGCAAAAGTAAAAAATACATATAAAACAGAAAAAAAACACACAAAGCAGTGTGATGTAATACAACTCCAATGTTGTAAGAAGGTACGTTTGTTTAAGTGTATACATTGAATATAATTTTGTATATGTATCTATTTTCTTGGGAAAATCTAGAAACCTTAATGTAGCTATCCCTGGGTGGTCATGTTTCCTTGTTAGGGGTTCCTGAAGTTTCAGATTTTTCTGTTTTTGTTACTAATTTTTCTGTTTTTGTTACTGTTCAGTTACGGTCCACATTCAGTGTTACATTAGCGTCAGGTGTACACATAGTGCTCAGGCCCTTACATGACTTAGCGTGATCCCCTGCCATCCCCAGGCCCGCCTGGCACCACAGCTACTGAGTACAGTACTGACTGTCCCTGTGCTGTCCCCGAGTCTCCAGTAACACACGTGTTTTACTTCTGAAATGAGAAAAACCACGGTAGATATTTTGGAATGAAACAGCTTTAAAGTAGGCTTGTCATGGACTAGCGGGACTCGGCGCCTTCCAGGCAGGAGCCCTTTGCCTGGTGTAGCTATGACTTGATATTTTCCTTGTTTTTTTAAAAAAAATATTTTTATTGATTTCAGAGAAGAAGGGAGAGGGAGAGAGAGAGAGATAGAAACATCAATGAGAGAGAGAAACATTGACTGACTGCCTCCTGCATGTCCCCGGGCATGTGCAACCCGGGCCTGTGCCCTGACCGGGAATCGAACCATGACCTCCTGGTTCATAGGTCGACGCTCAACCACTGAGCCACGCCAGCCGGGCGACCTTTTCCTTCTTGACCATGGAGATGTGTGAGCCTGCTGGGGCTCCTGGCGGGTCACCGCCCCCCAAAGGCGTGGTAAACCCCTCCCTGAGTCTGGCCCCCACTGCTGGCCGCCTGTCACCCCTCAGGGGATGGGGAGCCCAGGCAGGCCACCGGCACTAATGGTCTGGTTTTCCTACAGCCCAAGCTACGTGGTTCCCACCAGCCTGTCCCACGGCATCAAGCTGGTCAACCCGATGTTCCGAGGCTACGCCCAGCAGGTAGGCGTCTGAGCGGCCCGGGGACACCCAGGGCCGTTATCCACCAGGCCTGGCTTTGACGCCGAGACCAGCGTGGAGAGCGCGGCAGAGGCCGAGCGCTGTGGGGGGTCCTCTCGCCGCCGAGCCCACGCGGCCGCTGGGGAGACTGAGGCTCAGGGCCACACACCTGCCCGGGTTCCACGGCTGGTACGTGTGGAGGGGACTTGGGCGCAGGCGGTCTAGCTGCAGAGTCCGCCTCAGCCCTGCGTTCAAGCGGCACGTGGCTGCTCCTTTCCCGAACCTCGGGCAAGGTCCATGTTTATTGAAGTAAACAGCCGATTACACGTTTTGTAAATCCAAAGAACCCCTTTGAGACCGATATCTTCTATTGCATGAAATCACGGGGCCAAGATAAAGCAGAATGGCCCTGGCTGGTTTGGCTCAGTGGATAGAGCATTGGCCTGGGAAGGATCCCGGGTTCGATTCAGGGTTTGATGTTTCCTTTTTGTTTTTTTAATTTTTTTAAAATTGATTTCAGAGAGGAAGGGAGAGGGAGAGAGAGGTAGGAACATCAATGATGAGAGAGAATCATTAATTGGCTGCCTCCTGCAGACCCCCCACTGGGGACTGAGCCTGCAACCCAGGCATGTGTTTGACCGGGAATCGAACTGTGACCTCCTGGTTTATAGGTTGACGCTCAATCACTGAGCCAGGCCGGCCGGGCTCATCATTGATGTTTCTTTTATTTATTTATTTTTAAATATAATTTTTAAAAATTATACATTTTTTATTGATTTCAGAGGGAGAGAGATAGAAACATCAATGATGAGAGAGAATCATTGATTGGCTGCCTCCTGCACGCCCTCTACTGGGGATTGAGCCCACAACCAGGGCATGTGCCCTTGACTGGAATCGAACCTGGGACTCTTCAGTCCCCAGTCTGGCACTCTATCCACTGAGCCAAACCAGCTGGGCTTTATCACTGGTGTTTCTATCTCTCTCTCTTCCTCTCTGAAATCAATAAAAAAAAATTATATTTTTTTTAAATGACAAAGCAGAATGCAGCCACATACATACTCAGCCCTGAGCCGGCGGGGGTCCAGGTCCCGGCCCCACAGCTGGGCTTTCACCGCTGGGCTTGCCGGTGGAGCGGGGCTTGTCTGGGCTGCTGTTCCTGCTGCCCGGACATGGGGGCCAGAAACAGCAGCGGGAAGAGAGGGGTGCCTTCAGACCGCCCGCCCTGCCGCTCATCCCCGCCCAGGTGAGGGCTGCCGGGCCTTCCTCTCCTCGCACCCTCAGCTGTTCGGACGCCAGGCTCCTGACTGGGGAGCCCTGCGCTGCCTGAACTCCACCTCTCTGGAGAGTGATGATGGCCACACAGCCATCAAAGCCCAGCCCCTGGTGGACGGGGCTGCAGGGCCGGGACGCGCTGCGCATGTGGGCCTCGTTGTCGGGCTCTGTGGGCAGAGGGGGGCCCGTGCTGGGCCAGGGCAGCCAGCACCTCCTAAAGGGACCGAGGCATTTGTGAAGTGGTCACTGCAGGTACAGCCCTGCGTACCCCCAGCGCTCTCCGAAAGGGGCCCTGCCTCACCCCAGGGAGTAGGGAAGGCGCCGAGGCTCGGGGAGGTCTGCAGCTCGCCCAGGTCACACAGCACAGGGTGGCAGGGGTGGGATCAGGCCTCGCTGAGCCGTCCCATCCCTCGGGGCACCCTCCTGCTGTCCAGGCGCGGCCTGGCCCTCGGGCTCTCCGCGAGGACCCGATCCACCGGAGCCGGGACAGTTCTGAGTCTGAAGCGTAGACACACGAGGGCTCTTGTGGCCGGGGTGCTGCCACGCTCTCCCGTGGCTTGAGATTTTGGCACCGAGCACTTGTTAAAAGGAAGGGCAGTAGGTGGCGTACGGAGGGCCTGCTTCTCAACCTCCCAGTGCCCCACACGGACACGTCTCCTCCCTCCGAATGCGAGGCAGGTGGTGTTCGCTTCTCTGATCTCTGAGTTCAGCATTTTGACCAAGGAAATCCTCGTCCAGCCCTCCCTTCCCTGCTGGAGCCCAGGAATGAGGCCCCTCCCAGGTCCCACGTGAGGCTTTGGGTGCTGGGCTGGGTCTGGCCACCGCGTGGCGCCCGCCTTATTAAAGCACCTCCTGTGTGCATGCTGCTCGGCAGGGCTCAGGGCCAGGCTGTGCCAGGGGCCTTGCTGCCCTGGCTTCCCGCTGGGCTGGCGACAGGATAGAAGCGTGAATACTGTGATTGGAGACCTGAAGTGAGAGCTCAGTCCCAGTCTTGCCTGGGTCTGCGGGAGGTAGATCCTGTTCTCCTGCTGCAGGGAAGGCGGGGCCGGGGCCGGGAAGGCGGGGCCGGGGCCGGGGCCGGGGCCGGGAGCGCAGGGAGGGCGGGGCCTGGGCAGGACTGGGGGAGCAGGGAGGGCGGGGCCTCGCAGGGAAGGCGGGGCCTGGGCAGGACTGGGGGAGCAGGGAGGGCGGGGCCTGGGCAGGACTGGGAGCGCAGGGAGGGCGGGGCCTCGCAGGGAGGGCGGGGACTGGGTAGGACTGGGAGAGCAGGGAGGGCGGGGCCTCGCAGGGAGGGCGGGGACTGGGCAGGACTGGGAGGGCAGGGAGGGTGGGGCCTCACAGGGAGGGCGGGGACTGGGTAGGACTGGGAGAGCAGGGAGGGCGGGGCCTCGCAGGAAAGGCGGGGCCTGGGCAGGACTGGGAGGGCAGGGAGGGTGGGGCCTCACAGGGAGGGCGGGGACTGGGTAGGACTGGGAGAGCAGGGAGGGCGGGGCCTCGCAGGGAGGGCGGGGACTGGGCAGGACTGGGAGGGCAGGGAGGGCGGGGCCTCGCAGGGAGGGCGGGGACTGGGTAGGACTGGGAGAGCAGGGAGGGCGGGGCCTCGCAGGAAAGGCGGGGCCTGGGCAGGACTGGGAGGGCAGGGAGGGCGGGGCCTCGCAGGAAAGGCGGGGCCTGGGCAGGACTGGGAGGGCAGGGAGGGCGGGGCCTCGCAGGGAAGGCGGGGCCTGGGCAGGACTGGGGGAGCAGGGAAGGCGGGGCCGGGGCGGGACTGGGAGAGCAGGGGAGGCGGGGCCTCGCAGGGAGGGCGGGGCCGGGGCAGGACTGGGAGAGCAGGGAGGGCGGGGCCTCACAGGGAGGGCGGGGCCGGGGCAGGACTGGGAGCACAGGGAGGGCGGGGCCTCGAAGGGACGGCGGGGCCTGGGCAGGACTGGGGAGCAGGGAGGGTGGGGCCTCACAGGGAGGGCGGGGACTGGGTAGGACTGGGAGAGCAGGGAGGGCGGGGCCTCGCAGGAAAGGCGGGGCCTGGGCAGGACTGGGAGGGCAGGGAGGGTGGGGCCTCACAGGGAGGGCGGGGACTGGGTAGGACTGGGAGAGCAGGGAGGGCGGGGCCTCGCAGGGAGGGCGGGGACTGGGCAGGACTGGGAGGGCAGGGAGGGCGGGGCCTCGCAGGGAGGGCGGGGCCTGGGCAGGACTGGGAGAGCAGGGAGGGCGGGGCCTCGCAGGGAGGGCGGGGCCTGGGCAGGACTGGGGGAGCAGGGAGGGCGGGGCCTCACAGGGAGGGCGGGGCCGGGGCAGGACTGGGAGAGCAGGGAGGGCGGGGCCTCGCAGGGAAGGCGGGGCCTGGGCAGGACTGGGGGAGCAGGGAGGGCGGGGCCTGGGCAGGACTGGGGGAGCAGGGAGGGCGGGGCCTGGGCAGGACTGGGAGCGCAGGGACACCAGAGGCCTGGCCTGCAGGTGGTGGTGCTCCCTGCGGAACTCAGCTGAGCCCTCGTGTGTCTCTGTCACCTTCCTCTTCCATGGGCGCCCCGCCTGCCCCAGTGTCCCCTCCTTTAAGGAGCAAGGTGACCCCACTGGCTAAACGTGACACCTGTGCTCCCCAGCTGAGTGGGAAGCCGAGCGACAGGTGAAGAGCCCCAGCTGGGAGCCAGATGGATCTGGGCTCTGCCACCTGACAGCTGCTGCGCCACGGGGAGGCCCAGCCGCTCCGAGCCTCCGTGTGCTCAGCAGAAGGGGTTAGGACGGTGCTTCAGACGCCACTGTGAGGGGCCATCAGCGCGCCTGCCCCGGGCGCAGCGGGACGGGCCAGAGGAAGCGCCTGGCGGCCTCGTCAGAAGCAGCAGGCGCTGGGGCAGGTCCCACCCGGGAGAGCCTGGTGACGCGGCCCCTGGTTCCAGGACACCCAGGAGTTCCTGCGCTGCCTGATGGACCAGCTGCACGAGGAGCTCAAGGAGCCGGTGGTGGCGGTGGCCGCGGCCCTGACGGAGGCCCGGGACTCGGACCTGAGTGACTCCGACGAGAAGAGGGAGGGCGACCGGAGCCCGTCAGAGGACGAGTTCCTGTCCTGCGACTCCAGCAGCGACAGGGGCGAGGGCGGTGGTCAGGGCCGCGGCGAGGCCGGCTCGGCGGAGGCGGAGCTGCTGATGGGCGAGGAGACGGGCCGCGCCATCTCGGAGAAGGAGCGGATGAAGGACCGCAAGCTCTCCTGGGGCCAGCAGCGCACGAGCTCCGAGCAGGTGGACGAGGACGCGGACGTGGACACCGCCCTGGACCCCCGGCCCCCAGCGGCTCAGCCCCCATCACCACGGTCCGCCAGCCCCTGCCGGACACCAGGTACCAATGGGCCACTCAGGGAACCACGCCGTTTGTCCAGCACCTACTGTGCGCCAAGCACCTACTGTGCGCCAAGCACTTACTGTGCGCCAAGCACTGCCACGCTCGGTGTCCCCACCACCCTGGGGGGTTTTCTACCACAAGACCCAACTTCTGGGTGAGAAATGGGCTAAATAATAGGTCCAGACTCATTTAGCTGATAAAGCTGGCGTGGAATTCAGAGCCTGCCCTGGAGCCCTGCCCTTGGGTGGGCACAGACGGGGGACCCATGGCGGTTCAGGCCTCAGTCCCTTTAGGAGGTGCTGGCTGCCCTGGCCCAGCACAGTCCCCTCTCTGCCCACAGAGCCCGACAACGAGGCCCACATGCGCAGCGCGTCCCGGCCCTGCAGCCCCGTCCACCACCACGAGGGCCACACCAAGCTGGCCAGCAGCCCTCCTCGCGCGAGCCCCGTGAGGATGGGCCCGGCCTACGTGCTCAAGAAAGGTGTGGAGGGCTGGCGGGAGGGCGGGCAGCGGGCAGCGGGGCTGGGAGTGGGAGTCCTGCCTGTGGCCGCCGGGTTCGAACCTTCCTTGCTGGGCTGGGCTGGGCTGCGACTCTGAACCCCCCCCCCCCGACCACCACTGGGACCTGAGTGGGGGAGCCCCATCGTACGGACCATGACCAGGCGCCAGGAGTGGAGTGCAGACCTAGTCATGTGACGCAGAGATTGGACCCCACGTCCTGGCCAAGCAAGCCTGAGCCCAGTCCTGGCCCCAGGCAGGCCCGAGGGCTGGACCTAGCTCCCTCTGTGCCCGCAGCCCCGGGGCCGAGCACGGGCAGCCGGCGGCGGAAGGAGCAGCGCTACCGCAGCGTCATCTCCGACATCTTCGACGGCTCCATCCTCAGCCTCGTGCAGTGTCTCACCTGTGACCGGGTGAGTGCCCTGCGCTGGGACGGGCGCCCCGCCTTCAGCAGCCTCAGTGGTCCCCGCTGGGGCAGGGGTTGGGGAGCAGGCCCTCTGCCTCCCACCTGCCCGCCGGTGGCTGGGACTCTGTGCAGACTCCGCTTGGTCTGAGCAGGGCGGGATTCTGAAGGTGGAGACCAGGCTGACCTTTGACTCCACAGGTGTCCACTACGGTGGAGACATTCCAGGACCTGTCCCTGCCCATCCCGGGCAAGGAGGACCTGGCCAAGCTGCACTCGGCCATCTACCAGAACGTGCCGGCCAAGCCGGGCTCCTGCGGGGACGGCTACGCCGCCCAGGGCTGGCTCGCCTTCATCATGGAGTACATCCGACGGTAAGCCCACGCCGCTCTCCGGAGACGCGAGACCGCCCAGCCCGCCTTCCTGGTCCAGCCCGGAGCCCCCAGACCTTAAACAGCAGAGCCCAGGTGTTTTAGGGATGAGGGCGGAGTGCAGAGGGAGCTGGAGGTGAAGGATGTGGGAGTCAGCGAAGTGGGGGGTGTCCCTGTCCACGCTGGGATGGCCCTTGGATTGGAAGGCAGGCAAGGACAGGCGTGAGCAAGGACGGCCAGCGTGGTCAGGACCCCCACAGACGAGGGAAGCGAGGCTCAGGGCGCGATGAGGCCGGCTCCCAGGACCCTGCGCCGCTGGCTCCACGCCCTGGGTCACGATGCCTCAGCCCGAAGGTCCCCACCTCTTACCCTGCTCAGGCCCTGGTAGCACCCCGCCACCCCTTGTCTGTCCCCACAGGTTTGTGGTGTCCTGTACCCCCAGCTGGTTTTGGGGGCCGGTCATCACCCTGGAAGACTGCCTCGCTGCCTTCTTTGCTGCGGATGAGCTGAAGGGTGAGTGAGCGGGCTGGCGTGGGCGGGGTTGCTGGGCAGCATCCAGTTCGAGGTTTCTGGGACTCACCTGTCAGCATCCCACCCCTGCCCGCCGGGCTGGGCCTGGGGCTGCATGTCCCCAGTCCCCCACCTGGTGGCCCTTAGGGGTCCCCCTGTTTTCTCTCCTCACCAATCTGGTGGGTGAAGGCGGTGCCGCGCTCTCATCCTGCATTTCCTTGACTATTGCTGAGCGTGAACTTGGTTTTCGCAAGTATCTCAGCTGTTAGTATTTCCCGTTTCTGTCCTTTTCCTGTTTCCCTACTGAGCCTGGCCTGGGCTTCCAGGCCCCTGTTGAACAGGAGCTGATGGGCACCCTGTCTCAGTCCTGACTGTGGAGGAAGCTTTCAGCTTTCCCGTGGAGCCTGGTGTTAGCTGTGGGCTTGGCGTAGGTGGCCTTTCTGCGTTGAGGCTGTTTCCTCTGCGCCCAGTTGGCTGGAATCCGTTACATGGAAAGATGGGCATTGCCCTCTGTCAGGCGGCGTTCTGTGCCCCCTGAGGACCCGTGGTCTCATCCTCCGTCCTGTGGAGGGAGGGCATCGCCTGGGGCACGGCTGCCTCTCCTTCCCCCGCCGACCGTGTCGGCCTTCTCCCGCCCTAGGTGACAACATGTACAGCTGCGAGCGGTGTAAAAAGTGAGTGTGTGGTCCTGGCTCCTCCCGTTCCCCTCTCCACCCTCTGTGCTCGGTACCCGCTCCACACGCAGCCCCCGGGCTCCCCAGGCGGTGCCATCCTGACCTCGCAGAGGTGACCGGGGAGGGAGGGGGGCAGGGGGGCGGGGTGCTCGTCCGGGCCCTCAACCGCCCCTCAGGGCCGTCACCGCCTGTCGCCTGCTCTCCTCCCAGGCTGCGCAACGGGGTCAAGTACTGCAAGGTGCTGCGGCTGCCCGAGGTGAGAGGAGCAGCCCGCCATGCCCGCCGGCCTCTGCGCCGACTCAGAGGCTGTGTGTGAAGGAGGCCGGGGGGCTGGGGCGCATGGCGGAGGGGCCACCCCGGGGTCTGGCAGATGGGCAGGGCTCACCCTCACTCTGTCACTCGCACCCTCTGTGTGGCCTCACTCCTTCGTCGCCACGAGGCAGGTGTAGGGGCGCCGAGGGCACCACCGAGTAGGCAGCTGTGCGGGGCGGGGACCTGGCCGGCGGGGGTCCGGGAAGGCCTGTCTGCATGAGCCCCGAGGATGTGGGGTGTCGCCTCGCGGAGGGAGAGTGGGGCAGGGACGGGCGGGCAAAGCCCTGAGGCGGGAGCGGGCAGGGCCGAACCCAGGGAGGCCCGTGCGGCCGGGCAGGGAGCGTGGCCCCCGCGTGGCCCGGCGGCGCCCAGGGGCCCGGAGCCTCCGGAGAAGCCTGCCCCGGCGGTGCCCGCGGACCTGGCCCAGAGTCGGGGGGTCAGCTGCCAGGGACAGCTCCTGCGGGCGGCACAGCGCCTTCCTGGGGAGCCGCCCAGCTCGCTCCATGCAGGGCCTCCCATCGGCAGTGGGCACCGCGGCGCCGGGGCCTCGGAGGCGCTCAGCCGCCGGCTCTCCTGTTTCTACTTGGATGGCAGGACCTGAGCGGGCACAGCGGGCCCTGTCAGGGGACCGGGGTGACGGGCCCTGGTCGGCCCTGGAATGACCAACACTCCGGCTCCCCCAGATCCTGTGCATCCACCTGAAACGCTTCCGGCACGAGGTGATGTACTCATTCAAAATCAGCAGCCACGTCTCCTTCCCCCTCGAGGGACTCGACCTGCGCCCCTTCCTGGCCAAGGAGTGCACGTCCCAGATCACCACCTACGACCTCCTCTCGGTCATCTGCCACCACGGCACGGCGGGCAGTGAGTCCAGCACCCCATCTGGCCCGGCCCCGCCCGTTCCCCAGGGCATCTTCGGTGCCCGCCCCGCCCCGTTCCCCAGGGCACTTCCCGGTGCCTGCCCCTCCCCGTTCCCCAGGGCACCTCCCAGTGCCTGCTCCTCCCCGTTCCCCAGGGCATCTTCGGTGCCCGCCCCGCCCCGTTCCCCAGGGCACTTCCCGGTGCCTGCCCCTCCCCGTTCCCCAGGGCACCTGTAACCTGCCTGCCTCTCCCGCAGGCGGCCACTACATCGCCTACTGCCAGAACGTGATCAACGGGCAGTGGTACGAGTTCGATGACCAGTACGTCACCGAGGTCCACGAGACGGTGGTGCAGAGCGCTGAGGCGTACGTCCTCTTCTACAGGTGTGTGTGCGCCTGGGCGGGTGAGCACCTGGGCGGGTGAGCGCCTGGGCGGGTGAGCGCCTGGGCGGGTGAGCGCCTGGGCGGGTGTGCGCCTGGGCGGGTGAGCGCCTGGGCGGGTGAGCGCCTGGGCGGGTGTGCGCCTGGGCGGGGGTGCGTCAGGGCGGGTGTGCGCCTGGGCGGGTGAGCGCCTGGGCGGGTGTGCGCCTGGGCGGGTGAGCGCCTGGGGGGGTGAGCGCCTGGGCAGGTGAGCGCCTGGGCGGGTGTGCGCCTGGGCGGGTGTGCGCCTGGGGGGGTGAGCGCCTGGGCGGGTGAGCGCCTGGGCGGGGGTGCGTCAGGGCGGGTGTGCGCCTGGGCGGGGGTGCGCCTGGGCGGGGGTGCGTCAGGGCGGGTGAGCGCCTGGGCGGGTGTGCGCCTGGGCGGGGGTGCGTCAGGGCGGGTGTGCGCCTGGGCGGGTGTGCGCCTGGGCGGGTGTGCGCCTGGGCGGGGGTGCGTCAGGGCGGGTGTGCGCCTGGGCGGGGGTGCGCCTGGGCGGGGGTGCGTCAGGGCGGGTGTGCGCCTGGGCGGGGGTGCGCCTGGGCGGGGGTGCGTCAGGGCGGGTGAGCGCCTGGGCGGGTGTGCGCCTGGGCGGGTGTGCGCCTGGGCGGGTGAGCGCCTGGGCGGGTGAGCGCCTGGGCGGGTGAGCGCCTGGGCGGGTGAGCGCCTGGGCGGGTGAGCGCCTGGAGGGGCGTTGGGGGGCCTGGGGCCTGGACCCCGTGCCCTGCTCCCCAGGGCTTGCTGGGCCCAGGGTGGTCTGAAAGACTTTTAAGGCCCAGGGGTAAGAATTCACGTTTTTAAGAAAGAGCCCCCTGGCTGCGGGGATGTGGGGAGCCGGAGACGGTGGGTTTGGGTCTTCTGTGTGGTCCCCGGGGAGGCGATGGTGGCCAGGACTCTGGCAGGGCTGGTGGGCGGCTGAGATGTGACAGATCGCCGAGGGGTTCGGGCGGTCAGAGTCCGGAGGCTGGATCCGGGAGGGGGGCTGCCTCTGAACAGCCCTGGGCAGGCGTGGCTGTGCCCCCGGAGGGGACCCCAGGCGCAGCGGCTCCTGTCTCCCCACTGCCAGGAAGAGCAGCGAGGAGGCGGTGCGGGAGCGGCAGCAGGTGGTGTCCCTGGCCGCCATGCGGGAGCCCAGCCTGCTGCGCTTCTACGTGTCCCGGGAATGGCTGAACAAGTTCAACACCTTCGCCGAGCCGGGGCCGATCACCAACCACACCTTCCTCTGCTCCCACGGAGGTGAGGGCCTTCCCGGCGGTCGGGGTGCAGGGCGGGCGGGCCGAGCCCCCACCTCTCCCTCCCTGCGCCTTCCCCCGCAGGCATCCCGCCCAACAAGTACCACTACATCGACGACCTGGTGGTGATCCTGCCGCAGAACGTGTGGGAGCACCTGTACAGCAGGTAGGGAGCCGCGGCCGCCCCTTCCAGGCAGCGCCCGTGTGGGCCGCGGGCAGCGGGGCAGGAGAGGGGAGCGGGCAGGGCAGCTGGCCGGTCCCTCCCCCACCCGTGCCCGGCTCAGGTGGCCCGGGGCTTGTGCTGCCCGGGCCTTCCGGGTTCAAGTTCATCAAGACCAAGAGCCTGTGTCCCTTTGAGGACCTGCCCAGGCCCAGGTCCCCCTGCAGCCGGGCCGGCAGGACGTGCCATGGCCTGGAGAGAGGGTCAGACGGGGTGGAAGGCAAGGCCGAGGGGTCCTGGCTGCCCAGCCTCCTGTTGGACTGGCTGTGCCCCCTCCACCTGCAGTCAGTGCAGACCCTGCCCTGTGGGTGGGACAGAACCCCACAGGGAGCTGCGCCCCAATCCTGCGGGACCCATGCTCCTACCTGCAGAAGGACCTGCAGCCCCCCTCAGGGTCCAGCCGGGCCGGCTCAGCCCCCACAGCCCCTGCCCAGTGGCCAGGAGAGGAAGCCGACTTTGGTGTGGCCTTTGTGACGCCCCGGCCTGGGCAGGCGCCCTGCTGGGGACTGTGGGCACGCTGGCACGTGGAGTGAACAGACTGGGCCAGGGCACCCGGGGAGGAGGGCTGGCCAGCGGAGAGCAGTACCCACTCTCCGGGCCTGCCCCCCGACACCTCCCTCAGGGTTGCGTGTTTCTCTCCGCAGGTTTGGGGGCGGGCCTGCGGTGAACCACCTGTACGTGTGCTCCATCTGCCAGGTGGAGATCGAGGCGCTGGCCAAGCGCAGGCGGATGGAGATCGACACCTTCATTAAGGTGCATGCAGGGGCGGGGGGCGGGGAGGGGGTAAGCCGGCCTCCAGCCTCCGCTGGGTCACGTGGGGACTTGAGGACAAGCCAGGGGCCCTGCGTGGAGGCTGTGCTCTGTGGGGGATCATAGTGGCCGAGGCCTGGCCCACATCGAGGGCCTTACTGGCCGGGGGCTTGGGTGTAAGTTCAGGCCCATCTGCCTGGTGTACTGTGAAGCAGCTGGTAAAGGACCAAGGTGCTGCTGTTTGGGGCTGGATGGTTCTCTCTCTCTCTCTCTCTCTCTCTCTCTCTCTCTCTTTTAATATATGTTTATTGATTTCAGAGAGGAAGGGAGAGAGAGAAACATCAATGATGACAGAGAATCATTGATCAACTGCCTCCTACACGCCCCCCACTGGGGATCGAGCCCACAACCTGGGCATGTGCTCTGACTGGGAATTGAACTGTGACCTCCTGGTTCATAGGCTGACGCTCAACCCCAGGCCATGTCGGCCGGGCTGGATGGGTCTTTATTGTGGGGGCTGTCAGAAGAGGGGGCTCGGGAGCCTCTGTCGTGCAGCAGTGGAGGGCTGAGCAAAAGACACGGCAGGGCCCCCTGCCCGTGGCCATGGAGACAGGATAGGGCCGGGATAGTTCACGATCGAGCCAGTTCTGTTGGGTGGGAAACAGCCTCGGCCACGTGATCTCAGCTGAGATTTTCAAAGTGTGATCAGCCGGCCTCCAAGCAGCTGGTCGCGGGACGTCCATCTTCCTTGGACATCTGGGAGTTTACGTCTCCTACTGAGTATCTAGTGTGTGTGGGAGTGAAGCTGGCTGGGCAGGTGTTGGGGTGTCCATGCTGACCCCCCTGCGCCCCTGCGCCCCCCGCCCAGCTGAACAAGGCGTTCCAGGCCGAGGAGTCGCCCGGCGTCATCTTCTGCATCAGCATGCAGTGGTTCCGCGAGTGGGAGGCCTTCGTCAAGGGCAAGGACAGCGGTGAGTCCAGGGCGGGCAGGGCCTGGGCCGCGGGCCGCGGGGATGGGCGTGTCCGGGGACGGAGGAGGCCCCGGAGGCTGCGCTGGCCCTTTAGGTGCCCCCCCGCTCCCGAGTGAGCAGAGAAGGCAGGTGCTCCCGCAGCCGTCCTGCCCCCCACTGCCCGGGGCCGGGGCCCTGCTCTGCCCCTTCCCTCCCTCCTCTCCGGCTGATGCCCTGAGGAGGCTGCCGCTCCCTCCTGCCCACCCTTCCTTTGGGGATTCTGTTACCCTAACTCAGGGCTGGGGAGCCTCTTCTGCCAAGGGCCAGTTGGAGATTTATAATGCCCTTCGCTTAATGTGATTCACTTAACATAACGCTGGGTCAGGAGCGAGTGCGAGTCCCAGGAGGTCCCTGTGCGGCCGGGGCCTCTCAGCCGCCTGTGGGTGAGCATCTGTGCCCCTGGTCCTCACCTGAGAGGACTCACGCTGGACCCGGGCCAGGATGGCTTCTGGGGGTCCCAGGGGTGGAGGCACACCATGAGGCTCGCTCTCACCTGTCTGGGAGAGGCGCCGTGGAGGCGGGCACGGGGTTCTTCCCGCTGGGCAGCGTGCTGAGCCCGCGCCGTGTCACCTCAGAGCCCCCCGGCCCCATTGACAACAGCAGGATCGCGCAGGTGAAAGGCAGCGGCCACATCCAGCTGAAGCCGGGTGAGTCTCTCGGCAGCCCCGCTCCCCCCGCCCGTGGGCTGTCAGGCCCGTCCTTCCCCCAGCCCCAGCCCTGCATCAGGCCAGGCGGCCACCCCAGTCCAGGCCTGGCCAGCAGATGGGCGGAGGCCCCGGCCTCCCTGTGGGTCCTCGAGGCCCCTCCCCACCTCCATGGCCCTCTGCTGGCCTCCCCACCTGCCCTTCCTGTGCCCCCCCTCTCCCCCCCGGAGCCGGGGCCACGGCCAGGCAGGTGCCCGGGTCCTCCGAGAACCGATGTTGTGCTAGAAACCCCTGAGGCTTCCACTCCGCTTTGCACAGAAGCCCGTGGCCGCCCTCCCGTCCCTGGGGCCTGGCCCTCCCGAGTCCCCACTGCCGGGACTGTGGCTCCATGGGGGGGTCCAGGGGCTCGGGGTGTGAGGGCGACACCCGCGCTGACAGGCACCTCCCGGGCCCAGGCGCCGACTACGGGCAGATCTCGGAGGAGACCTGGGCCTACCTGCACAGCCGGTACGGCGGCGGCCCCGAGGTCGCCATCCGGCAGGGCGTGGCCCAGCCGCCGGACCCGGACAGCCTGCACGGGGAGCAGAAGATCGAAGCCGAGACCCGCGCCCTGTGACCTCCGGGCTGCTCTGTGAGCCCCTCCTCCTTCTCCAGAGACCCCCCATGTCCCTGAGCCCGGGACCCTGAGCACACCTCCCAGGAGGCGCTTGGAGGACCCTGGAGGGGCCCTGCCTGTGCCCCGCTCCCTGGGAGGGCGAGTTTGCCCTGGAGGAGAGGCTGCCGAGCCCAGGTGTGTTAGAGGCAGAGTGGTTGGTCCCAGTGCGACGCTGGGATGGGGAGTCCACGCCCTCGGGCTGGCCCACACCACGGTCAGCGGGTCTTCGTCCCGGACCTGCCCACACACTCCTGTCACTGGGTCCCCAACCCGCCTCTGCCAGCGGAGGCCCAGCTTTGGTTCCGCGCTCTCAGCAGCGTGGCTTTGGGACAGAGGGTCGGAGAGGCTGCGGCTTCGTGGGCATTTCTCACGGGTGCCTGGTCCAGCCCCCGAGGCCCGCACAGAACACAGCCGAGTGCCCGCCTCACCCCGCACCTCCCCGCGGTCAGAGAGGCTGCTGAGTGCTGGGCTGCTCTGGTTGGAGACTCGACTCAGGAGGGGTGTGTCCGAGGCCGCTGGCCCCCCGCCCTGCGCTGTGAGCCGCCCCAGTGGCTGGACTCGCCCCCAGGAACCGGTGGGCAAACAGATGCTCTCGCTGCTGTCATTTGCTGCTCATGCAGCTCCCAGGGCGGCCAGGAGAGAAAGGCGCCCTGCCCAGCGCCAGGCCCGGCCGGAGGTGTGGCCCGGGAGCGTCCCCTGGGTGCTGAGTGAGGCCGCTGCGCCCCGCACCTCCAAGCACAGCTTCCACGGAGGAAGCAGCTGGGCCCGAAGCTCACCTCGTTGGGCCAAAGTGAAGTGGGGGGAGGGCGGGTCCTGGGACCAGAGCCCCCAAATACTGTGGACTTCAGTCTCCGAAGCAGCAGATGTGGCGGAAATCCCAGCGGGCAGAGCCCTGCAGCTCAGGCTGCGGCCTCGTTCTCCCGGGACGTGGGACCTTCCCCGGCGATCGCAGAGCAGCCCCCGTTGGGTGTCTGGGCGTTTACCCCAGTGTTTTGAGAGCTGCTACCGCACCACGGGTACCCCCCACCCCAGGGCCATGGCGCGTGTTGCCCTGTGCGTGACATGGAGCTTCCGCGGTGCGGGCTGGAAGCTGGCCCACGTCTGTGCCGTGTAGTCTGTGTGCGAGATGCATAATAAATCACCCGTGTTCCCACAGCCCTCACTGTGTCTCCATCACGGGAGGGAAGCCTGAAGCCCGCTGTGTGTGGGGGGGAGGGGGACATCCCCGGTGACTGACGGGACGGACATGGGACACGGACACGGGACGCAGGAGGGGTTTTGCCTGGCTCTGATGGCAGAGAGGCTGCAGGAGCGAGAAGGCAGCGCCCGTCTTTCCCGGACCAGCCCGGCTCCAAGGAGTGGGCCTGCGGGACCGAGGGCAGGGACAGGCCACACACCCGCAGGCTGGGCCCCTCCTGGCGCCACGCCACAGACTCCCCCCTCCCGGCCCCCGAGGGCCTCTGCCTGGGCACCTTTCCTGGCCTGGCGTCCGCACAGGGAGCTCGGACAGTGAGCGATGCTGAGTAGTCCCCGCGGGTGGGTAGGTTGGTTTGTATTTTGGGGGTTCAGGGGAAGAGAAGGCCTTGGGGTGCTTGTCTGTTCCTTTAAACTCTACGTGAGATGCTGTCGGGCTTGCATGTGCAGAACGCTCACACCAGGAATGAAAGGGGTGGCAGTGCCCGGTATGCACCCGCCAGGCCTGAGAAGCCAGCCCTCGGAGCGCACGGCCGCCTTCCCACCGCGGGGTCACGCCTGGCCTCGCGCCCTTCACCCCTCAGCTCCCTTCGTTCTCCCACAGCGTGTGCCTGAGCGAGATCTCCGGCTCTGCCCACACCTGAGTGTGCGTGTGGGACCCACGGGCGTGTGTTGGGTTCGGCTCTTCTCGCTGAACGTGGAGGATGAGAATGGAAACGTTTTGTCTGGGGGCCTGAGTGGTTTTGGGGGTTGGAGACGTTTGCTTATTCTACAGGAAGGTGAGAAAGAAAACTAGGCACCAACTGGCCTTAAAATGTCCCCTACTGTTTTCGCTTAAAATACCCTGCTCTCCAGTGGCTCAGCCAGACTCAGCGGCCGGAGCCCCAACACACACAGGAGCCTGCGGCTGCTCAGCACACAGACCGCGGAGACAGGAAGCGCGGGCCAGGCCTCCGGGCCTTCTCCCACCGCCGTCCCTGCATCCTGTCCCCTGGGCTGGGGGGAGGGGGGAAGGCAGGGGGCTCCCTCCAGCAGCGCCCCTGCAGTCAGGGAGCCTGGCTGGCTGCTCGGTACCTGCCTTTCCACCTGGCTGTGCTTCTGCTCACAAACCTGCTCAGAAACACACCTGCCAGGTGCAGCCCCCACGCGGGCCTTCCTGCTTCCTCCTTCCCGCTCCTCCGGCTTGAGTTCCGCAGACACGTCCTCCTGCCGGCACCGCTGGGCCCGGAGCCCCTGGGAGCCCCGGGAGCCCCTGGCTCCAGCCCTGAGGGCCGTGTGGTGCAGAGACAGGGCAAGCCGGCGGGCAGGAGCCGGAAGCGTTTCACAGTGTGTTCAGGAAAGCGGCCCAGGACGGTGAGGGTTTGACACCTGCCAGGTGAGGGTGTTTGGGCCGGAACTGGGCCCAGGTTCTGCAGGACGGGGCAGGGCAGGGCAGGGCCTGTGCGGGGCAAGGACAGGCCCGCTGGGGGCAGCTGCTGCGGGACCCAATCTCCCCCGTCTCTGCTTCGGGGTCCACCTGAGGGGGCGGGGGGAGAGGAGGGGGAAGGACAAGAGGAGCAGGAGGGGGAGGAGGCAATCCGAGTTTCCTCCCCAGGCGTTTGGCCCCTGGGCTCCGAGGACAGAGGCACGCGGGGCCCTCCTCAGGTCCTGCTTCTCGGGACCTTTTGTGCCCAGCGCTGTCCCCAGCGAACGGAGGCCATGGAGGGGAAGTCGCTCCCCGCACCAGCGGCACAGACAGGCGAACGCGCAGGAGCGGCGCCTGACACTGAACCCCAGGCCCGAGGGCTGGGCAGCACGACTCACCGCCTCCCCTTCTCAGAAAAGAGAGGAGAGGCCCCCTCTAGGCCAGGGGGGTGGAGGCAGGGACTGGGTATGTGGATGTAAACCCCCAGAGCTAGGCCTGCCGTTCACGCCACCCCACCTCCGTCTCTGCAGCAGCAGTTCACCCCGTTTATGATTCTCCGCCTCCTACCGTCTCCGGGCTGCCCGTGGATTTCACAATTCCAGAGAGCCCTCTGCTCTAACACAAGTGGGGGGCCCCCTTGAACCCCTGCCTCTGCCCACTTCCATGTCCTACCTCGTCACCCAGTGGGGGACCCAGTTCTCTCCTGGCACGGATTCCTCTCCCACTAGAGGGCGCCCCCGCGTGCCCAGCGGCAGGGCCGGGTGTGGCGGTGGGGAAGGAGGGCCTCCCTGAGGAGCCTGACCCGCCGTCTGCCTGTCCGGAACCTCTGCGTCAACCAGAAGCCAATCGTCCGCTCTGGCTCCGCACGGTCCCCGCCTGTGTCCAACCCCGGCCGGGCAGTGAGTCAACAGAGCAGGTGCCAGCCCCCAAAGGCTTGGACCTAGTCGGGCATGAAGATGGAAGGTGCCGCCCAGACGGCTCAGTGTCCTAGGAGCCAGGAGGTCACGGTTCGATTCCCTGTCAGGGCACCTGCCTGGGTGGCGGGCTCCATCCCCGGTGCGGGGCGTGCAGGAGGCAGCCGATCAATCACTCGTTCTCAGCATTGAGGTTTCCATCTCTCTCCCCCTCTCCCTTCCTCTCTGAAATCAATTCTTTTTTTAAAAAAAATCATAAAAAAAAAGATGGGCACGCACAGCATTTCAGACCAGGGACCAGCGTGACGCCATGGCCATGGCGGCGCCTGGAGAAGCCGGAGTCAGAGCTACCGTTTGCCCGCTGCTGCCGAGCGGCCGCCCGCTCTCCCGACGGCCTCCTGCTCCCACGGCAGCTCCCAAGGCCGTGGCGTCCTCACCCGCACCCGAGGCCCAGCGAGTGGAGGGCCAGGCAGCCCGGCTCCCAGCCCCGCAGGCCCTCGGGGAGGCCGGTCCCCGTGAGACGGGACACTTCACCTGACAGAGAGGATACTCCCCACGGAGGACACAGCCCCACGGAGCGCCGGGAACATTCTCCCGAGACATTTGCGGACAAGCAGACAGGAGGCCTCCGGCGGTACCTGTCACCTGGCCCCTGGCCCGGCTCTCGCTGGAACCACGCCGGCCGCCGTTGGAGGCTCTGGCCCGATGGCAGCAGCCTTCTCCGAGGGGCTGGGGAAGCTCTCGCTCTAGAGGGGTCACCCCCGCCCCTCTGCCCCCCCGGTGGGAGGAGGCCAAGACCCCTCAGCAATGAGCCCAACTTGACTTAGCGAGACGGCTCTGCTCACACCGGCTGCTCCAGGGACCTTGGGAAACAGAGGTCAGTCTCTCCCAAGGGCCTGGGGTCAGAGTTCAATGCTGGCTATGGAAGCAGGGCTCCCAGCGCCCGCGGGGGGCGGGGGGGCCAGGCTGGAGGCCCCAGCTTCAGCGCCGCACGGTCGGCAGCCTCAGGGAAACCAGGGGTTCTCAGCCAGGCTGCGCAGAGGGGGGCTCGAGCCTCGTGCACTGGCGCCGATGGAACGCCCGGGCCCCACAGGGCCCCTGAACCCCTAGAGGTGCGGCAGCTGAATTTGAAAACATTTCCTGGCCGTCACACGCTTCCCCCAAACCCGGGACTGGGTCCACCTGAATTCTACCTCCCAGTCCAGTCCGGTCGGTCGGACAGCTTCCCGCGGGTGGGGCCGGGAGAGCTAGCCCACAAGCCCCGCCCCCAGCAGACCGGAGGACTGACTGGTCTAGGTCCCCAGTGAATGGGGGCCCCGCCCCCAGCAGACCGGAGGACTGACTGGCCGGGTCCCGGGAACGGGGTGAGAGGCGCGGACCAGCCCCAGCCCCGGGGACCCTGCCTGCTTCGGTGGCCATCCCCTCCGTGCAGCAAAGCACTCGGACACCGCGCCAGGGAGACGTTTATTTGACACCGAGGATTAACATGGAGGTGCAGGTCCGTGGGAGCCTTCCCGTGGGCCTTCATTCGGTTCAGTCCCATCTCCAGAACCTGGCAATGGCCGAGCCCACGCCGCGGTGCCTCCACGGTCAGGGTCAGGGTCAGGGCCGCACAAACCCGCCGTGGCCAGGTGCGCCCCGTTGGGTAACTTGGTACAAAGACGGTTTTGACGACAGAAGCACAGGAGGCGGAGCCATGAAGCCACACCCCACGTTTCTGGAAAAGCACTTAGCATCGACCACGTCCCGTTCTCTGTTCGGGAAACTTCCTGTGATGACAGCTGCTGCTCCGCCGGCGAGACCAGCCTAAGAGCTCCCAGGCCCAGACGAAACCCTCACATGGGCCGGCCTCTCCGTGGTTCCGTCCTGCGAGGGAAAAGGGGGGCAAGGACACGTCCCCCTGTTGCAAGCCCTGTTCGGGGCAGGCTCTTTAAAGATGCGTCCTGCTTACAACACGACATTCTAACGTTGGTGGAGTGACAGGCGGCGGTCCGAGGGAGGCGGGCAGCATGTGGGGAGGGCCAGCTCCTACGCGAGGTGGGGGCTCCTTCGTAACAGACGATCCCACAGGGGGAGGCCGAGTAACGGACAGCGCTGGGCTGGTGGCTAATCACTTCCTTCCTGAATAGCCTGGGGGCACAGCGGTGCGCCGAGGGGCAGGCTCCGGGGTCCCCGCTGTCGAGCGCAGGGGTGCGGAAGGGAGAGGGGCAGGGACACGAGGACACAAGCATGTTCTATACGGAGCGGCACAGACGTGAACAGGACAGGTTGCTGCAGCTCCTGCTCCCCCGGGCTGCGCGCAGTGACCGTCCTGACCCATCAGAAGACGCGGTGCACATGCACTAGAGGCGCTGGGAGCAGAGTTTGAGCCGTCACATCCGTGAGCACGGAGAGTGGCCGGCGGACTGGGTGACACTGCGGATCCTGGAGACCAGGTCGCCCGTCCCGGAGCAGCCCTGGACCGCCCGCCCCGGTTAACCAGGCACCTGTAGGTTTGCAGGGAGGCGGGGGGTTCTAACTCCTCTCACCTCTGGCATCCTGGCTTCAGCGTCAGTCACCTGCTGAGCCCGCCCCCTCTGCCGGGTCCGGGCAGGTGGTCTGAGCCCGGGCCTAGCCCCACTTCTGGGAAGAAAGAGCGAGAGGCCCAGGCTGGTCACTCGCTCACCCTACCCCTGACGCCGCCTCCTCTTCCCCTGCTCCCCCAGGCACTCGCTCCCCCAGGGTTCTAGTCACCAGGGTTGATGAGCTGCCCCGCGAGGGTGGTGTGCGGTCACCCCGGGTTTGCCGAGAGGAGCCATCTTCCTACTGGCCACGGGCCCACGGGCCCGCCCCTCAGGACCTGCCCCCCACCCCTGCCCTCCGGCTCCTAGGAGACTTCCTTGTCTTGGACTCATCAACGCTGAGAACTGAGGATGCGCGAGGTGACGCCGCGCTACCAACGCCAAACCGGAGAGGCCGACGCCATCCCTGGCTCCACAGAGCTCCCGGCCAGCGGCCCCTCGGGCGTCCGCCTCCGCGTGGCCCAGAGCACATGACGGACGCGGAGGCTGAGCCGCAGGGCCTTTGGTGACGGAAGCACTAAGATCCCCGAGACGAAGATCTCGGAATCCAAGAAAAGGGGAGCTTTCACTTTGCAGCGAGTTCATGCAGAGGTGTGGGGGGCGCTCCTCGGTCACCAAGTGCCACAGCTGCAGTTCTCGGGGAGACCCCCCCCAAGTGGACACAGGACAGCAGGGTGGGGCCGAGGACTGGAATTCGACTTCCAGTGTGGACCCACTGAAGGCAGGGCCCCAACCAAAAATGTGTGCATGCATGAGCACACACATGCATGTACATGTATGTATGTGTGTATACGCCCCAGTGCCCGCCACTGTCGCTCTCAGGCTGTGAGGTGTTGCAAGGGCCAACGCTCAGCACGAGGCGAGGTCCTGTCGTCAGAGAAGGCCCACCGAGTGCTCAGTGGCCTTGGGTGAGTCTTTTCTAACGTGAACGCGGGACCACGTCACGGACACCGGGCGCGCAGTCCACCTGGCGGGTCCGACCCTCTTGTCCAGATTCGGCCGGTCTCCCTGGGGGACCGGTGGCAAGGTTTTCACAAAAGGCACAGTGTGAACCGTGGACGGGCCGGAGCAGCCAGGGGGACTGAGGCCAGGGCCGGAGTGGGGGGAGGAGGGGGCCGTGCCCAGCTGCTTTCCGTGGTCCTGCTGGGGGTGGGGACTGGGAGGGGACAGCCCGGACCCAAGAGGTGGCCGGACGGGCCGGGCGGAGCGGAGCGGCCACGGGGCATGCTGTGGAAAGAAAAGAAAGCAGGGCAAGCAGCTGCAGGCACGGTGTCCCTTTGGCCCGAAGACGCGGCCGCTCTGCGGCCCGGCCGAGCGCACGTTCACGGCCCGGCCTGTGGAGACCCGCAGACCGAAGGGTTTCTCCCGGGGCTCCTTAGGAATCTACAACACAAACAGAGAGAAAAGCTCCGTTAGAGGGGCCGAGGCCAGGGGCGGGCACACCGCACCGCCCAGGGGCGGGGCGGGGGCGGGAAAGGGGGCAGATTGGTTACCACCCGACACCACAGATAAGGAACTTTCACGGTTTGGTCTCCACGCTTTCCTCCAGAGAAGGATGGCGGCACCCACCCCCCAGCTCGTCTTCCCAACAAGCTCAGTTTCGAGAGAAGGAAGGTGCCCGGCCTCCCAGAACGAAGCCAGGAAGTGAGGCCCGGTTCTCAGACCGCGGGGCCCGGGCCTTTAGCGTCAAGTGCACAGTTTCTGGTGAAGAGGAGGCGTCTCGGATGCTTATCATAAACAGTGAAAGTTCTTCATCTCCAGGGGAGCAGAGAAACCAGACAGACTGAGCCCTCAGGTGCACGCAGGCGGAAGGGGCCAAGGGCGGAATGTTCAGGAAGGGACGGGGAGTTAACTGCGGGCGAGGCACAGCCACGCTCTCAGAAAGGCACACAGCACTGACAACACGGAGGAGGATCCGTTTATTAGAGAGGCGGGACGGGGTACAGCTGAGAGGAGCCAGACAGATTCTTTTCTTTCAGGGCGAGGAGAGAGAGAGACGGTCACGTGGGCCGCATTCAAACAACACTTACTCAGAACCCCAGTGTCTACAATAAACCGGAGCGGAGCAGCCGGCAGGGCCCTAGCTACCGACACAGTCCTCCGGCTTCCCCAGCGGTTACAAAAACAACAAGGTCATTAGGCAGCGGAATCACCAATAAAACAAACAGATAAAAAGAGCAAAACGTTAACACAACGCGTTCAAGTCACCCTCGCGGTTTTTAAGTTGCGTGTACACACGTGTTGGGGGAGGGCTCGTGGACGGACTTCACAGAACGCAGTTTCAAAAACAAAACCGGAAGAGCGGTCCGTCACCACCCAGGGGCCGGCGGCAGTTCCTCTAGTCTAAATATTTTGGCAATTTTTAAAGGGTCACATCGTAGACGCCACTCATGCACAGGGCGAGAGTGCAGACAGAGGGCGGCGGGGCGGGTGGGGGGCAGGGGGCGGGGTGCCGGGGCGGCGGGCCGGGTCTGTGAACGGGGAGGGAATGGCCTCTGCACCACGTGGGTAACAGAAGTGCCAAGGGAAGCGGGGAAAGCGTGACCAGACAAGCCGAGACTCGGCTGCTGGTGTTTGGACAGATAACCGGGGAAGAAAACAAAGTAAAACTCTGGGCGGGGAGGGACATTCCTGGTCCTGTGGGAGCCGTTTCAGGGAACGGAAACGACAAAGGGTCACTGTTGAGTCGATATCACATCCGTTCCTGGGCTATTGGTGCAGAGGGTACAACTTAATAATAGTAATTTATGCACCCAAACCGCTCCTCCCGAAAACCAACGGAGCTGTTTTCTGAACCCAATTTGCATACCACCAAAGGAAAAACTAACCAAACAAAAAAACAAAACCAAGGAGAAGCTCCCCGGATGCCACGCTTTTCAGGGCCGGCTTTTAAAAGGCTCATGTTCTTGCCCCATTTCAGACTTTCTCACTGTTGTGTTTGTTTTCTCCAGCAGCTCCTCGGCGGGAAATGAGGTTACAGACCCTCAGCCGTGACCTCCTGCCCGTGACCTCCTGCTGCTCCTGGAGCCCCAGCCCTGGCCTAAGCGGGGGCTGGTTTTCTCGCTGCCTTGCTTACCAGGGACGAGAACCGAGTCCCCGAGAGGGCTGGGCTCGGGCAGCGTGCCGTGATCGGTACAATCATTCTGAAGAAATTTGAATCGCAAAATTCTGTTTTAAAAAAATCAGGCTGCCCCATCGGTTTTCTGCCTTTGAGACTGTATTCCACTTGTGTCCCATCTGACCCCTGGGAGTCATTACCTAAAGGCGACTAAATCCCCCCTCGGTGGCCCACACCTCCCGCCGGGTCCTGGACTCCCACCCGGGGCGCCGCTGTGGCTTTAAAAATCAGCTCCCAGTTGACTTGAGCTTTTTAAAGGAGCCCTCGGTGTCGAGGCAAGGAGCTCCTCTCCCATGTAAAGGCGGGAAGGACACGAATCATTCCCAAAGCCGCACGGGAGGAGAACCTGGGCCAGCACCTTCGTGCGGAGCCGCTGGCAGCTGTCCTCCGTGACCGCAGGGTGGGTCCCGGAAATGGGCGCCAACCCTGGGCTTGGCACCGCCTGTGCACGTGACACTCTCGCCACCCGTCCTGCCAACTTCGAAATGCAAATCCCCATGTGACCCAGTTTCCTTGGAAGGTGGTGAGACTGTATGTGATTCTGGCTACAGTTAACTAGGTGAGGCCAGCTAGCCACCCTAAAACCATTCTTCAGTCAATCCACACGTTGGGGCTTAAAGATGCCAATGATTTCTTTAAATCCCCCCCTTTGAGAAGTGAGGTGCTGGGGTCTGTGTCTGTGTGGACACAGCCCCACCTGGGGAGGGTCAGCAGACCTCAGCTCCACTCGCCACACGCCCTCCGACGGGACCGAGCAGAGCGAAGCGCTGCTTTTACAGACGCTCCCCTAAAGGGCACTCGCAACGCGGACCGGCTGTCAACTTCCGAGGGGACGTCGGCAGTCGCCTGTAAAAATTAATGGGGGTCCTGGCCGGTGTTGCTTGCTGGTTAGCGTCGGCCCACACACCAGAGGGTCTCAGGTTCGATTCCTGGTCAAGGGCATGTACCTGGGTTGTAGGTTCCCTCCCCACCCCTGGTTGGAGTGTGTGCAACCAGTCCATCTCTCTCTCTCTCTCTCTCTCTTTTTTCTCCCTCCCTCCCTTCCATTTTCTCTGAAAAGCAATGGGAAAAAAATATCCTCAGGTGAGGATTAACAAATAAACAAACAAAAAAAACCAACTGGGTAAATTGACCAAACTTTTCCAGATCTCAACTGCTTGTTTGGACATAATAGGATAATCGTGATGATCTAACAGTGGCCTTAACCAGGTTTAGGTAAGATTACACACTTTTGATACCAATAAATGAATCTTCTACTTGCTTTTTTATTCAAGGAGGAGCTTTTATGTGAATGGCTGTGAAATGTAACCAACTAGCATAGTTCAATTTACTAAGTTACAGAATGTAACCGTCTATGGTGGTTCCATTGGTGGCAGACACTAGATACGAATGAGAGGGCTGAACCTGCTGTGCCCCGGGGTGTGGCCTTTGAAACTGGGAACTAGTGATTAGAAGCTAGAAGGCAACTTTTTTGTTGTTATCTACAGATGCTGCCGGAAGGAGACGTGTTTACCCGACTTCCAGTGACACAGCTGTAAACTGGCAGTTGGCAGCTTTCCACATAAAATGCCATCAGCAAGCGAAACTCAGTACTAGTCAAAACTAGCCAAGGAATCCGGAGCGGTCCCCGCGCCCTCGCGGGCGGGGCCGGGCTCGGCGGGCGGGCTCGGCGGCCAGGCTTTTGAAGAACTGCCCGGAACAGTCACAGTTGTGGGGAGAAACACTCCAATTGCTTTTAAACAGTTTTTGTAAAAAGCTGTATTAAATATAAGTCTTAGCACCTTTGGCATTTTTGTCCAAATAGACTTCGACGTATGACGTGGGGACATAGCCCTCTTCGTCTTCGTTTCTCCGAATGCGGGTCCACCCGTCCCCCTTGTCTTCCTCTATGACGTACAGCGTTTCTCCTTCAGCTACTGAGATGGTTCCTTCATTCTGACCTGAAACAAGATCAGAACACGTGAGGTTTCTGGGCAAACAGGAGCGTGGCCAGGAAACGGGTGAAAGCAGAGGCGGGTCCGCAGATGCCCGGCCCTGCCCCGTCCAACAGGGCGAGGAGCGAGGCCTCCCACCTGGCCAGGCCGCAGGGACTTTGCCAGAGTTAACCTCTGTCCTCTCCGCTCCTCTCCCTCCCTCTCGGGTGGAAGTACTCCCCCCCGCACCCCCCCCCACCGGTCTGGCTGTGTCCTGAGTGAAGGCTCCCTCTCCGGCCCAGCACACCTGCTCCTAGTGTCCTGAAATCTGAACACGACAGACGGACCTGGTTCACGGCTGCTCCCTCTTCCCGGACCCCCTCCTCTCCCGCTTCAGCGCACCTCCCTCGTCCCTCAGGCCTCATCTTTGATTTCCTCCCGCTTGGCTCCCACTTGCAATCAGCCAGGAGTCTGAGCAGCGTGTTAACGGCGGCATCTCTGCGTCCGTTCCTCAATCGAGGCTCCCAAGGCCGATCGCTAAGCTAATTTCCGCGCCCGCCACCTCTGCCCGACAGCACGCGGAAAGGCGCCTTGTTCAGGGCGGTCAGTAGGGAACGGGGGTGGTCAGACATGAGGAGACATTGGGAACAGCTAACCCGGTCCTTCGCTTTCTTGTCTTGTCACAATGAAAATGCACGTATGCCGGGGCTTCCCCGACTCACCTGCACTCCGCCTCCCGCAGCTCCCTCGTCACCGTCCGCAGACGCTGGGTCAGGGTTCCCCAGTTCCCAACAGCCGACAGCCAGCTTCCTTCCCAACCACCGCCCTGTTCTAACTGCTCCCCCACACACGCCCGGCCCTGCCCCATGCGGTGATGACAGCCAACGCCCAGGTCCAGCTCGGTCGGGCAAGGTCTCGCCCAAATCCTCTCAATACGTCCTCAGTGTTTGCCGCCTAAAATCCAAATGTGTCCTTTGCTCTCCCCCACCCCCATGGGCACTGCCTACCTCTGTCTTACATTCCTCTCCGACCACCTGACACCTGGGCTCCACCACACGGCCCCACGCCCGATGCCCTGCAGCCCAGAGTTCGCTAAACTCCCGTGAGAAGTGCCGCAGCCCCCCCCCCCCCCCCCCCCCCCCCGTGCAGCCCACCTGTCTGTGCCCCTCCCGGATGCTGAAGCTGCCCTCCCAGGCCTGGTCCCCCGTGCCTCCCTCGTCTGTGCCCCTCCCAGATGCTGAAGCTGCCCTCCCAGGCCTGGTCCCCTGTGCCTCCCTCGTCTGTGCCCCTCCCGGATGCTGAAGCTGCCCTCCCAGGCCTGGTCCCCTGTGCCTCCCTCGTCTGTGCCCCTCCCGGAGGCTGAAGCTGCCTCCTAGACACAGCTCCGCTTTGTCCTCCGGGTTGGACGCCGCACCACGCTGCCTGCATCCCACCCCCTGGGGAGTGTTCTCGGGACGGGAGCTCTGTAAATGTTGGACGGATGCAGGAAGTAACCATGACTCCTACTCTCTGCTGCAATTACGGTAAGCCCCACGCAGGCTGCTCAGTTACAGGGACCAAAAGGCAAAATACACAGCCAGCAGCCCGACGGTGACAACACTCTCCGCAGGACAGAGGGCGGGGAGGAAGGTCTGGGGCTTAGCAGAAAGGCGGCCACAGGCAGGGCAGGCGCTGACAGCTCGGGGGGCGTGGGGAACTCGGGCCGCGGAGCGTTACCGTCGAAGGTGTAGAGCGCTTTGCACGTCCCGATGGCGGGCAGCGGCTCCTCGTCGTCAAACTCGTCGTCGAAGTCCGTGGCCAGCACCTTCACCTCGCTCTCCTGGCTCTGCTCCTCCGTGTAACTGCCATCCGGGCTGCTCAAGAAGGAAAGCGCACAGCAACTATAGCGCCCGAGCCGGAGGACGCCGCCCGCCGCCCGCCCGCCCGCCCGCGGTGCGGCCCGGTGCTGGCAACCGAGACCATCTTAACTGGTCCCCGGGGAGCCAGAAGCCGGTCCCCGTGGAGCCAGAGCCGGTCCCCGTGGAGCCAGATCCGGTCCCCGTGGAGCCAGAAGCCGGTCCCCCATGGAGCCAGATCCGGTCCCCGTGGAGCCAGAAGCCGGTCCCCGTGGAGCCAGAAGCCGGTCCCCGTGGAGCCAGAAGCCGGTCCCCGTGGAGCCAGATCCGGTCCCCGTGGAGCCAGAGGCCGCGGGAGAGCACAGGCCCTCCTCACGGAGGCGCTGCGATCTGCGCTGAGGCTCCGTCGGGATGGGGAAGCCGAGGGCAGGGCGGCGCGGATACTGTACCTCTCCCGGGCCTGCGCGCAGTTGTTGACGGCCGGGGCGGGCTGGGCGTCGTACAGTCCGCTCTGCCTGCGCTGCTCGCCGCGGGCCGGGAGCCTGCCTTCCACCTCCGCCAGCCAGGCCTGGAACAAGAGCCACGAGAGACCGGCTGAGGCCCCCCCGCCCCCCCAGAACCTGGAGGCCCCGGCTCGGCGGCTCTGGGCAGAGGCTGATGGAGAGGGACGGGGGCAGGGCCCCGCATAACGGACTCGAAGGCCGCGGCTCCGTCCCTTCCAAGGAGCGGAAGTGGAAAGAACATATGTCGGCAGCTGCCCCCGCGGGGCAGGGGGCCTGGACCCTGTCCAACCCCTGGGCTGCGAACAGCTGTGTGACTTGGGATAAGTCACTTCTAGCTCCTTCTGTTCCCAAACCTCGGTGACCCTGCGGTCACACTGGGAAGCATGAGGAGCTGCCAGGCTTGAGCACCGACTCAGTGTGAAAGCCACACCTCGCTTTCCCGCGGTTTTCCAGGAGTGTCCTTTTTCACAGCGAAGAAGCGTGTCCACAGGACGTCAGAGCGGACATTTGAACTAGTTCCCGTTCACGAGGCAAAAGAACACAAATGGCCAGAAACGGACAATTCCAGGTTCTAAACACGCAAACCTCCATCACGGATTGACAGGTTCTAGAAACAATGAAAACCCACATCGGACCCCTCACTGACAGGCAGAGCCGATTCGATTGGAAGGATCCGTTCTTATGTTTCCATGCTCTGAGGTCTTCAATTTGGGGGCAGAAAAAAGAAGGCTTTTTCCCCGGAGAGGGTCCTCTCCCGCTGAGACACGCACTGCGGTGTTTTCCGAGGCCAGTGATTCCTGCTCGTTTGTGTTTCCTGCCGGTTTTCGTCTAGAACCCTGGGGTGCCGGGTCCTCTGAAGGAGCAGCACAATCAACCCGCCGCCTTCCTGATTTTCCGGGACGGCGGGTCCGTTCCCAGTTACACTCTGGCAACGTGAGATGCAGAACAAACTTAACCACGTAAATGAAAAACGACACGGTATCCAAACAACTCGCCCTCCAAGGTGGCAGTAAAGGGACACAGGAAACCGGAAAGTGCTGGGAGGCAGAGCGCTCGGGGGACAGTGCATTCCCTTTGCCACAGCTCACGACACCCGGAATTCCCAGGGGCGTGTGTCCCCGCGAGAAAATGCTGGCTTCTGTCCCGCAGGCGGCTCACAACACCCATCCCTTCTGCTTCCCTTTTCCCGACAACAGCTTTTTCTGTCTTCTTTTTGTTTAAGGTGTCTTTCTTCTTTTCTTCTTTTCTTTCTTTCTTCTTTCTTTCTTTCTTTCTTTCTTTCTTTCTTTCTTTCTTTCTATTTTTAATAATTCTTTATTGCTGCAAGTATTACAGATGTCCCCTTTCCCCCCATTGAGCCCCTCCAGCTCCCCCTCCCCACGCCTTCACACCCTACTGTCTGTGGCCATGGGCCATGCATATATGCATGCAAGGTCTCTGGTTGATGACCTCCCACCCACCCTCCCAACAGCCTCTTCATACCTCAAACTTCTGGGCCTCGAGCCGCAGCTTGTCTATGTTTTGGATGACTTCCGTTAGCTTGTGGTCCAGACTGGCTGGGTCTCCCATCTGCGGGTTCTTCAGGTACACGTCTTTCATCTTGGTGATGGCCTCTCTGGAAAAAGCGAGCAGACAGAGGGGGAGGCTGATGCCACCAGCCAGTCACGTTCTCCGAGCACCCTGGAAACCACGTGACTGGGAGCCGGGCTGGGAGTGTGGGTGGGGAGGGAACATCGGGGTCAGCACCCCTGAAACGTCTCCTTAGGCAGGAGCCCTGCTCCCTGGGAGCGTATCCTCCAGAGGCCGATGTTAACACTCCAGCGGCCTTCCCGGGAGGGGCGCCCCTGGTCTGCAGCGAGTAAGACGTAGAAATCAATCCAGACAAAACCCAAACACTTCCACGCGCGGGTGCTCCTGCAAACCGAAGCTGCCCGGCCTCTGGGGTGCTGCGGGCTGCAAGATGCTCACGTCACGAGGAAGCCCGGCTAGTCGCCTCGGAAATGTTCTTTACACTATTTCAACTCTTAAGACATGGAACCCAGCCCGGCCGGCATGGCTCGGTGGCTGAGCGTCGACCCATAAACCAGGAGGTGACTGTTGGATTCCCGGTCAGGGCACATGCCCAGGTTGTGGGCTTGATCCCCAGTGGGGGGCCTGCAGGAGGCAGCCCATCAATGATTCTCTCTCATCACTGATGTTTCTCTCTCTCTCTCCCTCTCCCTTCCTCTCTGAAATCAATACAAATATTTTTTAAAAGGAATGGAACCCACAGTTGGTATCCATGGCAGGTGGGCCTCAGGGCCTCGAAGCGGCATTCTGTGGACCCCACACCTTCCTGAGACCGTGTTTGGAGCCCTCACCGCAGCCTGCGCGAGGCCTAGACGCGCACGCATGCTCGGGCTCGGGCTCTGTCCAGCACCGAAGAGCCGGGGAACTTGGACGCTGGCTTGGGGGGCTCTCAGTGGGGCTTGAGCGGTTAGAGGTTCAGAGCAATGAGAAATCTAAGCCAATGATATGAGACGAACAAACCAAACTATTCTGAGCCATGGGAAACAGCTTAGCTGAAATACAGAAATAGCAGGAAGAGAATTTCCACGGCCCTCACCACCCCCCGGCCCGCTTCCTCGAAGCTCCGCCCGTATCCTGCAGGCCCCATGGGCTTCTGGGAACCGCCTTCTCCCCCCCCACCCCCCCACCCCCCGACTCCGGCACCAAGGCCGCCTCCCCAGTGGAGCCCTCGGCCCGATGCACCGCCAGCCCCTGACTGGCTCTCCTTCCTTTTCCTTCACAGCACGTGCCATTCCCAACATTACATAATTTGCTTATTGCTTACTGTCTGTTTCTTCCCACTAGAAAATGGGGAGCCGCTACAGTGGGGCCTGGAGCAGCGCCTCCCCAGAGCAAGGACACACTGACGCCCCTAGGACTGGGGTGTGTCTAAGACACACTGTGATTTGTCTTCCAGACACCATCTGTGCGCTCCCTACAAAGATGAGAAGGCCAACTGTGACTTACCGTGAAGTAGGAAGACACGGACATTTGGGACCCAAAGCTAGGATGTGGGGGCAAGGAGAGGGTGGGGTCAGGCCACTTTTCTCATCCTCGTTTGTATAAAGAAGTTCACCTACGCTCTAACTCACGATAAAAGAGATAATCCTGTGTAGTTTGTTCCCCAAACTCAGAAGAAAACCTGCCGATAAAAGCATCCCCAGTTTGTAACAAAGCAGCCCCGTGGGCCGGCAACACGCGCCTGAGTGAGCGCTTCTGTGAAAATCCAGGCTGGGACTTCCCGTCGTTCCAGACCGCACTCGGATCTCTTAACGACCCATATCCCACATCGGTCCACTCTACCTTTGATCCATCTCCTTCTGAATTTCCTTATTTAACTCGTCCACCTTCTGTTGGAGCTTTTTCCTTCTCTGTTCGGGCGGGAGGTTGCTGAAGTCCTCGGGCGCCGCGCCCTGCAGACCAAACAGAAATACGCCAGGAGAGGCCGGTGGGCCTCCTTGAACACAGCGGGGCGGCGGCGGCCGGCGGGGCGGCCCCCAGACACCAGGCGGCCCCCAGACACCAGGCGTGCGGGCGCTCATGAAGTAAACCCAGCCCGTTCCCACCACCAGCCGAGCGGAATCGGCGCATGCAGACCAGTCCCCAAGCCGCTGCGCTCCGAGGCCCGGCCACTCCCAAAGGCAAGAGCGATGCTGCAGGAGGGGCGGGCGAAGCAACCGCTCGGACTCGGGGAGAATCCAGACAAGTCTGAGACGGACCTCCTCTTTGTCTCAGTGTCGGTGGCCACACTGACGTTGAAGGCCGTTTCAAGTTCGGGTTTCTTCACGGAAAACAGGGCCTGTCGCAGGCACTGCTCCCCGAGTCTGAGCACTGCTTCCCATCTCTCCCCAGGCCCAGGCCGAGGCCAAAAGTCCCCATCCCCGAAAAGTGGCATGGACAGCGAGTTCCTCAGAGAATGTGGGGGAAAAGGTTAAAAAAAAACAACAACAAAAAAAACCCTCCCCTCCCCCCATGCACTCTTGGCCCTCTGCCTCTGGAGGTCTGGACACGCTCTGGGTAACCTCGGGACATTCCTCAGAACCAGCCGCCTGCAGGGTGTGGGACCGGCCTCAGCTGCTCCCCTCCATCTGAGCATATTTTCGTCTATTGATTCCCTCTCAAAACAACCGCTACCTTTCCTCTGTGCATGCGATTAAAGTGGAAAACCAACAGCGAGCGTCTAGACTCACACACGCTCGCTTGTTAGAAGCTCGGTGATGGTTATCAAGTTCTTTCACTTAAACGGGGCAATTTTCATAAAGAAAGAGAAGTTTATTCGATGACCAGGGCTCAGCCAAGGGATTTAGACAAGAGATTTTCCTTTGGAACCAATCACACCAAGGCGAGGCTGGCTTGGGGAGTGGGTGGGAAAGAAGGGACCCGGATAATGTCACTCTGAGTCGAGCTGGGTCTGCCAAGCGCCGTGCACGGGGGCTTGTGACCCGGGTTCCTAGGCTGCTTGTGCTGAACTCCAGGCCGCGGGCTGCAAGTGTGTGACTTGGCAAACAGTACGGCACCAGGGCCACACAAAGGCTAGCGTTCTCAAAGCCGTGTGTGTGCGTGTGTGTGTGTGTGTGTGTGTGTGTGTGTGAGAGAGAGGCGGGTGGGGTGGGGGGAGTAATAAGATGTAAGACCACAATGGACGTGACTTCCCTAATGCCAAACCAAGGATTCCATTCGCCTCTAAAACTAAAGCGAAGCAAACTAATGTCCAGTATGAAAACAGACCGCCCTGCTATTACACCTGAAACCCTGCTTTTCAATTTGCGCGATTCCATCGCTTCCGCGAGCTCAGCGGCTTGTGCTCGGGCCGAGTTTACGTAAAGCAAATCAGCGCGTGATCTAGAAGCGAGGTTTGCGCTGTTTGCTCTGTCTTGTTCCTCAACAAAACACAGTGTGGGATCCACGGCATCAGAGGGCGGGAGATCCAGC
Organism: Eptesicus fuscus; assembly: GCF_027574615.1. Lineage (NCBI taxonomy): Eukaryota > Metazoa > Chordata > Mammalia > Chiroptera > Vespertilionidae > Eptesicus > Eptesicus fuscus. The sequence continues at coordinate 75,090,084 of NC_072487.1, forward strand.
AGGCGGTCGCCGCGAGGTCGCGGAGAGCATGAGCCTTGCGCGGCGCGGAGGCTGGAGGAACTGCCTGCGGGGCCGCGAATGGCCCGCGCCCGCCCCGCCCCGCACTGGAGCCGCACGTGGCTGCTGAGCTGGTGGAGGGTGGCCGGTGCGACTGTGGAACTGAATTTTAAAATCTTATGTCATTCTAATTAGCTAAGATTTAAAGAGCCCGTGTGTGAGTGGCACCCTGTTGGGGACACAGGTCTAGATGAACAGGTGCCAGGCTTGCATGGGGGGAACAGCTGCAGGGACTTGTGTAAGCAACACGCACTGTGCTCGTGACTCTCAGTAAGGAATTCGTGAATTCTTCCCGGCGGGTCAGGGGTCAGTCTAGCTGACCCCTGAGGCCCCCCCCAATAGATCGCCTACGTTTCCGTGTTGTTCCTTAAAACGAACCTCGGTCACCACGGCTCCCACAAGCCTCGCGCTGCCGGGGAGGCTCAGGCCGAAGCTGCTTCTAGATCCGGAGACACAGGGTTCCCGGGAAACCTCAGCAGGCCCTTCTGCCGAGTGAGCCTTCTGAAGCTCGAATTCCTTTACACAACACCCTGACCTACGGTTCCTGTGGCCACGAAGGCGTGTGTATTTACAGCTCTGAGTCAGAATAGAGGTTCTGCGATCTCGGGAGCGCCGGGGTTCAGAGGACCAGGGGGCACTGGTCCTGGAAGGAGGGGCCACACACATGTGCGTGTTAAAGGGCTGTGGCTCCAGGAGACCCTGGTTTGTGGCTCCCGGGACCCAGCACGTGCCGCGAGCACTCCTCCCACGCAGACGAGAGCAAGCTGCTTCCCGAGGTTGCGATGTGGACCCCCGGCCACGTTGGGTGACTTTGCTTCAAATTGATGGTCTCAGGTGACAACTCAATACCGGGGGGGGAGAATGATTTCTATCTCAAACCAGAAAGACTGCCTGGCAGCATGGCCTGCTGGGAACACCGCGGCAAAAGGGCACACGAGGCAAGGAGGCCCGGCATCCGAGAGGCCCTGGTTAACCGGTGCCGCCTCTCCCCGGTGCCTGCCGCTGAGGAACGCGGTTCCTGTGAGCATCCGGGTCTTCCCTGCTTGTCCTCAATCAGGACTTGTCTTGAGATTTTTATCTCAGCCCAAGAAATGTTCAACTTAATAAAATATCCATTTTCTTTAGGGTTGGGTCAGTGGCCAGATACTGAGTCAGGTTGAAAAAACTCCGCACATACGCAGGTGCATGTACACTTACACACACGTGTACGCACGCATCGCCGTGAAACAGCATCCGCATTAGCAACGGCAGAGCGCAGAGCTCCCCGGGCTCCTGGCGGAGGTGCCGCGGTGATCACGGTCCGTAGGTCAGGGCATTGTGTGAGGAGGGAACTCACACGCACCTGAGGTGGAGCTGTGGGTGACGCTGGTTAGGATTCTCTTTTAACACACGGAATGGTTAGTTTTGTTCACGGGGGCTACACAAGTGAGGAGAAACAACACGGAACACTGAGTCCCCCGGCTGGACGGCAGAGGCCCTGCGCTGTCCACACATCCCCCGTGGCTTCTCCGACCAGCTAAGCGCAGGCGCCAGCGCATGTAAGTGGCGCCTGGGAGAGTTCGCTCAAACCCTCCGTCCGCGGGCCGCTCAGACCGGGTTTGAGCCTGGCATCGTCCCTGCCTTTGTCGTGGGCTCTGTGGCTCTCAGGGAGGAGCATCTTACAAGGATTACATCTGCTTTTATTCTAAAGGAGACTCCCCGCGCTCCGTGTGAACGTCCACATTTAAATAAAGAACATTGGCCATCGTTTTAAGGCTCTGATGGTAAAACACAGACACCATAACCGAAATCATGAGTTAAGCGTTAATTTTCTTAGCAACTGGGAAGGATGGAGATCTGTTAGGAGATCTATTAGAGTCTCAGCCTTCGTGCTATGAGGTCTAACAGAGACAGAGCCACGGCAGCACACACGGGAGAAGCACAGGACAGGAGGCACGGGGCGGGCACCCGGAGGACACACAGGGGAAACCTGGTCAGACCAGGGCATGCAGGGGACAATCGTGCTTACCAGCTTGAGAGAAAGCTTCATGGACAAGTTCAAGGGGGTGACGGGGAAAGAGAGAGAGAGAGAGAGAGAACACATCAGAAGGAGAGGAACGTGGTCAGCCCCACCGCGTTAACATCGCAAATCCACCTGCCGCTCGTGGGAATGGCGCGGAGCGGATCTGTGCCAAGTTCCCGGGAGGGGCCGGTCCCACCGGCCTTCCCTTCGCTGCCGTGTCGCCGAAGCAGAGCACAGATGGGGAGGCAGGGTTTCCGTGTGTAGTGCTGTGTGGGCCCCATCAGCCCGGAGAGAAACGGAAATAAGTCTGGAGTCGCTGGCATGTAACGCTCATGCGAGACGGCCTTCTGTTCACCAAACGTGCTGCAGACTGAACATCTGAAAAGCAACCGCCTCCCCAACGTGCAGGCTGTATCTCCACGTGAAGGAAATCTAATAAGTAGGAACACGGGCGTTTCTTACAGGCGCGTGGGCAAACTCTCAGGCTGCTGAGTAGCAAACCAAGGGCTGGACGCGGCTCTGAGAAACTGCCTCGGGGGCCAGGCCCAGCGCCCGCCCGGAGGGGAGGGGGGACCTCACAGGCTTTCCATCGACGGAGCCCTGCCCACAGCGGGAGCGTGGCACTTGGGGAATGAGCAGGGGCAGCTGTTCTAGAACGTTCGCTTTGGGAACTAGACAGCCGCTGGTCTCAACAGCCAAGGCCACTCCTGGCCAGGGCCTCCGGGGCCATCATTAGGAGCCTGCAGCTGCCATCCTGCGGGGCCTGGAGGTGAGCAAAGGTGTAGGGATTACTGGGCCCCAAACAGACAAAAAGGCCTCTCAAAATTCGGAGAAGAAACGCTTGGTTCTGCATTAACAGGTGAGGCCGGCTCTGTGGCCATACAAGCCAATCTGACAGTTCGGTGCCTAGGAGCTGCTGCCAGCCCTAAAGGCTCAGGCGACGGGGAGTGGGACCCAAAACTATCTCGGAGACAGAGTTTCGCAGAAAGTGCCCTTTCCTTTTCCATTAGGAGGAGGGAGGGTGTTCAAATTCCTCCACCGGATTTAGCAAGTCTCATTCTAAAGACAAACTCAAAGTCTACACCTCTTTGTCAACAGGCCGAGGTCGTCTGCAGGAGGAAGCGGCCGTCTTTTAAGGAAAGAGGTTGCGAGACAGAGCTTGGGGGGACGGGGCAGACAGCCGTGGCCGTTCTGTGGGCAGCGACGGCGACTCCTTGAGCCCCTCCCGTGAACTTGGCACAGACCTGCTCAGCACAGTTTGAGTTCTTTACAGACAACGCTGATGGCGCACAGCGGGAAACGCTGCAAATCCCTTTCCCACGGAGCACCCGGCCAGAGACGGATGTTCCTTGCACATTCCCGCTCCACACCGCTGCCTCAGGGAGCCTGGGATTGGAGGTCGGCACGCGATCTGCTCTCCATTCAGCTAGTTCTGTTTTTTAAAGTTACCCAGTCTTTCTTAAGCGTTCTAAAATACAGGAAGGATCCTGCCCTGGCCGAGCTGGCTCAGTGGACATAGCGTTGGCCCTGGCACTGAAGGGTCCCAGGTTCGATTCTGGTCACGTACCTCGGATGCATGTTGCCCAACCCTGGGCTGCCAGCAGGAGGCAACCAATTGACGTGTCTCTCTCACATCGACGTTTCTCTCTGTCCCTCCCTCTCCCTTCCACTCTCTCTAAGAATTAATGGGGAAAATATTCTCTGGTGAGGATTAACAAAAATAAACAAGTTAAATAAAATACGGGACCCTAACATCAAAACAATAGCCTAAGAACATTACCACTTCCTAATAGTAAGTCGTTAGGACTGAGAATAAATACCAGTAGAAATAGGAAGTACAAATTCTGGGACCCGTTCCCTTTTCCCGCCATCACAGTGTTTGCTACTGCTTTGAAGGATTAGGAACCGGTTCTCGGTTTTACGTGGGAAGCCAGCCAGTTAGATCTTTTGCGATTAGAAACCGAACCATCTGCTAAGGGGACGGTTTAAAGGCTGCGTGCGTACGGTGCCTTGCGAGGCCCTGGAGTACTGAAAAGCTGTCAGTGTCAGGCGGCAGTTATGGAGCCTGGGAGGCACGAGGTCAAGGGCACATGGGAACAGAGCTAGCGCATCCATGTTACCGGCAGTCACAGGTACTAACCTCAAGTACCAGAAAGGGGACCGCGGGAATAAACACCCGAGCAAGGTGTGCGAGGGCCACAGGAAGTCGGTCCACTCCTCTGCGACCTTGCGCATGCTTCACGGATTTAGGGGGCTCTCCAAGCTTTATGGGGTGACTCCCTTAGGGATCACCTGTTACGGGTGTGGAAGTGGGTGACCGGGCCACACAACTGCCACTTGGAGAGCGCCATCCTCCTGTGACCACGCTCGCAGCTGCATTTTATGGGGGAATCCTGCCGTAACACCTCCTCAGGCTGCAGTCACCCTCCATGGAAAGGGGAAACCAAGCTCCGCTTACTGACCTTTTTAGGAAGTTTGGTTGTTATTGGGAAGTTTGGTTCCTTTTTCCATACCAGTTTCCCGGGGGAAGGAGCCTGGGGTTGAATTTATACAATTAGGCTTTTTTCTCCCCGGGGGCCCGGGTCTCTCCATTGAGAATTTCATTTCTTGGTGGAAGCCTACCAGAATGCACTGGGTCCCCAGTCCTGGTGGTGGCAATGGGGTTAGTGCCTGTGCCGTGACTGCGGGCCTGGCCGTCACACACACTTACAACATAGTCCCTAGCCTCAAAGGCATACGTGGGTCTCCCTATCGTCCTCTTCTTGAGTTCTCTGTGACAACAGAAAGACTGAGTCTGCCAATAATCAGCAAGAGAACACGACACAATGAATAAAAGGGAAGCAACCATTGGATTGTAACATCGCACCAACCATGGGTAAGGATTTTCAAAATCATTTGAGCAACTTTGGTGGCCTTTTCCCATATAATTAACTCTAAAACATGGGACCAAAAGGTCCGCACTTTAGAAGTCCTTTGCTCAGACCGGAAAAAGAAATTCTAATTTAAGACGATAAAATTACACTTTGTAGATTGCAGATGGAGAACGTACTCCCTTGGGCGGAGATGAAATAATGGTTAATAACGCTCAGGTGGCATGCCAGTCTTTAAAGATGTTCAATGAACCAACGTTTTCTTACAACTGTCACCGGCTGACAACAAAAAAGATTTTATCCTGTCTAATTCTTTAGAAACAAAATCGGCTAAGAAGCGTTTGCACAAGATTTATACATTCTGGTAACAGAAACCTCTCCAATCTGGGTCTGAAAGCTGTAAGCACGATACATTGAAAGACACATTGAAATCACAGATTGGTTATCTTCCTAGGATACTTTTCCTATCTGGGGCACCATAGTCCTCACGCTCAAAGAAGAGAAGAAACAAAACTGTAGCAAGGACTGTATCACTTTAGTCATGTGCCTTCTGTTCTCAAATTGCTTGAAAATCAAATTTGTTCCCCCAAACCGCCGATTTGTTTTTCGTTTTGAATTTCCTAATCCCACTTCTATAATCTATTTCCTTTATCTTTTTTCCTTCTCCTTTTGCTTTCTTTTTTTTTTGCACTGCTACTTCAGATTTGAAGGGACATCCAATCTGACCCGACTAACACAGAGAAACAAAAACATGTGTGTGCATGTGTGGGTAGAAGAAAACACACTCACCATTTAGGAAAATTCAGAGCATAGAATTGAGGGGTAAAAAATAAAATCCACTGTGCTACTTATGGTTTAAAAAAAAGAGAGAGGGAGAGAGGAGGGGTCCTTTCAGTTATCAAAGTAACCAGTTCCCTATTTCGCCGTTGTGTGTGTGTGTGAGTGTTATATCTTTTTCTTACACTCACTGATCACTGACATTCTCGGTCTTTTCCTGAACACCGAGAGGCCCATGGTCTTTGTCCCTTAGGTTAAGGGGAGCAGCTCAGTTATCTAAGGCAGTTACCCTCCTTTTACACGGAAGGAGGGACAGTGGGACTTATGCTTGTGCCGGCACATCCCCGGCAGCTGGGCCGCAGCCCTCCGCCCCGCCCCCGGCGGATTAAAGAAGCCTCTTGGGGTGTGCGGGGGGGAGGGCCCCACAGTTACTCCCGATACCAAGCTTACTTATCCTTATGAAGGGAGGCGGGGGCAGCTCCCACGGGCCGCAGAGATGTGCTCAGGACGCTGCCATAACTTCACTCCCACCTTTCACACGGCTCTCCCCTCTGGGCTATGTGACTTAAGCACCTGCAGCCGTCATGAGACCCGCCCACCTGAGTCTAAGCCACCGCAATGGGTCACGTGTGTTATAACAGATTCTCTCTCTGTGCATGTCACAGAGCCCAGCCTGTGAACAGGCCCCGGGCTCTCACTCCTGGCTGCCCGTCTTCCTAACTTTACCTTTTTATGCCTCAGTTTTCTTATTTTTCCGTAAAATAACCCGAGTAAAGTAAATGAGCGTGGAGAACAGACTCTGGCATGGAATTAGCACTCAGTAAACATCGGTGGCTGCTACTTCACCTTTAAAGATAAATGCCACATCGGGCCTCTCCAGCCAGACATTCTCTCGGAAGTTTTACCAACATCTCCTACCGGTCAGACAATCTATTGGAATTTTTACCAACATCTCCTACCGGTCAGACAATCTATTGGAATTTTTACCAACATCTCCTACCGGTCAGACATTCTCTCGGAAGTTTTACCAACATCTCCTCTGTTCACCAGAAGAGCTGAAGAAACCACTGGGACCCGCATCTCCCCATCGGACCCAGAGGCAGGGCTCAGAGAGAGGTGTCCTTGTCACCCTCTGTCGTTTCAGCAATTAATTATTAAGGAAATATATCCCGACTATTCGGAGACTTCTAATTCCTCATCTCACAGGGCGCTAACTTTAGAAACTGAATCTTGAGCTTCCCTTTTTTTTGGTAAAATCAGGGTAAAATATTAATGACTTGAATGTTTTAAAAGGGAAGTGGAGAACAGTCCTTCTGGAATGTACTGAAGACAGAAAGAACGCCGGGCGGGATGGCTCCTTCCAGCCGCCCTGCTCCCTTCCTCCTCTCTTCCTCCTCTTTCTAGCCACCTGTCTCGAGTCCCAGTCACAGGTCCCGACTGCTTCCCGTCGTGGGAAAACTCAGTGATTTCATTCGCAAACAGAGTAAGTGACGCCGAGCAAACCATGCAACCAGAGCCCACGCGAGAGACAGGGTTCGGGCAGGACTTACCCCTCGCTTTAGGCTCCTGAAGCAGTGGATTTTGGGTTTGGAGGTCATGAACTCGTTGAAGCGATGGGAGAGGGGTTCCTTTTGCTGCTTGGGAGACTGGGGGCCGTTGGGAACAGCAGAGGGTGAGGCAGAGGCAGGGGGAGGAGGGGGAGGCTGATGGGGGGATGTTAAAAGGGACATAAGCTACGTGTAAGAGATGGAGCAGTGACAGTCAACATCAGAGACAAGAAGATAAAGACACAAAACAAAAATAAGCATCAAATAATATTTGAGATCCAAAGCAAGTAAAAACACAAACAATTAAATATTGAGGCCATGGTCCAAAAAGAAAACAGGGAGAATGTGCCAAAATGAAGGACAGGGTGAGAGTGCGATTCTTAGTCAGTAAAATGCCGAGAAGAACAGCAAGAGATCTTTGACAGGCAGCCCATGCGGACTTTCACATGCAAATTACAGTTCTAACCAGTTACTCTAAACCAGCGTAAGCCAGAGGGAAACGTCTGAAACCACCCAAACTTACACAGCACGATGGCAGAAAACAGAAGACCTTAAATGCTAGGGCTGGGAAAACAGCAAGATAGGTTTGTTTTTTGTTTTTTTTTAAATTAAAGAGTCAATATTCTAAGGGGGAAGCGGTCACGTTGCCTCGATCGTATGTTAAGCCCAGGTTAATGCCGCCATGCACCTACGTGTTACACTCTAAAAGAAAACGGAAAATGTTCGTGGACCCGCGTGTTAGCAGGAGTTCAAAACCAAGTCACTAGCCCACGGGAACCGCTGCAGTTAGAGGTGCCGAGAAATGGTTACAGGAGTCTGCACCCTGCCCCTTCTCCAGCCCATGTGACCAGCGGTCTAAGGAGCGAGAGGCGTGATGGGAAATGGTGAGGTCAGGCATCTGTTAGTGTGGGTGACCATGCGTCTGAAATCGGACAAATGGCCATGGCAAAGGTACCGCCACCAGAGAAGACTGCTTTAAAAGAAAATAGCACCCTGGCCTTTTTTTTTTTCTTGTGGTATTCTAAAGCTACAGGTTTAGAATCCTAGTATTTTTTTTTTTTTTTTAAGACTAAAAGATAAAAATCCAAATCTACACACTTTATCAAACTCATTCACACCAGGTACCAACCGTCAGTACCTTGTTTTTCTTGATGAACGGCCATAACTTTCCTTTGGGTTTGCCCCCAAATTTGGGCTCTGCTTTGCCGTCTCTGGAATTGGAAAGGCTGTTTTCCGACACGGTGCGCTTCATCGGCTGCGTGTAGTCCTCAAATTCGATGTCTCCGGGAGGCTCGAACCCTGACTTGTAAGCCTCTATGACCAGCTGTGAGTCCTGAAATTATAGCCATCACACACACACACATTCAAATACATGTAAATGCTTTTGACACAATGAATTATGTTCACTGCATAGATGTTATTCCCAGGAAGCTACATTAACTGATAACAAACATTTTTCTAGTTATAGTTTTATCATTAGAAAGAATAATTTGTAACACTCTAAGTCGATTGAGGTTTGAAGATACTTTCAATAACCAGTTTTCTGCATTTGGAGAAATAAATATTAATTAAGAACTTGGCTAGCCTGGCCAGCGTGGCTCAGTGATTGAGCATCGACCTATGAACCAGGAGGTCACGGTTCAATTCCTGGTCGGGGCACATGCCCGGGTTGCAGGCTCAATCCCCAGGGTGGGGCGTGCAAGAGGCAGCCGATCAATGATTATCTCTCACCATTGATGTTTCCATCTCTCTCTCCTTCTCCCTTCCTCTCTGAAATCAATAAAAATAAAAACTTGGCTAAAAACAGAGAAATTGTGCCACTATAAGCAATTCCCTGAAAAAATACAGTCACACAAAAATCTATTTCCTATCAGAAGTTCTTAAAGCAATTTAGCATACACCAAGTCAGAGCAAAGAGTAGATGACCTCTCTAATTTCTCGGTTCATTGTGATGTTACTTTATTACATAATTTTACTTCATGTAGATATTGCTCAGTCTCTCCTCTGCTAGAATGGAAGTTCTGCTCCTTTTGCTCTACCGAATCCCTAGGACCTAGATGGGACGTAACTAGCGCAGCTTCCTTCTGCGAGGTGGGGGGCTCTGTTCACGTGCGTGCAGACGCTATGAATCATTGGTGTGCACCTGGTGTGCAATGAAAGTGTGCTGGATGCCCACTCCTCGGCGTGCACTCTGCTAGGCACATTGAGTCAACATGTCCTCAGGGGGCTCCGAGGCAGGTGTTGGAGACAAATGTGTGAGGAAGTTACAAGCACAGTGCCCCAGATAAAGGAATCGCACAGATAAAGTACTACAAAAATACGAGTGATTGGTAATAACATTCTAACTCAATGGTCATCTGATTAAAAAACACACACAACAACTAGAGAAGATCATCTGAAAAGATTTCAACTGATTAGCCATAGTTATTGTAGTTAAAAGGGAAACCACCATTCTGACATAACCTTGTGAAACTGTAAAATTGCAAGGAAAAAGAAATTTCCGAGCTTCTAATGTAAGAAATTAAAGTCGGGCTTGTTTCAGGAAAGTCAAGATTGAAGACTTAACTTATAAACCTGCCATTACTCTTTCCCTTTAAAGGACCTTCAGACTATTTCGTGATTTCTGTCCATGGGCCAGGCACATAAAACCACCCGAAGCCTTTGAGCAAATGGAAATAAAGATTCAGTGGTGAGCCCTGGCAGGTCTGACTCAGTGGATAGAGCGTCAGCCTGGGGACTGCAGGGTCCCGGGTTCGATTCCGGTCAAGGCCATGTACCTTGGTTGCGGGCACATCCCCAGTAGGGGGATGTGCAGGAGGCAGCTGATGGATGCTTCTCTCTCGTCGATGTTTCTAACTCTCTAACTCTCTCCCTTCCTCTCTGTAAAAAAGCAATAAAAAATATTTAAAAAAAAAAAAAAAAAGATTCAGTGGTGATGGGAAAATGGGAGGGGCGCTCAGAACATGGAAAACCCAGACAGCGCGGAAGCAGCTATGTGGACACAGAGCCACGGCCTGCCACGAGAAGGTTGAATGAGGGCACCTCCGATACTTACAGTTTTCTCATCAATGCCCTCGGCCGCCTTCACTATTCCATCCAAGCACTTCCCGATGATTGGAATCACCTGCCGGTCGACCTCCGCGTAGGTCTTCATGGATTCTCCGAGTCTCACTATCCTCCGCTCCTCCATCTCTTGTATTTTCTGTAACATCAGATTTTGTGTGAAATTCAGCTGCCCACTGCTGTCATTTAACGATGCTGTTTTTCAGCAGCACTGCCACCATGGGTCAGCTGTCCAGCAAGCAAACAGGCCCAGAAAAGGGGTCGGAGTTAGAGCAACTGTAAGGTTATGGCTCCCTGTGCACGCATTTTATGAACCGGTGGGCTGCCCAAATGTGTACTTTACACAACTCCACTCCTGTTTCAGTAAGAACCCCAATCTCAGGTACTTTTAGTATTGACACCATTTGGTATTCGCTTTCAAACATTTCCTTCACCTTGGACCCACTGCTTTACCCTTTACCAAAAGCAGAGCATTCGGGTAACTGTCTCAACCCACGCCGGGCTGGGACGTAACAAGCGCAGCTTCCTTCTGCGAGGTGGGGGGCTCCTGTTCGCGTGCGTGCAGACGCTATGAAGCAACGTTATTGTTTTTTTCTACAACTGCACTTGAGGTTGCAAAAGATTCCCCAAGTGACAGGACATGTGTATATCTTTTTTGTTTTGTTTTAAGGCTTAAATATCTTTTTTCTCATACAGTGTTTGAAAACATAAAGGAGTCAAAAGAAAAACAATTCAAAGAACTGTCACCTGTTCAAATCCTACACCTATGAATGCTAATTGATTCCTAAAGTTAAGCTGGCTTTTTTTTTTTTTTGGGGGGGGGGGGTGTGTAACCATGATGTTGCTTTTAGCAAAGGAAGCGTTCATTTAAGAACCACAGTTCTAGACTGTAGGGCCAAACCAAGGAAGCTACCAAGGCTACTGATGAAACCTGAGATGAACAGTTTACTTCGCTTTACTGCGAGTCTACGTTTGTCGGAATGCTCCACAAAATGACATGGGTTAGAGGAAATTGAGAATTATATAAATAACTTAGAATATAACCAGCAACCACGATCCCAAAGCCACACGTTTCTTAACAAGACAAACGTACCTGGAATATGTTGGGAATGTGAGTGTGGTAATAGTCGCGCTGCTCATGGTTGAATTTCTGAAGAATCGATGAGTAATCAGCTTTGCTGTCCTCTGCCATTTGGTGACGTATTTGAGCTTGTTGTCGTGCCTGGGGGCAAAAAAAAAAAAAAGAGAATATCCCCATGTTTACAGAGACCAAATGAAAGCCTAGAATTGCGAACCAGAGGGGCTGGGCTCAAATTTACCTCAAATGTGATGTATTTAGCAGGTGCTATATTTTTAAAGATTACAGTTTACAGTCCACATTATTTTGTATCTGTTCCAGGCGTACAGCATAGTGGTTAGACAATCATATACTTTACCAAGTGTTCCCCTGATATTTCGTACCTACGTGGCACAGCACACAGGTATTACAATATTATTAACTATATTCCAAATGCTGTACTTTACATCCCCAGGAGTTCTGTAACTACCGATTTGCATCCTTATTTTGTATTTATTGATTAATCTTAGAGAGAGAAAAGAAGGGGAAGGGAAAGAGAGAGAGAAACATCAACTTGTCATTCCACTTATTTTTGCATTCATCAGCTGATTCTTATACATGCCCTGCCTAGGGATTGAACCAGAAACCTTGGCTTATCGGGACTATGCTCTAACTAATTGAGCTACCCGGCCATGCTATTGCAAATGGTAAGATTTCATTCTTTTTATGGCTGAGTAAGAAGTCCTTTGCATACATGTACCACATCTTCTTTATCCATCCTCTACTGATGGGCATTTGGGTAGCTTCCATATCTTGGCTATTAAAAACACAGCAGATGTTATTTTTTAAAAATGGCTTAGAATTTGAATTTACTTTAGGTAAGGACACGTGTTCTAATGTGTCACAAACCTCGACATTCTCTGTTGTCTGAACTTGGCATTCCTGTCTAGGGAGACACCAGAGTCAGCATTCTTTCTCACCTGCACCTGCACTTGGCCAGACTCACAGGTTTATGTCGCCTGGATGGCCCTTGTGAGAACTTCTGTGTACATAAATATATATATAACATTATATATATATAGTTTTCTTCTTAATGAGGGGGACATGAGGGAATCCATACATTTTTAAATTCAATTCTCAGTGGGGTTCATGAACGAAAAGGGCACATGAACCATGATCTAAATGGACTTTCTAAAACCCCACATTTGTCTGTCGTTACACTTTAAAGAAGCAGTAAGCCTGCACCCTCTTGGTGCTTTCTATGTTTTTGTATGTATGCTATTTGGTGGGCTTTCTCCCTCCTAAATAATCAATAATAAAATTCACAACTGTGTTCCCTCTTCTAACTCACATTTTGGTTTCTCACATGCCTACCGGAAAGGGGCAAGTGTTGGCATGTTACAGAATGGACGTTAAAGCTCCAGCCAGTACGTGAGTTCACGTCAAGTCACCCGCAGATACCAGGGAGAGTGAGGCTGGCAGTCCATCCTCCGCTCACCCAGCACTCGGAGGGTGCCTAGCTAACACTGCTCAGGAACTCCGAGACTGGGGTCCACGCGAGGCCGCACCCACCCGCTGCCAGAGGAAGGAAAGGCTTGGCGGGCAGCTGACCTGGCAGGCATGCCGCACCGAGCCAACAACACCACAGGAAAAGGGCCTATGCCAACGTCTGCTTCCTCCTCCCTGGTTGTTGGTTTGCTTTTTGCCTTGTTTTATGAACCCAACGGTGAAAACCAGAAAAGGAAAAGGAAAAGAAAGAACAGGGACGTTCAAACGCAAGCCCCAAGAAGACACGTGAGGGTTGTTCATCCCTTCCTGGCCGATCGCTGATAACATCTCCGCGGGTGTTAGCATCGCAGTTCATGTTGGTTTCCTGCCTGTGACGTGCAGGCTTAACCTGGTTCTCACTTCCTGACTCCCTGACTCAGAGGCACACGGGTCGAGGCCCAAGGTGGTCGCTGGGAGAGGCTTCCTCTGTTCTCTTCCCCATTCACGCAGACACACTTCCCAAACCAGGTCACGGTTCCAGCAGAGCCAAACGAGTTTCCTTATGGCCCGACGTGTTTCCGTTTCCTGAGGCTCAGGTACCTCCAAACCAGCACATGCGAGATCTCTCATCTCCCCTGGCATTTCAGCTGCCACTCTCTCTTAGTCGGCCGCCCGTCCTGTCCCATCCTGACCATATGCTGCGCTTGGCTTCCGCTTCTACTGTGTCTCAGGAAACCTATAATCCGTCCCCAACACGCTAAGTGCCCATCTACCCTGACAACCCCATGCCCTCCTCCGCTAAATCGCTTCCCCACCTACGCACACTCCATCTGTCCCTCTCAGGCCAACAGCACGAAGTCCTCTTAACTCTTTCAGTTACCTAGACTTTACCTTCATCGCTTGGGTATGAATATGGAAAAACACAAGGGAATTCCCAGGTAGGCCTCAAATGTCTAAAAAAATTCTCTATTTCCTTCACAAACCTTCCTCAGAAAAAGACACAAAAACCCCAGGGGCGGGGGAGGGCTCCCCACTTCTGTGAACAAGAATAACCAGCAAAAGGCGTAGAGTCCCCGTGTTCGTTTTGGAGAAACGATTCTACCTCAGTGAATTTTTTAAATAGCTTAGTTCTGAAGCAGAGATCAGTACATCATTATTATATACAGGAACCCCCCCCACAAATGCATACAAACTTAGAATATAGTTATGTTATATTTATTAAAATGCATTCCATTTAACAGCTATTAGCTGTGAAAGTGTGTATACATTTTTGGGGGGACACCCTACATATACACATACACGTATGTATGTATTCACGCATGTACACACACACACACACACACACACACACACACACACACCCCACATGAGCGGATAAATGCCTCCTGAGGACAAGTCCCTCGTGCCAGCCTTGGAATATTTTTCTGGTGAGATCTGGGGGCGAGCCCTGTGGAGGCCCCGCAGCACCATGTGGGAGGAAGTGGCTGTGATCTGCTTCCTCCTCCCTCCCCGGAATCTCCAGTGACGTCTTCGCTTTGGCTAGCTGATGGCCTTTGTAAGCATATTAATGCATAATAGTTTCCTGATGTCCTTTCATATAACTAGGGACCACTAGTGTGAACTGCGGAAGCGACCGAAATCAGCAGCCATTATTTCTTGAACACCAAAGCTTGGACAGAGAGGGCAAGAGTCCATGTATTTCCACAGCCTCCCTCTCGCTCACTAAAAGGATAGAGAAGCACTTACAGGAAGCAAACTCTTGTTGCACATTCAGTTCTCCAAGGTCACAGCAGGAAGGCAGGACTGTCTGAGCCTCCATCCCGGCACCCATCTGCTTTGAGTTAATCCTCACTTTTGAATCCCGAGCCCAGGAATGTGCCATTGTTCTGACCAAGTTTTAATGTGGAAAATCTATTTTTGTTTTGTAAGCTGTTGTGTTTAACTTGACGATGGAAAGAGCCAGCTTAATCAGTTACTTATTATAACAGGTATGTTTTTAGAACTATCTTTAATAGTATTTTCAAAAATTATCTGAAGTCACCAGTTAGTAACAAGGTGTTTTAGGAAGTGCACCTCCGCATGCTAATCTACACGAAGATTAAAGCATCACCATTTCTCATTTCTTTTTAAGCCAGTCTAACAATAGCCACTATTATCTTAAAGCGGTACAGTAGTTCCATTAATTAAAATTTCCATGCTAACACTAACAGACACCGTGTCTTACAGCAACATTACTGCAGGGCAGAGAGAAGCTCAGAGGATTTGGGCTTTTTTTTTTTTTTTTTTTAATGAGTCAGAGTCACGGAATTTAGAGATAATCTAAAAAAGCCCAGAATGACCACAACTGCAGGAGACTGTAAGTCACACACATCTTTGAATAAGACCTAGTCCACTTTCACTGTCAATCACAAAGACTGAATTTAAACGGGAGAATTTCTGTGACAAGCCCTTGGGAATCTCCCCAAATAAATCCAAGTAGAAGTATGTACTGGTTACGCATGAGTTCACTGCTGGGTAACTCTTTTTTTTTTTTTTTTTTAAGTTATCTTTATTGTTGAAAGTATTACTGGGTCATTCTTATTCTTTTTAAAATTTTTTACTGAATTTATTGGGGGAACACTGGTTAATAAAATGATAGAGGTTTCCGGTGCACAATTCTTTACGCCATCTGTATATTGCATTATGTGTTCACCACCCCGAGGTATGCCTCCTTCCGTCAGCATTTGGGTAATTCTTAACACGGTCTGCCCCCACATCCTATGGAAGTACAGCTTCCTGCCCAAGAGGTCAGACTTGCAGTTTCTAAATAAAGGAAACAATATACTAGAAACTGAACTGCAGCCCGAGGCTTCTAAACCCAAATGGGCTTAAGATAAGAATATTGGAGTGCATTCAGATTATTAGCACGGACAACGTGTGAAGTGACTTCCCTGTTCGACTTCCTGGGTCCTGACCGGGAATCGAACCATGACCTCCTGGTTCATAGGTCGATGCTGAACCACTGAACTATGCCGACTGGGCAGTAACGAGATTTATTAATTTTTTATCATGACCTCGGCCGCCTCAGGCTGTGTGACCCCTGCTCTCCCTTAAGGGATACACTTCCACCGCAGAGCTCTGGGGAAGTCGCCTTTGCCCTTTGCATGTAATATAACGAAGCACAAAACCCTATTTTTTATTACCTAAAGTTTGGGGACAGCAAATGAGGAATATTTGACAGCTCTGGTTGCTCAAATAATAGTAAATATCTCTGAAGCAGCTGTACTTTCAATACTTTATTTCCTCATTATCATCGGAGGCCAAATGCATTTTAGGCTGGGGGGGAAAGGGGCTGAAATCGAGATTTCATCCTGAAGTTACTGTTCCGCATGGCGACGTGTGGCAGCTCCGCGCAGAGCAGATGGCCTGACCGCGGGCCGGGACCCGTCGGCAGGGTGTGCGGCCGGCCTGAGGCGCAGCAAGAACCTGGCACTCGGCTCCTGACCTGCCTCTCTTCAATCCACCTGAGCTATTGACGCAATATTGTGGATATTTGGCCCACCCTCTCTCTTTAGTTCTTTTTTCACCCAATTACAAAAATGTGCTTGCTGTAAGATAATTCAGATTTACAGAGCTGTGTGGTTTACAAAATAGAAGTACCCACACCTTCTAGCCTCTGATAATCACGATTCACAGGGACAGCCTGGAGTTCGCAATTGGTGTGTGTGTTGGGGGGCAGTGTCTGCGAAAACATCAAAGGAAGGCACTGTAGCCTGGAACAAATCACTGGAAAGTTCTAGAAATACAGCTGCAAGGATACCACTACATGACACCATGGTGATCCCCAACCAACAGCTGGCAAATGAGGTGAGTCTGAGCCACCGAGGAGCTCCCACCAGCGGACACCTCGCTTCTTTTTTTTTTAATTTTTTTATTTTATTGATTTTCCACAGAGAGGAAGGGAGAGGGATAGAGAGTTAGAAGCATCGATGAGAGAGAAACATCGATCAGCTGCCTCCTGCACACCCCCTACTGGGGATGTGCCCGCAGCCAAGGTACATGCCCTTGACCAGAATCGAACCTGGGACCCTTCAGTCCCCAGGCCGATGCTCTATCCACTGAGCCATACCGCCTAGGGCTATGTCATACCCTTAATGCACCAATGTGCAGCATTTAAAAAGAAAAAATCATGTGAAAGAATATTTAGCCCAGCCGGTGTGGCTCAGTTGATTGAGCATCGACCCATGCACCCAGAGGTCGTCAGTTCGATTCCCGGTCAGGTCAGGGCACATGCCTGGATTGCCAGCTTGATCCCAGCAGGGCGAGTGCAGGAAGCAGCCCATCGATGTTTTCATATCCTTTCCTCTCCTCTCCTCTCTCTCTAAAATCAATTTTTAAAAAAAGAATATTTAATGATCAAGGAAAGTGAAAGCTGTATATAATTCAATTTTTTAAAAGTTTCCAAAGCAGTATTTACAGCATAACCCCATTATTGTAAAAATATAAAACATTAATAATGATCACTTCTGTAAGAGTGAGTAGGGAATATCTTTTCTTGCCCACAAGATTAGTAAAAGAGACAAATTTTAATGCTGGATTCTAGAAACGGGAAGGTTGAAGGCTTGCCTTTGAGGCCCCAAAAGAAAACAAAAAGCTCTGGAAAGATAACGTAGCAGGAGGGTTACCAACAGAGGAAGAGATGAAAGGGCCTCTGTCTGGAACAATGTTGTTGTATGATAAATGGCATTGTTCACATTTCCCAGCACGGCTGCATCTAGAATACATTTCCAAGTTCAAGACTAAGAATGCATTTAAAATTCCTATTCAGACTGAGTGCTGGGAGTTTTTGTTGGAGCCTTCCAGGCCGGGAACTTGCCAAAACAATGAGTCTGTCTTTGATAAATTATAAAGGCAGCTGAAATACAAAACAGAGAAAAACTTCAAAATAAGTTAACCAAAGAAATGTGCTTGAAATATTCCAGCAATTTCCTGATTTTTTTTTTTTTTTTAACAGCCTTACAACTGGTCGCCCCAGCCTGGTCGGTGCCCCTGGTGCAGAGTCACTGAAACAGGAGCGAGTACGGAGAGATAGCAAATGAGACCAGCATCTCAATCCCACAGGGGCCATTCGCTTGCTAAACAGTGTTAAGAAAAGGCCTTCTGTTCCCCCATATCCCGGATGCTTTATTTGAAAAGTAGAATGCGAAATATCTGCTTACTCAAGGTGAGTGGCCATTTCTGCTAAAAGAGAAGCCAATGCCGACATTGTTCCTCTTGGCGCTGGCACAGCTCCAAGGTGGGCCGGCGAGAACAAATTTGGGAGGAGCTCAGAGGCTCTAAGACTTCCTCTCCCTGGCTTCTAATTGCATTGTCATTGGCAAGAGCCTTGAGTTTTCAGTTGTGGTAGGTTTGAAATGACTTCTTTCTCTTCCCCTTCTCCCCTCACAAACAACCTCGCCACCGAGTATGACAATCACAAGGTTTCAGCTGAAGAGAGCTGGGTTCTAGGAAGTTAATGCTTATATGACCACCATTCTCTATTGCTGGGCAGTTACTGTGCAAAACAAAAATACTGAAAGCACTTTGTAAATATAATTCTAGGAAATATATGTTCCATAGAAGAGAAGAAAATTATTCATGATACATACCCCAAGGTAAATAAGTAAAATACTATACTTCTAGTTCTGAGAAAATGTAAGGTGTCTGGAGTAAGGTTAGCAGGTGTTTACTTACCCAAGTCACAATAGATTTCAAACAGCAATGTTTAATACTAAAAATCTTACACGTGTTATTCAGTAAATGCTATCAACGAGCTTAAGGTGTAAGATCATAGACCAGGCGTCCTCAAACTACGGCCCGCGGGCCACATGCGGGTGTTTTTGCCGTTTTGTTTTTTTACTTCAAAATAAGAAATGTGCAGTGTGCATAGGAATTTGTTCATAGTTTTTTTTTAAACTATAGTCTGGCCCTCCAACGGTCTGAGGGACAGTGAACTGGCCCCCTGTTTAAAAAGTTTGAGGACCCCTGTCATAGACCCTTCCTCGCCTTTGAGCTGGGTGACACCCAGAAGAACTTCTGTAGTGATCAGACAAGACAGCCAGGAAGCTTGTTGAGGTCTCAGGCTACAGGGGGGAGTGAGGAAAGAGTGTATTTGGGTAACAAAACCTTACACTTGTGCATGTATTACACAGGTGGTACAGAATCCCAAACCCAAGTGATGAACATAAAAATTAGTTCGAGATTGTCTGGCAGAAACAAATATAAAACCTCGAGGGGAGGATAGTCCCACAATCCTGCTTTTATGGGATTCTCAGAGAGAGAAAAAATCCCTGCTGAAGATATGCTCAAACCAAAAGGACAATAATCATAAACGCACAGAGCTGACACAATAGAGAGAAAATGACCACTATAAGAATCTGAGCTAAAAGAACATTTTGAAAGAAAATATATAAAACAAAACCATGTAACATGATTAAAGAAATTTTAAAAATCAATAGAAACCACAAGAAGATAACTTGGCCGGCATGATCACGTGGCCACCGCCCCGTGGACAGATGGGGAATCGATGGCTGCCCCTTTCGGTGGTTCCTGTGGCTCCTACTCTGGTACAGGCCCCACCCCCCTTTAGTAGGTCTGCGATCCCGGGGCCTCATATCAATTACTACTTATCATCTTACTCCAACTCACTCTCACCTGCCTAGTGCTGTAGGCACGTGCAGCGGCTCACAGGGAAGAGCTCATCTATAATACAAGCATAATATGCTAATTAGAATGGACGTCCTTCCAGACGACCTTCTGGACGAGGTCGGGGCTACGAGGGAAGCCCGGGTCCTGGGTGCCAGAGGGAAGGCCTACTCTTGCATGATTTTCGTGCATCGGGCCTCTAGTTTAATATGACCACCATAAGGTAAAGTCGCGGTACCCTGGCAAGAACACGGAACTCGAGGCATGGAGAGGTGCTTCGTCTTGGCTGTACTGCATCAGCAGGGCCACTTTAGGGTCATGGCATTTAACATTTTATACCCTTACCCTTTTTATCTATAAAGGAATAAAAGCATGATGGAGAGGATTACAACCCTTTTAGAAAATATAAAACACGCCCTAGCTGGTTTGGCTCAGTGGATAGAGTGTCGGCCTGCAGACTGGAGGGTCCTGGGTTCGATTCTGGTCAAGGGCACATGCTTAGGTTGTGGGCTCGATCCCCAGTAGGGGGCATGCAGGAGGCAGCCCATCAATGATTCTTTCTCATCATTGCTGTTTCTATCTCCCTCTCCCTTCCTCTCTGAAATCAATAAAAATATTTTTTTTAAGAAAGAAAATATAAAACACTTTGCCAGTGCCAGTTTTCTTGAGCAGTAGGTTCCATAGCATTTCATCAGGGTCACATTCATTCCGCCATTTTGCTTTGAGCATCATGATCCGTTCTTACCTGACCTCTCCAGCTAGGTCCCCTGCCCCGCCAGGCAGGTCAGCATCTGCAACGTGTTTCTCTCAGAGTCCTGGATGAAGGTCTTGCCACCTCAGTTGCTCTCTCTCTGCTCCTTCCTTTCAACTTCTACCCATTCTTCATGCTTCACCCCCAAGTCCTCCTTCAGACCTATCCCCACAAACTGTGCTCCACGTGAAGTTTTTTCAGAGGCAACATCCACAAACAACTTCTGGGCTCCGAGGACCTGCTGGTCACAGGACCAGGTGATTACATGTATGACGTAACTCAATCATTTTAACTGCTTTGTTCTGGTCATCCTCACCATGGAGTTTGGCATGTAACAGGGTTCTCTTCTTCCCCACTGACCCAGGTCTTCCTGGCCTCTCCATGGCATCATTTGCTAACCGGGGTCCTCATGAAAGGCATCTATGGCAATCCTACCGATGCTCTGCACTGTTTGTTCAGTAAATCTCCCTGCCGACGCCTAGATGCCTAGAATGTGCAAAATGTACTCAACTGATTCACAGTAGGTCGAAGGGGGAGGAACTGAGAGGGAGTAACCAGAAGTAATCCAAGGAGGTCACAAACAGGCAAAATTCAGATGGCAAGAACAGTCTCAACCAGCTAACAGAAGTCCAAAAACAGGCCACTGCTTTACACACATCACTACCACTGACGCCTCACAACCATCCCTGCAGGGTGTAATATCATCCTTATTGCATAGAGTAGAAAACAGGCTCAGACTAAATAAATCGCCTCGTTGCACCATTAGTGATTGGTAGAAACAGGATCTGAACCCACTTCCTTGTAAGATTAACATTAAGAACAAGCTCTTGGCCAAGCTAGGCCATTTATTATCAGTAAACATTAGGATGTTATTAAATGAGTTACCATATGAAAGCCTTTAGAACAGAGAGGGGCATACAGTAAGTGCCAAGTGTTCAAAGCTACACACAGACACACACACACACACACAAATAATATTTAACTTAATTCAGTTTCATTTCCTATTCAAATCCCTATATTCATGTCATATGAATGTTTGTATTCAGACCATATTTTATTTAATTCAGTTTTAGCTTCAGATCTAGGGTATAAGAAGGACTCATCACCTTGCCTTGCTCTGTTGGTATTTTGCATATTAACTAGAGGTTTGGTGATGATTATGCTTTTAGGAGTATTGAAGCAAAGCTAAGATAGATTCTAATGTCAACGTTTTAATGCAGATGAAATGCATACTGGAAATATTTCACTGGAGAGGCTTCTGAAAGCATTTAGTCTTTATATAAATTCACTTCTGGTAGCACCCCCACCCCCATATCTGATACCCTGAGATTTTGAAATTTTGGCTTTCCTGTTTCTTTTTAGATGCTTATTTAACCAAACTCAATTTTTAGTGTAAAAACCACTTATTTCAAAAACTAATAAGTGAAAAATTAAGGTTAATAAGTGAGACAGTAGTAACTTCTAGAGAATGAACTGAAACTAGGAGCTGGCTACAACTTTAAGAGTAGTTTTGTGTGAAACATTTGACCATAGTAAGTAATTTTATGTTTCAACATTCTTGTCACAAATTTCATTTTTAATGGTAAAACTAATATGAGCGTCATGGTTTCCCCCACACACACACCCTTAATCTCATCCCACGAATATTCATTTATGACATAGATCTAAGTTGTGTCTTGTTTGCAAATATAAATACATTTATTCCACATCTAATAATTGGAGAAAATTTCCATTAAATTCTATTTCCCATGGGAAATGTCAAAGGAAGTAAACATAGCTATTACTACTCAGGACAAACATTAAGAATGAAACAATAGAAACCATTCAGGATGTTCATTTAATACAAACATGCTGAGAAGCAAAGTAAATAAAACGTAAACCCTACAGATGACTTCTTGCAGGACAGATATAAACAAGAGACTAACGAAGTGTCTTCTCTAAGAATCTCTGATTTGAATACTGATCCACTTAGAAAAGAATAGTCAGCAACAACATTCATTTTTGACAGTGTGTTTTTAATTCTATACTGTCTCCTGTAAATTAAAAGCAGTTTAAACTGAAAGATCAAGCTGTAGTTGCAAAATGTATTTCCTGTATTCATACTAACCACTTCCTCTTTTTTTTTTTTTTAAATTGTTTTCTAAATTGTTACAATGAACAATTCCTTCAGACGTGTTATATGCAGCAAATCTGGGGCAAGCACTAAAGACATTAACATGCTCAGTAAAGATGTCAGCCTCCTAGTTACAGCAAGGGCAGAGGAAATATGGACTAGCACAACTCCTTATACGTACAATAACTTACGGAGTCGTCTTGCTAGAGGCTGTTTCCCCAAATGGTAAAAAAATGGAACACTCTGCTGCTCAGCTGGCTTCCGTTAGCACAGAACCTACCCGACCCGGCCGGGCTGTCTTCCCAGAGCCGCCTTCCCGGAGCCGGCAACTCTGATCCCAACCGAAGCAAACTCTTAAACTACTACAACTCATTGGTTTTATCAAGACAATTACCAAGCTGATAATCACTCAAGCCAATTCCTTTACACTTGCTTACAATGGCACAGATTCTTTAACTTTCTTTTTCTCTTTAAAATATTCTACTGTGTGACACAAAAACAGCACGTGTACATTGGATTGTAACTAGACACGTGAAGTTCATCACTTAGCTCTTGGAATTCTACCTTAATTCATGCCTCAGGGTTTCATATTCTACTCCACCTTCGGGACATCTATGTAGAATTTAAAAGCTAATCATGTTCAGAGCCAAATATTTTTAGAAGCCATGATGTCACACAAAAATGGAATTAAAATATGCCCTAAGAAACCGATACACTGTTCTGAGTGCTCATGGCCAGGAGTATAATTTAATTTAGTTTGTAAAACATTTCCTCAAATGGGGTTATATAATCAAACTCACGAAGAAGCCAAACAAGGAAACCTCTCACTTTGTAGAGAGAGTCCTTCTGCTTAGTCAACACTCAGCGCTGCCACGTGTTGGGATAAAGAAGCCAGGTTAACCGTCTAACAGTCAACAGCTGCCCGCCAAGCTGAGACAGGGAGGGGACCATTCAAGCTGAATGAAGCTAGACCTGCAGGAAAAGGAGAAATCGGTACGAAAGTTCGAAAAGGATCACTTGAACTCTCTGACCATTTCTGCAGCCACTTGTGACCAGTAACTGCAGTTTCAGTTAAACAATATCCTATTCTGCATTTAGGAATTATGTAAGAGCTAACAGTCACAAGGCGAGGGCGACTTAGAGAAAGGGAATTATTCACTGCCTGACATGGATGAACTCCGTTTAGTGCATGCATTTAGCAAACACTGTTCTCTCTGTTCGGAAATATTAGTCCACATTCCATTCATTTTGATAACCTTTTCCTTTTTCATCCCAACGGCAGCACCGCCAGAATTCAGGGCGCAGGTGCTGCCCCTCGCCCCAGTTCGTCCAGCCCGCCATTATGGCAAAGCAGAGGGACAGGGAAACCTGGCTTTAAAGTCCTTGTCCCCGAAATGCCATTCATGAGTTGTTTAGGGGGCAGATGGGAAGATCCACCGGACAGTGAGCTAAATATTAGAAAGAAAGAGGAAGGCACGTTCCTTAAAGGCAAGGACTGTGTGATTACATGTTGGTATCTGTGCCGCCCCCATCTCGCCAGCACAGTCAATGAATAATGAGTGAGGGAATGAAGGAAAATGAATGGGAACATTACATGACTTAGGAATTCCGCCAACAAATTCAGTGTGTTTTTAAAACGAGAATACCATAAAAATCATGATTCCACTAGAAGTCCCTTAAATTAAAAAAAAAAAAAAAGTATGGGGTGACATGTGGAAACAGAAAAAACAGATTCAGAATTTAACCGGATGAAAAGCTGTACCAAGCAGAAGTAAACTGTAAGGAGAAATAGTTACCAGAGACAGTTTATCATATAAATGAATGGTTACTTAGAATTCTGATTCTTAAAAAATCATCTCCAAATTAGGCTTGAAATATTGACCCCGTTAGAAAGTACTCTCCTGCCCACTTCGTTGCACGTTACACTGTGTAGCCGGGGAGGGGTCTGGCCAGGGCCGCCTCACAGCCGCGCTGCCTCACAGCTGAGCCGTCTCCAAGGAATAAAGTCTCCTTCTCCACAGCACCCCAAACTGGGGGTTCCATTGGTGTTGAATTGGAGCCAAAGACCACCGGATGATGGATTTTCCCATGTTCCCTTGCAGGCCTTCAACTTCTCAATACTATGAACAGTAAGGACCACCGTGTCCATCTCACACGAGGGGAGAAAAAGTCTGGTTTTCCCTTCCCCTTAAGCACACGGGTCATTCCCTCTTCCAATACGGGCCTGCGACAAACCCAGACGGACTCGTTCCAAATCACGGGAACTCGTTTTAAAACTCTGACAGCTGCCCTAACCGGTTTGGCTCAGTGGATAGAGCGTTGGCCTGTGGACTGAAAGGTCCCAGGTTTGATTCTGGTCAAGGGCATATACCTTGGTTGCAGGCACATCCCCAGTTGGAGGTGTGCAGGAGGCAGCTGATTGATGTTTCTCTCTCATTGATGTTTCTAACTCTCTATCCCTCTCCCTTCCTCTCTGTGAAAAATCAGTAAAATATATTTAAAAATAAATAAATAAAAAAAAACCCCACAAAACTCTGACAGCTGTGTCGCTCCTTGAGTTCCACTCCCAATGAAAACCACCCAATGAGCTTCCTCGCCTCATCATTCCTCTGAGGAACGTGGCATCCCCGCATGCGTTCACCGGCCCAGATAAAACTGCCCGTGTTCCTTATGTCCTCGCCACGCGTGTGAATTTACTTTTGGTTACACTGGCTCCTCCAGGAGAACACGCACCCACTTGTAAGCTGGTCACTAAACATCTGCTCCACACAGACACCAAACACAAGGCAAATGTCTGCGGATGTCCCTCATGGACGCAGGCGGGCTTTAGGCCACTGGGACACAGTGCTGGTGAGAAACCTGGCTCTGATCCCTGTGTGGGGCGGTGGACTTATAGTTTAGAACATACGCGCACACGTGGTTCACAACAACCGTGTCATCAAACACAAACGCAACTCGGGCCAGTCCGCCCTCCTCCTGGGGGGCAGTCACATCTCTGTGAGCGCAGGCTGCCACGCCAAGGGGTGCGGGGCTGTTAGAAAAAGGAGGGCGAGCGACTTCCAATGCAATCAGGTAATGTAATCGTTTGCAGAAATTGGGGAAAGACATTTATATGAGATTCAAAGACTTTCCAAAGTGAAAATGGAAAATTACATTAACGGTAAGAACTGAAAGCCTGCATCCTGTCGGCTGGATACTGACAGAGGCTTTATGCAAAACACGGGGGAGATGAGCGTTTCGAGTCACATTCATCAGCAAAGGAGCTTAAGGATTCCAGGGCGCAGACCCTGCTCCATCAGCTTCAGTGTTTGGGGTGCCCAAACTGGGTAATTTATCGTACCCTTGGGGCGGAGGTAAGTGGTACTTCCATGAAGAAAACGAAAGGCTGCTCTCAGTACAAGGAAGAACTACAGATCCTTGGAAAAGACTTAAAAAGTTGAGGAGAGCAATCAAGTCCTATAAGTCCTATAGGCGCTTTTGGGTCCAGCTATTGTACTTTAAAATATGTATATTTTTATTGATTTCAGAGAGGAAGGGAGAGGGAGAGAGAGAGAAACATCCACGATGAGAGAGAATCATTGATCGGCTGCCTTCTGCATGTCCCACACTGGGGATCTAT
The DNA here is from genome assembly GCF_027574615.1 of Eptesicus fuscus. NCBI lineage: Eukaryota > Metazoa > Chordata > Mammalia > Chiroptera > Vespertilionidae > Eptesicus > Eptesicus fuscus. The sequence continues at coordinate 75,116,091 of NC_072487.1, forward strand.
CGCACAATCTGGGCAGGTACCCTGACTGGGACCCGGAATCAAACCATGACCTCCTGGTTCAGAGGCTGATACTCAACCACTGAGTCACGCTGGCCGGGCAAGCTATTGTACTTTTGATAACTTAGCTACCTTGGAGCTGACCGAGAGAGAAAAACAAAGAAAAAAGTCATCCTGAACATTCTTGAACCACAAAGGGTCAGAACTCACACAGCCTGTGTGATCTCAAACCCAAGATGGCAAACTTAGATGGATGCAGGCCTGGCTGACTATGACCCCGGTGCTGCCAGCTCCCTGGAGAACCCATGTTGAACGTAGGCCACAGATAAAATTCAAAGCAACGCACATTGATAATCACACGTACAGGGGTCTCTCTCACAGGCGTGTCTGCTGGGACGTACACTTTCTTACGTGACTGAAATGCGGGGCGATGATGGTACGACAGGGAAGTCTCCCTAGTCCATAGCAAGTTTTCACACGAATGTTGGGGAGCAATCACGGGGAAGCTTTCTCACAACAGCAAGGGGGGCCGACAGTCTGGGAGAGATTTGCCCGGCAAAGCTAACCCCGAAAAGCAGGTCAGCTAGACTTCAAGGCATGAGCATGAGCGTGGAAAGAAGGTGACCAATTAAATCTCATGGAAGATGTGACGATTCTAAACTGTATTTCTGAATAAAAGAACTTCACAGCAGAAGAGCAAATGGACAGGAAATGGCAAACCCTCCACTGTTATCCTCACACGAGGTAACGTATGGGTCACTGGCCACTGCCATAATGGCTGGAGTGTCTTGTACTTATTAACGCACTGAGCACTCCCACCGGCCCTCTGCGCTGCCTTCCACTGTACCGACAAGGAAAGCAAGGCACAAAGAGGTGATCTGTCTCTCTCAACAAAGGTTACAACGAGCCGACCCCAAAATCCTTAATGGCGGGAAGATTTGGACAACACAATCAAAAAGTTTGATCTGATGGAAATATGTAGACTCTGCAACTACGAGCTGGAGAACACACAGCCTTTTCAATTCCTTAAAGAACATCTATAAAAACGGACCAATGCTAGGCCTCAACAACCATGAAAGACTCAAACTCGGGCTTTTTACAACCCCAATGCCATTAAATTAGAAATCGATAACAAAAAAAAAAGATATGTTTAAATATGTCATACAACTGAAAAATTTAAAACATGCTTCTAAATAAATCATAGGAGAGATTAAAAAGTAAAAGAAATGAAAAAGATCGGGAAGTGAACAATAATAATAATACACATTAAATTTTGTGGGCTGCAGATAAATCAGTGCTTACATGAGAAATTTGTTACTCAAATGCTTATAATAGAAAAGGAGAAAAGTTGAAATGAGGTAAGCATCTGAAGAAAGAAAAATTTAAAGGACAATAGATGAAATCCAAAGACATCGACAGAGCCCTCGCTAGTTTGGCTCAGTGGATAGAGCGGACCGAAGGGTCCCAGGTTCGATTCCCATGTACCTCAGTTGCAGGCTCCTCCCCTGCCTGGGCCCTGGTCGGGCTCATGCAGGAGGCAACCAATTGATGTGTGTTTCTCTCACATCAATATTTCTCTCTGTCTTTCCCTCTCTCTTCTACTCTCTCTAAAAATCAATGAAAAATATCCTTGGGTGGGGATTATAAAACAAACAAACAAACAAAAACACACACACAAAGACCTTGATAGAGAAGGTTGAAGGAAAGGAAATGAAATAGAAAACAGAAGTGGAAAAGAGAAGTTGCACCAAGACAAATTTTGGTTCTTGGAAAAATCGTAATAAAAATGATTTTGGAAAAATGACCCTAAAAAGCAGGATGGGGAGAATATGAATAAACAATATTATGAATAATCAACATATGCACCAAAAAATTAAGGTGAGAGATTATGGGCAACATTTAGCCAAGACATTGGAGATATTTCTAGAAAGATGAAATGGAGATATTTCTAGAAAAAATATTACCCCAAGATCAACCAAAGCAGCAGACATTAAAGGAATCGAATCAGTAGTTAGAAACTTTCCCACAATGCAGTATCACAGAACATTTAAGAACTGTTCATTTCACCTCACATATATTATTTCAGAATATAGAAAAATGAGTAAGTTTACTACAAAACTAGTAAGTAAAGCAAACCAGAACAGACAAGAACAATTATAGACTAATCTCAATGACTACAGACGCAAAAATCTTGAGTGAAATAAAATAATACACGGTGACCTAGTTGGAATTGTCCCAGGAATGCTAACTTGGTTTGATATAAGAAAATTGATCCATGAAATCTATCCCATTAATGGGATGAAAGGAAGCAGAAAATTTACTTGACGATATTCAATATCAAGTCAAGCTTAACAAAACCTCTTGGCAAAATAGGAAAAGAAGGGAAATCCTTTAACCTGATAAAGGTCACATTAAAATCATGCCGAATGGAGAAACGGTTGAAGGCCTCTTTATAATCAAGCACAAGATAAGGAGCCCACAATTACTGCTTCGAGCAGCGTAATGGAGGTCAGAACCAGCAGAGCGAGATAAGAAACATAAACAAAAGGCATAGGGATTGCAAAGGAAGAAATAAAACCGTCATTCTGTGCTGGTGACAGGACTGTCTCTACAGAAAAGTCAAAACAGAAATGAAAAGAGTTTAGCAAGGCACAGCGCTCTAATATTAACATAGGGAAGTCACGTGCTCTATATTCCACCTGAATAAAGTGGAAAACATAATATCGAATAAGAACAAATGAAGTCAGAAGAAATTAAATGAGCCCTGGCTGGTGTGGCTCAGTTGGTCGAGCATCATTCCGTGCACCAGAAGGTCCCTGGTTCGATTCCCGGTCAGGGTCCCGACTTGGTACGGAACCCGCAAGCTGGGCATGTGCCCCGGCCGACCGGGAATCCAACCAGGGACCTTTTGGTACACGGAATGATGCTCAGCCAACTGAGCCACACCGGCCAGGTCAGGGTTAATCTACTGTAATGGAATAATATTTTTTATCGTTTGGAAAGTTGTTTAATGAGAACGCACAACAAATGTATGGTAATTTATAGTAACTTTACCAGCATATTAGTATACCTTTTGGTAAAGTAAATAAATGAGAATGTGTATTTTAATGTACTAGATGATCCTAGAGGAAGACATACTGACATGCACCTGGGCTTTAAGCAAGGAATCTGGCAGGAGGGGCAAATAATGAAATGACAAATGCACACTTTTCCAACTCATCTCGCCTGCCATGAACCCGGCAGAAACCTCCGGAGAAAACCTCTGAAAAGGCAGGCTTTTCCCAGGGGAGGCAGGAGGCTGTGGCCGCCAGCACAGGCCTGGGCAGCAACGAATGAGGACTGTTGTTTAACAGCCCGATTTTGTTTACACCCTACTGAGGACTGTCACAAAAAGAAAGTTCCGCTTCGAGGGAGCAAATGCAAGAAGACACAGCGCAAGCTCTCTGACGCTCCTCGTTGCCAATTCTAGTGCATTCAGGGAGACGCCGAGGACATGCACGATGAGGACGTGCACGCGGCTCTGCTGCAACCTGCTAGCCACCGGATGACTCACCCAGAAGCGAGGCCAGGGCGGGAGCTCCTTATCTGTCGAACGGAAGCACCAGAGGCAGCCAAGCTCTGGCTGCACATCCGCCGTGGGTTTCAAGAGGTTGGCTTTTCTCTGAAAAGCCATTAGTGAAAGCCACAATCTCCCGACACCAACCCCTGGGCCGCGCTCATGGTCTAAGTCTCCGCGTTATCATCCCGGAGACTGAACAAATAAGCAGACTGCCCAACACCCCCGAGCCCCCCCAGTTTCAGCTTCAGGTCCCCAAGGCCGCTGACACACATGGAAAATGATCCCACGCTGAGTGGCCTTTTGTGGCCTCATCAGAAAGGAGAACTTGGGGACCCACCTTCTGGGAGGGCGCGTGACGAACACTGAAAAGGGGAAACGAGAGGCAGGCCCACTTTCACCTCACCTTTTCGACGTCCGCTTTCGTGACGTTGATGTCCGCATCCATTTTCTCAAAGTACTGCTGGGCCCGGTCGGCCTCCTTGCAGTCCCGCTCGAACCGCCGCTTACTCTGGAAGCAGAGGAGCGCGGTGGAGGGGGAGGGGTGACTAACGGAACCACGAGGTCCCCCTGAGCACGGCTGTTACCCTCATCCCCCAAAGAGCCTTCTCCTCCCATCGGATGGCTGTGTCATAACTCAGGACGCTATTTTATTTATTTTTAGACAATTCCTCATTGTTGAAAGTATTACCTATGTCCTCTTTCATCCCCCAATGACCCCCCCCAGCCCACCCCCGCCCCCTGCCCCAGGCCTTTCCCACCCCCATGTCAGTGTCAGGACACAATTTTAAAACCTGCATTTATGTTCACCCCAAACTGCCTAATCTTGGTTCTGTCCACGTGGTTTTTAGAAAAACACTCTCCTTGAGCTCTTTCGGCTCACCGTTTTCCTTTAGATAGAAGTTTCTAGAACACTCTACACTCAGATTAGAAAAATCTCCCAAGGCGTTTTCTTTGGAGTTTTCGTTTGTTTTGAACATTCTGACCGATTCAAGCTGAAATCCAATTCCGGTTAGAAAACCAGCCCAGACCTCTCCCGGGCGGCTGGCTTCTCACTCACCGACTCGAGCTGCTTCCAGCAAGTCTCTATGTGCTGCTGGGCCTTCCGTCCGTCATGGAAGTTCTGGAAGCGAGAAACACCGGGGATCAGTGCACCCTCATGCGCAGAGTGACACGAGAGAAGCAGCCAGCCCGCCCGCTAAAAGAATACTTAAATGTTGAACACCAGCATGTGCGCACCCAAGAAATTAAGCGTTAAAAAATACAGGGAAATGAAAACAAGAATAGCCAAGAGTAGCCTTTGAAACTTTAGATGTTGTAATAACTGAATTCTAAGACTTCTATACACCACTTGTAAAAGTGACAGGGACGTGTTAAGACAAAAATCACTGAGATCTTTATTTTTAACTGCTTTGAGATATAACTCACACACCGTACAATTCACACGTGCACATTTACAAGGCAATGGTTTCTTACTAGAATCACACAATTATGCAACCATCACTAGAATCGATTTGAGAACATTTTTATCACCCCAAAAAGAAACCATGACCTCTTAGCTGTCACCCTCCTACCCAGATCCTCCCCAGCCCTGGGCAACCACTCATCTTTCTGTCGCTATAGATACGCCGCTTCTAGATGTTTCATAGAAATGGAATCTCACAACAGTATCTTTCGTGACTAGCATAATGCTCTCGTCACTTCATAATGTTCACTGAGCAAATTATCTTTTCCAGGTCCGTCCACGTGTCACACGTGTCATTTTTATCACTAGGCGACATTCCACGGTGTGGATCTATGCCACCATTTGTGTGTCCATTCACCAGCCGATGGCCTTTGGGTTGTCCCGTGTGGGGCTGCTGTGAATAATGCTGCTACAAGCATTTGTGGAGAAGTTTTGTGTAGGCGGCTGCTTCCATTACTTGGGTCTTTTTAAATTTAAGGTAGATTCCCCTCCTGCTCTCTGCGGAGGCCCTGGGGCAGGAATGTGCCCGCTGTTGACACCAGAGGACAGACCGGAGTGAGCCTCACAAACATTAGGAGCCAGGGGTCAGAGAAGAAAGGGGCAGACTGGGGGAGTCTGTGGGCTTTCTGTCGGAATGAGGGGGAGCGGGGGGGGGGACGGACTACGGAAGCACCGTGCTGCGAAGGAAGGTTCCGGGTGGCAGGCTCTCTCCACCCCTGGAGAGGACAAACACGTGGACCAGGGGGTGCAGGAGGGGTGGAGGGAGGGGGTCAGGCGCCGGGGCCCTTTGATCAGGAAAGCCGCCGGGATGTGTGGCTGCATCGGACCAGAGGTGGGCGGTGCCATGCTCAGATGTCGGGGTGACTCCGAGGTTGTCCTGACCTGCCTGGACACGTGAGCAGGCTCCTCACCCTCCGGTTCTGGTGGGGTTGCCATGGAGAGGTTCCGGCGTATCAGAGGGCGGGCATGGACGCCTGCGGCTCCCCCAGCTAAGATGCTCTCGGCCGGCTGGGTCCCCTGACCAAGGCCGCAGCTCGGTCAGGCAGCTGCCCGGAGCTAACCTGTTTCCTGGAGCGGCCCGTGGAGCTCAGCATCCCTGATGGCTTTTCGGGGCCCCTCTCCGCAGCGCCCTCAATGCTCCCCTTAACCCAGGAGCTCCCTCCCTGACTGCGCTGAGAGTGCCGCCGGGAAGGCAGGACAGGAGGGACAGCAGCCCAGAGGCCCTCCGCACAGCCTGAGTCTCACCTGACCTGTCAGATCCGAGGGCTCAGCTGAGTCACAAGAGGCCGCTGACCTGACCGCCGGGAGCTGGGAGCTGGGAGCAGGTTCTCTCGGAAAAGACAGCGCCTCTTTACCAGGGACTGCTCCTCGCCTCCCTGCGGTCACGTTTCACTGCTGTAAGCGCCTCTCTTTACAGCAAGCTGCACCCAGCCGGCCGCTTTTTAGTGTCTACGAACCCAGGAGACTCCCCCCTGGGCTTCGTTTTTCCAGCCTCGTCACAGACACGGGGATGCGACAGAAAAGAGAGCGAGTCTAAGGTAGCAATAAACCGCAGGACAGGGTCACGGCTGTGGGGAAGTAAGCAGAGAGCCAGGCAGAGCTGGGAAGCCTTGAACTTCGGAGGAAGTACAAAGTGGAAGCAGGTTTCTGGAAGCCACAAAGATCCCTCATAACGAGACGGGAGGGAAGCGGTGGTGAGGGGGTGCTCAGGGGACAGAGATGTGGGCGGACGGGGAGGCAGAGGGACAGGCTGGGGACGGCCCAGGACAGACGGGCTCACTGTGCCCTCCAGCCCGAGTCCCTGTCCATTCAGAAGCGCGACTTTCCCAAACCGCCACGAGGATCGTCCCCATTCCGAGATCAGGGACCACCGCGTTAGGCAATTTCCAGAAAAGTCTCCCCATCCCCCCCAATTTCACTTTGAGATTCAAAGACGGACCCATAAAGAGGGAGACGCCCGAGCCCCAAGTCCTGAGCCGTGCTCCAGGCTGGTGCCCGGCTCCGGGCTCCCCGCACAGCCCGCTCCCGCGTGGACAGGAAACACACGCACACGAGGCGGAGAGTGGCGGGCCCACGGGAAAGGCTCTGCCCCAGCACAGGGTCTCCCCTGAAGACAGTCCTCGGACACTGGCACATTTGGGGAGCAGGAGGGATGGCCCCGACTGAGGCCCCACCCGGGAAATCCTCCCGCCGCGCCCTCACTGGGCTGTTTTGGAATAAATATGAATTTACTTCTCAAGCATGGTGTGGACCCTGACTTTGCTGTGAGCTTCCTCCCAAGGCCTCCTGAGCCACAGCTGTCAGACTGAAGCAGGGATCCCAAACCACACGCGTGATCCCGGGGCTTCACGTGATGTGAGAAAAAGCCCAGGTGCCTGTGACCGCTTTTGAATCGTTCTTTATAGCATGTGCCCCTCCAAAACTTGTGTGGCTGCCCGGCTGGCGTGGCTCAGTGGTTGAGCTTTGACCTATGAACCAAGAGGTCAAGTTTCAATTCCCGGGCAGGGCACATGCCTGGGTTGCGGGCTCCATCCCCACTGTGGGGTGTGCAGGAGGCAGCCAATCAGTGATTCTCCTCATTGAAGCTTCTATCTCTCCCTCCTTCTCCCCTTTTCTCTCTGAAATCAATAAAAATATTTTTTTAAAAACAGAAACTTATGTGGCTAACACACACACACACACACACACACACACACACACACGCACGCACGCACCCAGCCGCTGCTGCCTGATCACATAGGAAACGGACGGATGGAACCAAAGCCCTCCCTGGGCCTGCGCGTGCCTGACCCAGATAGCGGCGGTTTTCAACGGTTCCGAGTGAAACTCACCAGCTCACCAGATGTGTTTGTTGCTCACTGACAAGCAACGGCAAACACATTTCTCCTCCGGACAGTGAGCAAGTGTGTGCTGAGAAGCGTGCCTCCGAGGCCGCATAAAGAGGGATTGTTCTCTCTGCGGAGATAAGAGGCACTCCGCGGCCCGGTGAGGTCATCGCAGCTCCCTGCTCTCCTCTCCCAGGACAGACAGGAAATGCCAGCTCCCCAGGCCCAGCGGGAAGCTCCCACTTTCTCCTGGAATAAGATGCTTTCGTTTCTCTCCAAACACAATAAGACTTTCAAAAATGCCTGATGGTATCTGGGCGACAGCTAAGCTCACTTTCGTGTCAATGCTTGGGCTGACCCTTAAACATATACAAGTACATTCATCCTTCCAAACGGCTTTAGAAATGTCCCAGTGACCAGGGGTAGCTGAGATAAAAAAAAAACAACACCAAAAACACAGGGAAGCTAAAATAAGCACATTAACCTAAAGGAAATCACAGCGACAAGGCTCTCAGAGTACGGCTCTGCGAGAAATCAGTGAGGCTGAACCAAGTGTGAGAGTGTTTATTATCCTCACTCCACAATTAGGTACAACAGCTGTTTACTTCCACTATATAAATATAATAGTGCATTAACTTCTAAAACTCCTGGATAAAGCAAAATATGGCATTGATGTGAGAACAGCCACTCAAAAAAAAACAAAAACACACAAAAAACTGGGGGGGAAAACTGGGAGGAAAAAAAAAAGAATAAACACTCAATTGAGGACAGTCAACCATCTGGAATTTTAAATAAAACTCAGATTCCACAGACGAAAACAAAGGAACACAAAGACTTGAAAAGGGCAGAGAAAAAAGGAGCATCCAGAAAATATGTCTGTGACAAATATTATAACTTCCTCCAAACCCACAGAGCGGCGGGGCTGAACACTGGCCCCTTCTCAGCCTGCCCCGGGGTTAATTCATGCACCGCTAAGTCTCTGTGGGCAGAGATGTGTGTGCTGGGGAGGAAAACTGTGAGCCACCTTCAGACCGGCTCAAAGGAGCGTTTCACCCGCATTTAAGTCCAAAACCATAAACCCAGGAACGTTCGTGACAGGAGTCGCATTCTGCTTTGATTTAAGGCTTATTTTCCCCAATTCATTTATAATAAAAATACCTTCTCAGCAAACTTGTTTAAAGTTCCTAAAAGCCTCCTTCCCACTGCCATGCTCAGTGGCTTAACTTCACCAAACACTGACCATCTGGGCCCCGGGGAGGGGACCCCGAGGAGCCCAGGCCCAGGCCCAGGCCCAGGGCCAGCAGCACCGGCCTCCAGTGTCCACGCTCCCGAGGAGAAACGCGTGGCTCAGACAGCAGCCAGGGAAGAACCTAAACGCTCTGCTTTTACAGGTGGCAAGTCAAGATTGTCTTTTTAAGAATTTACCTTTGAAAAGTCAACGTATTTCCTAAAGACCAGCCTGCAGATTGGTGTGTCAGGACAAACACTGCTTATTCATACCATTATGTGAGTGAGAGGCACTGAAAAATGAGAATGAATACAGCGCATGTGGAAACTGCTGCGGAAAAACACCTTTTCTCCTGGAAGCATGAGTAGCTAGGACTCTCCTATTGTGGAGGTCTGAAAGCTGAGACATCAAACACCTGACTCACTGTCATGTTACGGCCCCAAAGGCCAAGAGAATGTCCATCTCTCCCACTACCTACCTTTCTCCTACTGCCTCAGCCATTTCACCAGGCAGGCTCTTGGTAGGGATTCATCTATTTCAACCAGCAAAACCGAGATGGAAAATAATTCTCCACTAGGATTCCGAATTGAGCTTGGAAATACTCTAGGCTGCAAATCTGAAATCGTCCCTTTGAGCAGACAGGATTTCGCCACTGTATCAAATGGCCCAAAAGGTATTACACTGCCCTGGCTGGTTTGGCTCAGTGGATAGAGCGTTGGCCTGCAGACGGAAGGGTCCCAGGTTCGATTCCGGTCAAGGGGACATGCCTGGGTTGCAGGCTCGATCCCCAGTGGAGGGCGTGCAGGAGGCAGCTGATCAATGATTCTCTCTCATCATTGATGTTTCTATCTCTCTCTTTCTCTCCCTTCCTCTCTGAAATCAATAAAAATATATTTTTTTAAAAAGGCATTACACTGAGGGTTAAGAATGGTACTTAAGCAAGACATTGTCTCTAGTCAGCCATGAGAAACAGTAGCTAGACCTAAAAATTTGGTGCTTGTGGCAACGATCAAAACTGAGCGACATAATGATGTTGGTCATTATTATTTAACGTCTCCTCCACTTCGGCGGAAGCCCTAGCTATCTTGCTGGTGCACGCACCCAGGACATCAAAGAACTCTTGTGGGCTCAAACCTACATAAAAAAAGCGTATCACTGGCCAACTTTGTGCTTTATTGCTAACAAATTATTTTGCACCTAGCAAGCGATCAAAGCTCAATGATACAGATCATGGCTTAAAAATAGATCTCTCAGGGCAAACCTTGACTATGAATATACTGCGCGTACATTTTTCTCTCTTGTTTACAATAAAGGCCATGACAAGATTTTAATGGTGTCAAGAGAAGCAAAAAGGTCCTCCTCATTAGATAGCAACGGATGAGCCAAGACCTCAAGCGGGTGGACGGAGGTCATCTTTCTTGCTTTTTAAAAGTCCTTGTAAGCATTTATTTTAATACTGCTTATTCCACACAGCACACCCCATATTATACTGCTTATCCTGGTATGACTGATATGCTCAAATATGTTTAAATTGTTCAAAGGGATTAGTATTCTGGGGCCCACAGATGTGCTTCAGGGTGTCTGAGGGGCCCCTGAAATTGTCAAGACCTAGGAACAAGGTCCATAACTTGTATACGATTCTCAAAGGTACCAGTGTAAGTCCCGCCATCTATGATTCCATTTAATTTTAAGGTTTCTAGGGATGTTCCCCTTATCTTTGGTCCACTTCTTTGAAAGAAAAAACAAATTTTGTACCGATTTCCTTTCCTGCTTCAGTTCCTGGACGTAGCGTGCTAACCCCGCGAGGATCTGTGAGGTCAGGTTCTCGGAGACGACTTCATGCTGCCCCGCGTAGTCGTTCATTTCGTTCAGGGTGGAAAGGAAGGCTTTACACGCCGTATACCTGTGGAACAGAACACACGCCACCTTTTTCAAACGAGGTCACATCCACGCTCACGCTGCTTTACGCCGGAGAAATAGTCATTAACATCAACCTCCCACAGGATCCTGACAATTCATTACACGTAAGAGTGTTTCATCAAAACGGTTCAGGATTAATTACAACAGAAAGTCCTTTCGTTTTGTGGAAACTGAACTGCTCTATGCAGGGCAATAACTGGCTTTGCTAATACTTAGTGCAAACAGAACCCCAAACACATATACATGCTGTCTGTGTGAACCCAATGGATCTTTAGCCCCAAGTTAGAGACATACTACTTTGGGACTGTCCATGTTAAAATGCCTTAGTCGCTGGCTGAAATGGACATATTTCTTGGATGAATTAGGCTGAATGAGACTCTTGATATTGCAAAACCCAATCAAGATTGGAGAATAAGTATGTCAAAGTCAAAGGCTAACATGGGCCAAATAAACAAGGTTTAAGGTTATGTGGGCTGCAAAAAAACCCAAAATCTTCAATTTTCATAGAAACATAGGTTTATTTCTATAGAGACATGCTGAATACAAAGGCCTGAAATAAATGAGTCATCGTTAACATAAAATAATAGAACATTTTAATAAAAATTAATGTTTTTTCTTGAACATTAACTTACCAGACACTGAATAACTGCACAAATTAATAAGCGTAACACAAATAAACCAATTTTCTTGTTCGCTCAAAGCGAAATATTTCCTGTTGCGCACACCAAACAAGTCAGTACAAGACTAATGACGTGGCCATCGGCTGCTAAAATATTCGCTGCTGGTATTAGTGGAGAGAAATGGTGCGCCTGTGCGTAAGGCACGTAAGGGAAATGAATGCAGCATGATTATAGTAACCAGTCATTAGCGAACGTTGTAGTTCGTTATTAATAATTATGTACAACAGGATACTGTAAAAATTAAGTTACGAAATTTTTATTAAGACATTTCTGACATATTGTTATATGGGCCGGGTCACAAAAATGTTTGTTGTGGGCCGCATGTGGCCCGCGGGCCGCGAGTTTGACATGCTTGCTGTAGAACGCGCAATCCATCCTCCCTGCACTTGCTTGGATTCTGTCCCAAGCTTTTCCTAATTACCCTCATTGAAACCATCTGCAAAAGGTCTAGTGACTCAGCAAGAAAAGCTCCTTGAGTAGGTTTCTGTTTTTCTCCCCCAATTTAAAAACGAACACCAATGTGAGAAGAGAATGCAACTCATTCTTGTAGGTCTCCATCTCTCCTTTCCTTCAGTCACCGCCAGTGGCGCCGAGAGTGCCACGTCATTATCAACGGTGAACACACCTGTATTCTTCTTCCTCCTTCGAGTTCTTTTTGGGTTGGTATTTCTTCGAGAGGTTCCTAAAACAGAAAAGCGGACACGTCACCTTACACAGGGCGAAGCGAGAAGTCAGGGGTGACGGATGATGTCAGTGCTTTCTGTTTTTTTTGTAAGTTTAAAAAAATAATCACCAAACTCCCGCGGCCAGAATCCACGAATTTCCTTCCATCCACCCCCCCACCACCACCACCGTGTGCGAGGAAGCTCCTGCGATGAAGGATTGCACAGCCGAGTCTTGGCTCACAGGTGGAGCCGTGGACAGCCTACTTGACTTCACTGAAGGGCACAGGCCACGTGTGTACACGCAGTGGCTTCCATGTAGCACTGAGCTGAGGGCCACCACGCCCCCGTGATCACCTTCCGTTGAGCATCACTGCTCTAAATTCCAGGAAGCACGTGCACTGTGTCCAAATGTTTAAGTTAAGAATAAAAATAAAAAAAAAATAAAAAAGAACCATAGTGCCAAGGGCAGGTGGTCAAGGCTAGGCGGCGGCTCCCCTCCAGAGCTAGTAAATAAGTCTTCTGAGGCAGGAGAGACAACTTGGGGGTGATGTGTATGCTGTCATTTAACTAGAGGACTTTTCAAAAAAATTTTTAATTGATTTTTTAAGAGAGAAAGAAAAAAAAAAGCCCATCAAACTTGTTGTTCCACTTATTCATGTATTCACTGGTTGGTTCTTGTATGTGCCCTGACTAGGGATCGAACTGGCAACCTTGGGAGTATCAGGACGATGCTCTAAGCAACTGAGCTACCCAGCCAGGGCCTTAGGAGACCTCTGAAGCTGCCTCACAGGTTCGCACTGAACACACTCCGATGAGCCAATATCGCCCCAGTGTCTCTTCCTAACCCCACCCCAGGTCAGGAATGCAAGTGATGTCCTCAACACGCCGCTCAGATTGACACAAAGTCCAAGCGGTCATCACGGAGAGGACCACCCCGCCTCGCTGGCACGGGTCCCCCGGCTGCTTCCCGTGGCTCCCGACCGGGCAGCTGGGGTTGGGGAACCAGCGGGCGGCTGACGGGTGGCCACAGTGGGGCTCCCCTGGGCAGCGGCTCGGCATTCCCGTCCTGTTTCTGGCCTTTGCTATCCTCTTTTCTAGTAGCTACCTTCATTTTCACATTTCATTTCTTCCATTTCCCCCGAATCCACAGATTCGCCTACAAAGAGGTGCAGTAATAAACTGGCAGTTTTGATCATGGTTCATTCTGCAAAGTGAAGTGGGATTTCACCTCTAACACGAGAGGCATGACTTCAGGAACAAGGACATTGCTCTGGGACTCCAGGCGCCATTGAGCCTGGACGGCGTGACCCTGGACAGGTCAACAGCAAGTCTGCGCCTCCAGTTCCTCACCCGTGAGGCCCCGGTGGTTGGGCGAAATGAACTCTATGGTCGCTTCAAGTCTGGGAATTCCCGGGGACTATATAACACCCAAGAGAATATCTATTGCTGCAATTATTTTTTTATATCTTTTTAAAAATATATTTTATTGATTTTTTTTTTTACAGAGAGGAAGGGAGAGGGATAGAGAGTTAGAAACATCGATGAGAGAGAAACATCGATCAGCTGCCTCCTGCACACCCCCTACTGGGGATGTGCCCGTAACCAAGGTACATGCCCTTGACCGGAATCGAACATAGGACCTTTCAATCCGCAGGCCGACGCTCCATCCACTGAGCCAAACCGGTTTCGGCTATTGCTGCAATTATTTAAAAATAATCTATAACAATTTAAGCGTCATAGGCAAACCGACAAAAGAATGTACTGATTGAAGCTGCTATCACGTGAGCTACTCTTAACCTGTCTCATGCTTTCTCTACTGATGCTCGGGATACAGAACACAGTCTCTCTAATAAATCTAGATTTTTTTTTTAAATGTGGAAAGGCAGTATTTTCTTAAAGAACGTGCCTTAGAGAAAAAATAATGCAGTAGAGAGAAATCTTGTCTGCTGAAAGCACGGTGCAATTGAGTTGGTCACCCCACTCCTTACAAGGCAGGGTTAGTAACAAGAACTCCTCAGGTGGCGCGACAGGGGAGCCGGGACAAAGGAGGGCCCCACGACGATCCTTCTCCAGACTTACCCAGAGCAGCGTCTGCGGGCCAGTCCAGCATTGAAAAAGCCCAGCATGTGAGCGGCTTGGTGCGCGGTTTGAAACATTAACCATTTCTCCTGTTAGTTATATCTTACAATGGAAAACACCACTTCTACACTCAGACCCTATTTAAAATTCTTTCCAAACTTTAAAGATGTGTGCTTTGTTTTTTAAAAATATATTTTTATTGATTTCAGAGAGGAAGGGAGAGGGAGAGGGAGACAGACACATCAATGATGAGAGAGATTCATTGATTGGCTGCCTTCTGCACGCCCCCCACTGGGGATTGAGCCCGCACCCCGGGGATGTGCCCTGACTGGGAATCAAACCCTGACCTCCCGGGTCATAGATCAAAGCTCAACCACTGAGCCACCACAGCTGGGCTCGAGGTGTTTTCTTTTTAATCCTCTTTCCATTTAGCTTCCGGTCCTTAGCAGCCATACAAATAATTTTTACGTCCAGTTGAAGGTCACATAACTTGAACAAACCCCGGTGAAACCGGCTTTCTTTATCCCCATTAAACAGTCAAACCCTACACAGGACTGGAGACCGTGGCGGGTGACACCCTGTGAGGACCATCAGGGTCAGGTGACTGCGTGCCACTGACCACGTTAGCATCCAAGCATCCAAATGCTTCTTAAGAGCATCGATGAATAATTCACCCCAGAAAGGCCAGCCGAAAACTGAAAGCTTAAGAGGCCTAGAGGTGAACTCCGGTCTAAAGAACGTCTCTCGGGACCCGCACAGAAAAAAAGATCAACTTCCATCTCTATTCTCTGAGACAGGCTTATGTGTACGAGGTTATTTTGAAAAAAACAAGCAAGCCAACAAACCACAAAAGGCATCTTTAAATTTATGGATCTTCCTGAAAAATTGTAAGTGTTTTATATACTTAACTTGCTCTTCAGAGAGGCTAATGAAAAGGTAAGAGAAAAATATCCGACCTTTAATAAGGGCCCTGCATTTAAACGCGGTTGATCGTAAGAACCGCAGAGAAAGGCTTTGAAAAAGGAGGCAGTTGGGCCCCAGCCCAGACCCTCTGAAATGGAAGGTCCAGGGCTGGGTCCAGGAATGTTTTGTTTTGTTTTCTCTCTTGCTTTGATTTTTTTAAAAGCTCCCCACAAGATTCCTGGAAAAAAGATGGCAGAAGAAACTTCGATCAGAGAATTGTGCGTTCCCAACAAGAGGTGAAAATTAACAGCCAGGAATATGGTCAACAGCAGCAAATAAATCGATAAGGAAAGGTGCGGAACCCCAGTCTGCACACTTTGGAAAGTGGGGGCGGGGTGGGGACGGAGATTCTGGGGCAGCACAGAATGGACACTGGCTGACCCTCCCTGCCAGTGTCAAGGGGTAAGTCCATGAGACCCCGAATGCTGACACAAACAGAAGTGAACGGGGGGCTCAGCAAGCACTTGGGGACAATGACAAGACAGCCAGGCCGCCCAGGGCGAGATCACCCCAAACTAGGATTCCAAGGAAGAGGATACACCTTTGACCTCATAGAGTAAACCCCCAACGAACCTCTAACCAGGCCCTCCCCCGACCCTCGCCCTGTGCTGGAGCTCAGGGGGAAAGACGGAAGGCGCTAGAAGCAGGGGCAGATCTTCATGGACACGCTCCGCACACGGGAGCCCCGATGATGCTTCCGGTGACGGTGACGACAAAAGCAGGCTTAGGCTCCAGCCGAGCAGTTTACAAGCTCAACTCAGTAAGTCCCCCCAACAACCTTATAAGGAGGGAACTAGTATTATTTCCATTTCACAGATGAAAAGATAAAGCACAGAGAGTATTTTGCCCCAAATCAATGAAAGGACCGAGACTGCATCCTAGGCATTGGGACTCCAGTCTGTCCTCGGAACCACATCCTACTAAACTGCCCATGTTCACTATAAGCCAGTGAGAAGGTACAATCTGTAACAGAAGGTACAATCTGTAACATAGAAGAAAAGGGAAGGAGGAAGGGAGCGGGGGAGGGGGGAAGTGGATAACAGAGAAAAACTCAACCTGGAAGAAAACATCCAAGGAAAAGACACTGAACCAAACTCCTCCAGAACAGTTTCCACTACAGACAAACTTAATCAAAACGCAAAGCCAGCAGAGCAAGAACCCTCAGATCACAGGCTAAAACAGAGTCGGAGAAAAGGGGAGACTGCAAAGCAAGAAAAGGAACTAAGAGCGAAAACACTCAATTTTGGAACTAATATAAACTGGGCTGGCTACCAAATTCCACAGAGGGAAGTTTAGAGATAATCCCCGGTGAAAAACAGCTAACATCATGAGGGGGGAAAAAGACCAGGCAAAGAACAAGAGGACGAGAACATAAGGAAAACTCCTGTCTCTGAAGTATCTAACCCGAAAGTAGAATAGAAAAAAAGAATTAGATCCAACGGAAGGAAGTTCCCCCGAAAACAATGAAGAACTGAAGCGCATAAGAAAGGGCCTGCAGCACTGACAGAAGGGCCCCCACAAGGCTAGCCTGGTAAAGCCATCACACTGAGGGACCAAAAAAGGCTGCACAGGTACCCTCAAAAGAGCAAGTCACCCACAGAGACAAAGAAGCTGGCTGGCCCCACGTGTGGCCACCCAAACACAGCTGCAACCAAGGCTGGAGAGAAGGGAAGTGGGACAGAGACCAGCCAGGCTACGTTGTTGTCAAGGAGAGAGGCGCTCCTGGGACCAGAGAGATATCCCGGATTGTGCCACAGCCTCTTTCTTAGGGGGCACGTGTCCCTATTTTCTGGATTCCAGCAAGTGGAGGAGCTATGGCAGAAGCCATGGGGGTGAGCACAAATCCATTTTTAAGTATGGAATTAAGATAAATTAACTGTGGAAATCAGGTTACAGACCAAATTACATAATTTGATTAGAAGAGGAAGCGAAACATGTAAATACATTTTTTTCTCCTTCCTAGCAGTGAGTCAACTATTCAAAATGACAACATGGGGCTTTATAAAAGCAAACAGTGAGGACACTCTACAAGTTTCCATAATCTTTTTGCTAAATCTTCTGAGTCTGTTTAATCAAGTTCAGCAAGCCCTTCGGTTTCACTTCAGTGTCTTTTCTACAGTTAAAGTAAATTTAAATGTAATACCTTGTGTGTACAATATGCAGCACTTTATAAAATGGTTTATACATAGTTGCCCTTTATTTACAAGGTAAAAAATAAATAAATAAAAATTGACCAGGACATGAATGGCTCATCAAGAAGAAAGTACAAATGGCTCAACTATATAAAAACATGCTCGACCACATTCATACGAAGAGAAACACAAATTAACGCTCAGAGTTCCCAATTTTTACGCTTCAAGTTGGCACTGGTGACGGGAAGCACCGAGGGCCGAGAGAATAGCGCTGCCGCAGAGAGTGCTAATGGGCACAGCCTCGGAGGGGGCCACCTGGCAAACTCTACCAACCCAAGTATTGCTTTTAGGGACTTATCCTCTAGATTTGCTTGGCCAAGTGTATTCTTCAAGGTTATTCATTGCAACTTTGTTCAGAGTTGCAAACAATTGGAAACAATCAACACATCCACCAATCCAACACAACACTGTAAAGCTGCAAAAAATAAAACCGAGCCTCAGAACAATCCCCCGGCCACAGGAAGGCCAGGGCACACTGAGCCGCTGTGCGTGCATGCGTGCGTGCGTGTGTGTGTGTGTGTGTGTGTGCGTGCGTGCATAATATCTCTCTGGAAGAACACATAAGAGACTGATAGCATTTGCTGTCCCCGGGGAGGGGGTAACACACGGGACACTTCACTGCACACCATTCTGTACCTCTGGCATTTCCAGTGAATGCTATCAGGTCGTAACAAAAGATTTAGTTTTTGTGTGTTGTTTTTTTTTTGTTTTTTTGTAAAGAGAAACAGTTGCTAAGGGCAATCAATAGTTGGTGCTCTTACACAGGATACAGATGTTTTTAAATTCTATTAGGAACTGGACCCTTAATCACGCTAGCTGGATCAACAAGCTTTTTCGGTAAAGGGCAATGAGTAAATATTTTAGACTTGCAAATAGGTCACGGTCACGTGGTCTCGGTTACACCTATTCAACTACCATCGTTTTTTTTTTTTTTGCAAAAGCAGTCATAGACAATACATAAATGAATGGATGTGGCTGTATTCCAATGAAACTTTATTTATTTTTAAGACCAGGCAGTGGGCGGATTTGACCAAGGGCTGTGTAGTTTGCTAGCCACTGACCTACAGAAGCCAAAGTCCCGATCATCATCAACTACGTCTAAAATAAATTGGCCATTTTTCCTCCAACGCAGAAAAAAATAAAAATCATTTAATGATGTTGTCTTCCCCAAAAGATCATGCGGATCGCCCTAGCTGGTTTGGCTCAGCGGATAGAGCGTCGGCCTGCGGACTGAAGGGTCCCAGGTTCGATTCCAGCCAAGGGCACATGCTTGGGTTGCGGGCTCGATCCCCAGTGGAGGGCAGCCGATCCATGATTCTCTCTCATCAGTGATGTTTCTATTTCTCTATCCCTCTCCCTTCCTCTCTGAAATCAATAAAAATTTGTTTTAAAAGAAAGAGCATGTGGATTTTTCAACATCATACTTAGAGTTTAAGCAGCTATTTGTTGACTGTGCTCCAGTCACATTGGCCTCTCTGTTCCTGGACCACGTTCCCACCTCAGGGCCTTTACACAGCTGAGCAGAGCTACTCCCAGACTCCACCTGCCGCTCCTCGACCTGCGGTCTCAGCGGGTTTTCCCTGGCCAGCCAGCTACGCGACCCCGGCCCACATCATGCTCTATCGCATCCCCGGCTTTACCTATTTGGGGAGGAAATGCTCTTTCAGTGACTTACTTCCTTGTGTATTTGCATGCAGCCTCTTTTCCAGAGTGAGCAGTGAGCTCCTCAGGCTCAGGCACTTCCTGTGTGTCGCTCATTAGAGTCCCCCTGGACCCCTGGGCACACGTTGTTAGTTGTTCTGTTTGTGGCGAAACCCTCACCGGCTCTCACAGGCCTGTGCAAACACAGAATTCTCCCGGAAGCCCTGCGGACCAAGTAGCTCATCTTACACCTGTGCCCCGCTGAGGCCCGCTTCCTACAACTACTTACTGAGCACTATGGTGGCCAGGCGCTGTGCCACACCGTGGGGCACATGAGAGAACACACTGGGGCCCTGCCCTGGAGGGGCTTACATTCCAGCAGGGAAGGGGCGGAGCAACGAACAACAAATACAATAGATGAAGTTACCCAGAATGCTAGGAAGTTTGGGCGCTATGGAAACGCTGAACAGTACAGCAGTCACTGAGCAGATGACATCTGAACAAAGACCTGGGGGAGATGGGGTGCTGGCCACGTGGCCCCTGGGGGAAGGACACACAGGGGACCTCTCCATGGGAAGGCCAATGCAACCCCCTGGGTGAAGGCATGCCTGGTGTGCAGAGGAAACAGCAAGGAGCCAGAATGGTTAGGGCAGAGGTCAGCAGGAAGAGGGAGGAAGGAGATGATGTCAGCGGGGTGCGGACCCGATCCCTCAGCGCTCTGTGGGACGTCCTCCCTGCGGACTCTGGCTCCCTCTGAGTGACACGGGGCGGTGTGGGTGTTGTGCACAGAGGAACGCCATGATCTGCTCTTTGTGGAAAACTGACAGACGGGAGGGAGGGGAGAGGGTGGACTAGGGCATCCAGTTGGGACAGTAATCCAGGCCGAGGTGCAGGGCATTAGGTCACGAGAAGTGGTGGGATCCTGGACCGATTGGAGGGAGCGTCCCCGGGCCTTCCTGACAGCGTGGCCGGGAGCGGGCCAGCCTGCGGGGAAGGTGGGAGCCAGGGATGGCTCAGGGCTCCGGCTCAGCAGGAAGCACGCGGCTGCCCTCCGCGCGGGGAGCCGGCTGTGGAGATGCGGATTTGCGTGGAGATTCAGTTTCCGATGTTCCATTGCAGGCGTCTCAGACCTCCGAACGGAGATCGTGTGGCCTCTTTCTGAGCGCAGAGAGGGGACGGCGGGAAGGCGCATCTGCAAGGCGCGGCCTCGGAGAGCCTGCGCCCCGACGAGGAGGCCGGGGCACCCCCTGTCAGAGCGCCGAGGGCGCGGATGCTGGGGACAGAGGCCAGGCGACATGAGCAACAAGGGTCACTGGTGTCTTTGAGGAGCAGCGCTGGCGAGCAGAGAGCAACCAAGGCAGCAAGTGAGGACACTTTTGAGTTTTGCTGCGAAGGGAAGGAAGCAAAGACATGGCGGCAGCTGGGGGGGCAGGTGAGCTCAAGGGCTTGTGTTTTAGCGAAACAAAAAGGTGCCCCGGGCTGATGCGAACAGCCAGAGCTCTGGGGGAGCAGCGCGGAGGACCTGGGCAGAGCTGTGCGGTCAGAGAGCGGAGAGGCCCGGTGCCCCAGAGGGGGCCGGGGTTAGACAGGAGCATGGGGGTGGGGAGGACGGTCAGAGCTGGGGAACATGCCTGCCGGTGAGGACAGTTTCTCCTGACTGCCTCCATTTTCTCGGTGAGGGAGGAAGCAATCGGTGAGGATGGGATGGGGGGGGGGTGTTGGAGGCTGATGTAAAAGAAACTGCGAAGAGTCGCTTGGGAGAGTGGGAACACGGCCAAGGATCAGTAGTGCGAGCGGGCTGCAGCCGCAGGGTCCAGCTGAGAGCTCACACAGGCTGGGAGACTCGTCCGAAGCGTTTATTCAGTTACTCGTAAGCTTTCCTTGTCAACGTCTCCCAACAAGGACAATGTAGGTGCCTCTCAGGGACGGAATGAAACAGACGTTCACATTTAATCCCCGGAAAACGGCTTCCCCGGAGTTACCGTCAGCGCTGGAACACCCGTACTCTGTTTCAGGGTGTGAACGTGACCCGCAGAGGGTACACGGTCAATGGGGCGTTGTTCTCTTTCACCCTAAGCCTATCCTGGAACTTGGGGTGAGCCTCCCGTCTTGTTACCTGAGTCCTCACTCAGTTCCCTCCCCAGAGTGATGGGAAAGGGAAGGGAGCGGGTACATCCTGGGAAGTGGGGGGGGGAACTAAGAAAGCACTCCCCTCGTGACACAGAACGAGGCAGAACCGTGTGAGGACCAACCTAACCACATCCCTGATGACCTCCATCCCTGATGACCTCCATCCCTGATGACCTCCATCTCTGATGACCTCCATCCCTGATGACCTCCATCCCTGATGACATCCATCCCTGATGACATCCGGTAACAACCCTCCAAAGCCAAGGAGAGAGGGACGCAGGCGCCAGCAGAGAGGAGCCCATGCTAATAGGAAAAGGAGAAAGACATCGCAGAGATAAATCCAGACGGTGAGACCTTACTTTGGCTAAAACTGTAGGTAACCATTTGCATATGAAAGAAAACATTTTATGACCAACAGGGCAACATTCAAATGACCAAATTGAAGCAGCTCATTCTCTATTCCTACTAGAGGTTCTAAAAGCCTCAACGTATGAATGAGGCTGATGTCCGCTCAGGAAACTAGAAACCAATCCGGATTCAGCAAATGATACAAATTGTTTCACTGAGCAACGCCTTCCGTTTTATTTCCTCCGTGGGAACAAAACTTGCCACCCACAACAATATGCCCGGGTAACGGCGAGGGGCTCATTCCCAGCACCACCGGCAGCCCCGGGAGAAGCCGGCCTTTCAGGGACACGTGACATGCCCCTTGTGCGATGATCTTTGCATTAAAAAGAAATATTTGCAAAACAAGTCATCTAGATCTTTGACCATCTGCACAAACCAACTCAACCGAACCAGGAATCACTCAAGATTTTGCATGCCACCTCAAGTTCAAGCTTGGTTCTACCAAAACTTTTCAGCATTTTATAGAAAAGCATACATTTCTTGCATAATTTCATCATTAAAGATGTAAGAGGGCCAAATTGCTTTTCAAATGTTACCCTGGGGCCTCTCCCACGCTGCTGGGGAGCACGCATCAGCAGAAGCATTCTGGAAGATCACCGGGCCCCGTCTACTCACACCAACCATCACAGAGCCTCCAACCCCCACGTCCACTCCTGGGTCTGTGCTTTCTCCCCAGGGAGGGGACAAGCCAAGGATGGATGGGCTGCGGCACTCATGCAACCAAAACACTGAAACCAACAGAAGGAAACCGACTCCCCCCTCATCCAACGACGTGACCGAGTCTCACAAACATAACGGAGCCCAGTGGAGCCCAATACCAACGCTGCCTAAGGAATGAAGAAGCTCACATACGGGTCAAAAGCAGGCAGGACGAGCCCTGGCCAGGGAGCTCAAATGGTTAGGCCAGTGGTCGGCAAACTCATTAGTCAACAGAGCCAAATATCAACAGGACAACGACTGAAATTCCTTTTGAGAGCCAAATTTTTTAAACTTAAACTTCTTCTAACGCCACTTCTTCAAAATAGACTCGCCCAGGCCGTGGTATTTTGTGGAAGAGCCACACTCAAGGGGCCAAAGAGCCGCATGTGGCTCGCGAGCCGCGGTTTGCCGACCACTGGGTTAGGTCATCGTCCCGATACACCAACATTTTGGGTTTGGTCCCCAGTTTCAGGACACACACAAGAATCAACCAATGAATGCATAAATAAGTAGGACAACAAATCGATGTTTCTCTCTCCCCCTCCCCAAAATGAATAAATAAAAATTATAAAATATAGGCAGGACAAAATCTGCTGCTGTCAGACGTCTGGAGAGTGCCCACCCTCGGGGGCCACCCTCGGGGGCAGGGTGCTGAACAGGAAGGGATCAGTTCTGTCTCCTGGGGGTGGTGGGAATGACTTGTGATTTCTGCACTTCTCTATCTAAGTTCTATTTCAATAAAGAGTTTTCTGAAAAAATCAGCTGCTCCAAAATTCAGAGAGAAAAAATATTTTTTAAAGGGCCCTGGCAGATGTTGCTCAGTGGTTAGAACATCAGCCCGTGCACCAAAGGTTCGGTTCCCAGTCAAGGGCATGTACCTGGGTTACAGGTTGGATCCCTAGCCCTGGTCAGTCGGGAGTGTGAGGGAGGCAACCAATCAATGTGTGTCTCTCACATCAATGTTTCTCTCTCTCCCCCCTTCCTCCTCCCTCTCCCCCATTCTCTTAAAAAATCAATGGAGAAAGTATCCTCAGGTGAGAATTAACAAAAAATAAATGAATAAATAAGTAAGTAAATAAATAAATGAAAATAAAATAAGCCTAAAAGCAATAATTTAGTTTTTGTCTTCTGTTTTAAGAAAATTACTTTTCTATATTAAAAACAACTGTTTCTATTGAACTGCTGGGAAAAAGAATGATTTAAAGGATTACACATGCATACTACAAAATAAAAATATTAACTATCCTCACATCCACTGTGCAGTTAATGAACGAACAACCTTTCTCCATATCAACTTACCTGAGTTGCTTTGCATAGCTGAGTTCAATCTCTGTTCTTTCCTTTACAAATTTGATGTACTTCTCAAGAATATCAATTCCCCACTGTGTGTGTTTTTCTAAGTTGTCAAATTGATCCTGTTTAAAAAAACAAAAACAGAGAGACAGTTTATAATCTTTCTCTGTGATTAAGAGAATTTCGATGGACAGATCTCTCAACAATACCCCGCTACGCAGAACGCAGTTCTGATATTTTCCATGAATGTACTCCGTGCTCTTGTGTTCAGCAGTTTTAAGTCAACATTACCTAATTTGGTTTGGAACTGCCTTGGGTTCTGATCTCTGCCCCATTTGCTCATGTTCTCGATCCCTATTAGAAACAAGTGTTTTTGGTATAATTAATGTCCTGCTGCAAAGGAAAATCTCTATCGGATACCCAAGACTGAGGTGAAACACACCCACGTTAACTCACTCGCACTGTTAGCACCTTAACTGCTACCTCTGAGTGATCACTCAAAACAGCTCATAGCAATTCGGGGCCAGGATACGGGAAGGAAAAGAGCCACAAAATACTGCTTTCTTCAAACAGATCAAATAACTCACACAGACTTTAATGGAACATATAAAGCCCATGTGCCAGGAATGGTGCTAGGAGCTGGGGGACCAAAATAAACAGAAATATAGCTCAGTTTGCATTGTGCTTTGAGGTTCTTAGTCTAGAAGAATGGGGGGCGGGGGGGGGGGGGCGTGTGAGCAGGGCACTCCAGGAACAGCTAATGCAAAGGCAGGGAGATGTCCAGGAAGCAGGTGAACTTGCCCCCTGGAGCACAGGTGGGGGAGGGTGCAAGGAAATGAGTGATGGCAGGGGATAAAACAAAGCCCGGCTGTTCACCCAAGGTCTTGGATGCCAAGCTCAGGCTCTCCTACGGGCACCTGTGAGCCACTGAAGGGCTTGTAGGGTGGTGGGGGCGTGGCACAGCCACAGATGTGTTCAGAATCGCCTGAAGACTGACGTCAGGAGACTGCTGCAGTTCAAATGAGAGGAAATGGGAGCAAAGAGAAGGAGTTTACTGATCATATAACCGAGGCCTGGTGACTAGGTGAAGAGGCTGGGAAGGGATGAAGGAAAGGGAGGCGTCCAGGGTGACTCCTGCTTCTGCTTCCTGTGATGGCACACATGGAGGGGCGGAAGTTGGGGGTGAAGTGACTTGGTGAATGAGGGCGTGGCATGGCCAGAAAAGAGTTGGAAACGGATCTATTTGGAGCTCAAGGAGGGAGGCCAGTGAGCTGGTGGATGTGAGCAGCAGCCAAGGATGAGAAGGCCAAGGTCTGCTGCAGCTCAGCTCTGTGTCCATCAGTGAGGGCGGCCTGGCTCAGGAGGGCAGGCCTAGGAGGGAGGGTCCAGGAGGGCGGGCCTAGGAGGGAGGGTCCAAAAGAGAGGGCTCCGGAGGGAGGGTCCAGGAGGGAGGGTCCAGGAGGGAGAGTCCAGGAGGGAGCGCCCAGGAAGGAGGGTCCAGAAGGGAGGGCCCTAGAGGGAGGTCCAGGAGGGAGGGTCCAGGAGGGAGGGCCCTAGAGGGAGGGTCCAGGAGGGAGAGTCCAGGAGGGAAGGTCCAGGAGGGAGGGTCCAGGAGGGAGAGTTCCGGAGGGAGGGTCCAGGAGGGAGGGTCCAGGAGGGAGGGTCCAGGAGGGAGGGTCCAGGAGGGAGGGTCCAGGAGGGAGGGTCCAGGAGGGAGGGTCCAGGAGGGAGGGTCCAGGAGGGAGCGCCCAGGAAGGAGGGTCCAGAAGGGAGCGCCCAGGAGGGAGACCCAGGAGGGAGGGTCCAGGAGGGAGCCCCAGGAGGGAGGGCCTGGCAAGGGAGATGCAAGTGAAGAGAGGGTTAGCTCAACATTACCAGGAAGAAGGGATTGCAATGGGGCCAAGATGGAAAGTTTGCTGCCTCCCAGGGGTGACATCAACAGAAAATGAGGGTTCTAGCCCCAGCTCTGGAACTTCCCAGAGAAAGGCCACCGAACAACGCACAGTGTCAGTCATTTGCCTACCAGACACAGAGTAATCCCTGCCTAATTTCATGAATTGGATGAGGATCAGTACAATGGGCAAGTGTCAAATCTATAATAATAAAAGCGTGATATGCTAATTAGACTGGACTTCCCTCCTGGACCCTCCCTCCTGGACCCTCCCTCCTGGACCCTTCCTCCTGGACCCTCCCTCCTGGACCTCCCTCTAGGGCCCTCCCTTCTGGACCCTCCTTCCTGGGCGCTCCCTCCTGACCTCCCACCTTCCGGACGAAGCTGGGGCTGCGAGGGAAGCCCGGGTCCTGGGTGCCAGAGGGAAACTGGCGCCGGCAGCTGGGGAAGGAAGGCCTACTCTTGCATGAATTCATGCATCGGGCCTCTAGTCCAATATAAAAATGCAAAGCTACAATTTAACCCGATCACAGGCAAGAGCAATCTGACGGCGAACACTCAGCAGCATCCTCTGGCTTGCTTTAAAATCTAGCACCTTCGATGTTAATCCATCCTGGTGCTTCGATTCTGCTTGCCATTCAAAGCAGTGCCAGCTGTAAACCAGCGAGTCCAGCTCGGCGGGCGCGGGCAAGGCAGCAGAGTCAGAAACTCGCTTTCCCAAACCTGAGAAACCCTCTTCTGAAGAAAAGTCATTTCCTCAACCTTAGTCCCATCCAGGCCCCCAGAGCAGTTTGAGAAACATCAACGTAGGAACTAAGGTTTTATTTCACTAGCATGTTTTTCTCATTAAAAATAATCACCGTGAAGTGTCTGTATACCTAATAATTTTTAATGTTCTCATAAAAATAAGGGACAAATATTTAAGGTGTCCACAGACGCTTGCTCCTCAATAACTCCTAACCTGCCAGGTTCCGTTTCAGGAAGCCCTGCTCAGGCAGGCTCTTTATTTATGTTAGCGGCAAGGGCTGTCAGGCAGGGAGCAGTGTAAACACAAGACTGCAGGTCTCTTTAAACCACTTGAGAGAACAAATATACAAGCAGTTCAAGTACAGCAGCCTCCCCTCATCTGCAGTTTCCTTCTCCACGGTTTCAGTTCTTCTCCGTCAACCTCTGTCTGAAAATATTAAAATGGAAAATTCCACCTCACTGCGTAGGCATTGTGTCATCTCACACCATCACAAGAAGGGCGAGGACAGGACAATAAGATATTTTGAGAGAGAGAAAGACCACATTCACACTACTTTTATTGCAACTTCTTGTTAACAATTATTCTATTTTATTGCTAGTTATTGCTAATCTCCTACTATGCCTAATTTCTAAATTAAACTTTCTCATACGCATGCACGTATAGGAAAAAAACATAGTATAGGCAGGGTTCGGTACTATCCACGATCAGGCATCCACTGGGGTCTGGGGTCATATCCCCGCAGATAAGGGCGGGGGGGCGGGAGGAGGAGATGACTCTCAGGATTCCAAATCATCCCTGGCTATTTAGAGCAAGGCTTCTTTAAAGCTCTCTGCTAATCAGCGAACTTTGTGATTGAGCTTCACAGCTATCCTTTTTATTTAAAAACAGCTTTCCACACACTCCCATGTGGGAGCCCCCTCTCGGATAATTTCCCACCATCTCCAAAGCATTGGCTATTTTCAGCAGTTAAAGGTGTTCCCTTGAAAACCTGCTGAGACCATCTGCTCTTCCATTTCACTCTTGCCCTGTCAACGGTCTAACTATATTTTCCCCCTATTCCATTAGTTTGCGATTCTCGTTGGCCCTAATGTATGCAATATAAAGCAACAGGGTTGGATACTGAATCCTTTTTTAAAAAATCTGCATTTGCATTGAGTTCACCTTAAAAATTACTGGCCTCAAACCAACCATGTGTTTTTGATCAAGTTATCTGTATCTAAGACCATACTGCAAGCTGTAATAAAGCACCTGCTAAAAGAACAGGGTCTTTTATAAGAAAACCCCACGCAGTACCAGGTACACAAGTGCGGGCTCGCGATGAGCCTGGGTCTCCTTACGCCATGAAAACCCCCTGGCGACGCCTCATCCCTGCTGCTATCACGTGGCTCGCCACAGCATGAACTCTTTAGACAGAAGCTAAGAGGAAATTCAAAACAGATGAAAAACTAATCAACCCACTTACATTCTTGACTAAAATGTGGAAAACTTAATAGGGAAAAAAATTTCCAGATCTTAAAAAAAAAAAAAAAAAAACACCAAAAAAAAACACACAGCCTTTGCTACTTTGGGATGGTGCCATTACCCAAAATGCACCCCTGCCTGATGTTTCATGTGACAGAAATTCCAAAGACCCATCTGCCCCCTTAAAAATCATTAAGGACCCCAATAAGCTTTGTTTATCTGGGTTGCAGCTATCAATTTTTTAAAAATATATTTTATTGATTTTTTACAGAGAGGAAGGGAGAGAGATAGTCAGAAACATCGATGAGAGAGAAACATCGATCAGCTGCCTCCTGCACACCCCCCACTGGGGATGTGCCCGCAACCAAGGTACATGCCCTTGACCCGACTTGAACCCGGGACCCTTCAGTCCGCAGGCTGATGCTCTATCCACTGAGCCAAACCGGTTTTGGCTGCAGCTATAAATTTTTACTCTATCGGAAATTCAAGACCCCATGAGTTTTAAAAATATGTATTAATTCATTTTAAAAAGCAGTAAGTACATTACATGTTAATGTAAATAACATGTATTTTTATTTTTAAGAACTTTCCAAAACAAAACCCAAACAAGAAAAACAGTGAGAGTGGCACTGTTTACATTCTTGCAAATCTCTTTTGTGTCCGGCTTAACTGCAGGCCCTGGGCATTCACAGCCGCTCCTCTCCTCAATCTGCGGTGATTCCTTACTTGGGCTAAAGTGCATGAAAAAACCCCGACGTCACACAGATATGCAGTTAGGAAACGGAAGAGCGTTTCAATAGCCTTGCTAGGTTAATGGTGGATCTTCTCATTCGGTGCTATGGCAAAACTCGACAAGTAATGGTTTCTTAGAGGCCAGTTGCCTTGTGAAATCTGAAACGCTGGCGATGAATTTTTCATACTTGGTTACAATAAAACGCACTAGCCTAACCTTGCGCCTTGAATGGATCTTTTACCTGCGTGTGATGGTATAGCACATGCCCTGGTTATGTGGAATACATTATTGCACTAACATACGCAGATCTCCTAAGTGTTGACATGATCCATTAGAAAATATTTAAAAACCACATTGGTTTACATTTTATCTGATCTGATGAGTCTTAAACTATTTGGAAGCCGTCCAGAGTACAGTGGCAAAACAAGTTTTCCAAAATTCCCATTTTCACTGAAAACCTAGAATTTGATCATTGGCAACAAATGTTGTCAGTTGTTTCTTGGAGTGACAGGCTCACGTCATGCATTTCTGAGAAAATGACTGCCAAACTCTCTAGGGTTTGTCTGTCAACCTTTCTCTGAAGTACAGATGGTGTCCCATGAAAAAGGGGGCTAGTTCAGCTCAGCACAGTCATGGAGTATTCTGGAAAGCACCAGCTTTAGGATGCTTCTCATCTGGTCACACATGCTAGCAAACAGATGTATGTTCAAGGGTTAAAACTAACACAAAAACTACTGAATGTCAACTGTAAAAAATAAAATAAAATTATTTTGGCCAGTGTGCTCAGTGGTTAGAGCATTGGCCCTCCAACCAAAAGGTCGAGGGTTCGATTCCCGGTCAAGGGCAAGGGCAAGTACCTGGGTTGCTGGTTTGATCCCCAGTCTCGTTTAGGCGCATGTGCGGGAGGCAGCCACCCAATGTGTCTCTCTCACATCAATGTTTCTCTCTCCCTCTCCTCTCTTCCCTCGGCTCTCTCTAAAAATCAATGAAAAAAAAATCCTTGCGTGGGGATTAACAAAATAATAATAAAATTAAAATTAAAATAGTATTAATTTTTCTGTAGCCTGAAAAATGGAAAATACAGTTGAATACCAAAAGAAGGGTTAAGATTTAATAAAAGTAACTAGCTCTGCTGTTTCATCACGGCCATTTTAAAATAAAAGTGATTTTTTTTTTAAACAGCTCATGGTGAGAACACAATAGCGACCTGTAGTTTGAAGCCAGCGCCTGAGTTATGCCAAGGTGCCGCGGCCTCACCCGCCGCCGCTTCTTGCACCGTCACTTGCAAATGTCCACACGGTGAAAAGACAATGTCATTAGGAAAACAGTTTTGACCTTGTGGTCCCCGGGAGAGGGTTCTAGAACCCCCAGCGGTCCAGGGAACACACTTGACGAACCACTCCCATATGACACATACTGTAAATTTCCATTTGAAAGCTGCACATTGCCAAAGATGAAGAAAGCCAGAGAATATGTGACCTAATGGAAAGTAATGTTTAATGTATACTAGTAAGTGCCTACTATATATAGACTCAACAATGAACTGCAAATGGCGCAGAGGACTGCCATGCTGTTCCCAGCAGCTGGCCACAACCTGACAGGGACCTTCAAGGACCCTCCTCAAGCCTCCCCCCACGCCCTCTCCCCCCATCGATCCCCCGTCCTGTCACCACTCATTGGGTTCAAACCAGGCAGAGGTTGGTGCCGAGAGGCTGATGAAGCTGCAAAGACATGCGAGGAGAGGGCAGCTGCAATGGTCCCTATATAACTGCTGAGTTTCAGTTATTTCCAGGGCTGGTTTTATGTTCTAGGCTGTGATCGAGCTCCTTCATGCGCTGGAGACTGAACCAGAGTCAGTATGAGCTATGGCATTTGCTCGGGTCCTTGTATCTTCATCGGTGTTCCTACAGAACCATGACGAGCAATACAAACAAGTCTTGCCTTCACATGCCAACAACATACGCCCATCGGTCACTGCCAAGGCTGGTCTCCCTAGCTCAGTGGATAATGATTATTCTTGGTTATTCAGGAAGTCTTCTGACATCCAACTTGTAAATTCAAATTATGCAAATGAGCTGACATAGGAACTACAGTCAGAGAAGCTAGCTAGTTACTTTGAGATAAGGAGACCTAAGTCAGCCACAAGAAGCTTTTCTCCAAAATATAGGTCAGCTCTGAATGCGGTACTTCCTGTAATTGAAAAGTGTATTAAGCTGACACTAATTCAAAATCCTGGGAATAAGCCAGTCTAGTAAGAAACTGAGTTGCTGAAGTTACTTCTGTGTCAATGGCTCAGACACAAGAAAGGGGCCAGCTCACCTGCACAGCAAACCCCTCCCTCTGAGCGGGGTGCCCGCCCAGGCAGGGACATGTCCCCTCCTCATCACCCCGTCCACTTCCGTCGTGCTGTCTAGACCACGGTTTTAGGGTGCTCTTTATTTTGGATAAGTTCGCTTTCCTGAGGACGTGGACTCTGAGAAGCAGACCTTAAATGGCTCCATTTAAACAGAATCCCTTGGGATGATATTACTGGTATTAGCTTCCTCTTATCTCTGAGAGAGAAGTGTCAAAAGGTATAGATTTACCCAGAGTAAATGCAACAAAAGCTCCATTTAAAATGTTTTTTAAAAGATCAATCTGGGTCTAAATATTGAAGTGGCTGCATATACAGAAACCCCCAAAAAAAGTTTTATAAAACTCTAGAAACAAAACTATGTCATCACCAATGCCACCTCAAATCCTAGTTCTCAAAAATTTTTAAAAATATATTCTTATTGATTTCAGAGAGGAAGGGAGAGGGAGAGAGAGAGAGAAACATCAATAATGAGAGAGAATCATTGATCTGGCTGCCTCCTGCATGCCCCACACTGGGGAACGAGCCCAAAACCTGGGCATGTGCCCTGACCTGGAATCGAACTGTGACCTCCTGGTTCATAGGTCGACACTCAACCACTGAGCCATGCCTGCCGGGATAGTTCTCAAATTTTTAACAGAGACTTTAATTAAAGTCTGTGGACAAACTAAGGACTTTTCTCAGACACTGAATTAAAAGCAGAAATACCCACATATATATTTTCAACATAAAAAGTGCCAAACCTTAAAGTGTTGGCAAGCCATTACCCGAAGTGACTTCACTGGCTGCCTGCACAAAGGACTGAGGAAACCTAAAGGGAAGAACCCGAGGGTTTATTTCGAGGAGCGCAGATCCCTTCCGCGTTGACAGTACTCGGAGCTGCAGATTCTGTAAAGTTATATTCGTCTACTGTTTGTGAAACGGGTTCCGTGAAGCAGGGCGGTGAGAATGCCAACTACAGCCAGAGCTGGGTGACGTCATCGACAACACAGGGGCTCCAACACCCGGGTGCCATGGTTGGACAGTCCGGTTAACACAGAGGATTTTAATTAGAAAGGAAACACTAGCAAAGCAGGTTTGGCTGCGCTCAGAATCCCTTCCAAAGGCAAGCCTGCGTGCAGCTTTGCCATAAAAACAGGTACAAATTTAGGCACAGCCGCGGTATCTAGCCACAATCCCACCAGGACTGTTTTGGTTGTAAAAATGAAAACACCAAGGAATTATTCTTTGTCCATGGTCCTTTCCAGGACTGCATTCTAAACACAAGAGGCGAGAACAGAAACAGACCCAAGATGAGACAGATGTCCGAGCTTAAAAACACACACACACAAGACCTTACAAAACAGCCAACAGCATGCGGATGGGGTCAGTGACACAAAGACTGGAGAGGCGCACGGAACAGAAAAGGCTGCGTTTTCACAGCGTTATCACAGCAACTGTGTTGTGTGAAAGGAATAAGGAGGCTGAAGCTGGGTGTGCGGCTAACGGGACGCAGGGCTAATGAGCGCAGGGTGCCCTCCGCTAACGTGTTGCGATGTCACAGCGCACCCCAAAATGGAAACAGCGGGTAAGAAATAGGACTTGAAGAAAAAGCACCGGATTTGGACTCTACCGGAGTCCGCGTGGAGGCGATCTGGAGGGGAAACTGCTATGGAACCTACTCCTCTGAGCAGCAGCAGTGAACTCGGGGCCTGTTGCGATGTCCTCAGAACACCTCCGTCCTCTCGGTCCCCCTCTATTTCTTGGGGTACAGCAAAAGCAACAAACAGCTGTAGCTGCCCCCAACATGCTGAGCGAACAAGATCATCAGAGTTTCAAGAAAAACCTGTTCAAGAGCGCTTACTCTTTTTTCATTAAAAAAAAAAACAAAAACCCAAAATACTAATTTTTAAAGTGATTTTAAAGATTCCTCCTCCAGAGAGGCCTTGTCAAATATCCCAAACAGAAGGGGCAAGTCTGAAGAATGATGAGGCTGTAAACACGAGGTTCAGAAAGCTGGCTCTAACCTGCCATCGTGGTGGGCTGGATCAATGGTACTGAAAGACAGAACCGGGTCACAGAAGCAAAATCTCGCTCTTTCTAAGAAAAACCTCTGCCTCCCGGTGACAGAACGCAGGAGGGCTCAGTGGAGTTGTGACTGTCAGATGAATGTCTTTCGCGCAAACGTTCAGTGTCATCAGCGTCTGGCCTCCGCCCAGAAATGGAATCGGCTCGTTCACTTCCCGGTTTCTGCGCGTCAGCTGCCAGGTGAGGCTAAGTCAGACCTGGTCACTGCGGAGCCTGCTCGGTCAGCGGCACGAGGCTGCGTCACCTTCCCCTCCTGCCCTGGGGAACTTAGCCTGGTCTCTCAAACATCCCACACTGCTCGCCTGGGGATTCTCTCCCCCAGGGAATGCGTTCAAGGCCAACCCAAAGGCAGAAGTGGGGGGGGGGGGGTGAGAGAGGGGAGCAAACCACACTCGGCACCAGGAGGAACTTTGGCGGCGATCCAAAGACTAAAGAAGAGCAGTGTAGAAGCCAAATTTTTAATGAAAAGAAAAAAGCCAGATTTTTAAAGATCCGACTTATTTCTAAACTCTAAGTACTTCCAGGTGTGTGTGTGTGTGTGTGTGTGTGTGTGTGTGTGTGTGTGTGTGTTGGGGAAGGGGCGGGGTACAAAATATGACAAGGACATCACAAGAAAAATAATTTTATAAGCCCTGGCACCTGAAGCTTAGTTCACACCTAAGGAAAGGATTTTCCAGAAACACTTAGCCATTAACTCACAATGTTACGTAAAGAAGGCTAAGCAGACACATAGGGATTGTCCCTTAAGACAAGGGATCCCCATCTCAACCCACTGCCACTGAGCACCTGACCCAAAGGACCTGCATGACAGGCGAGGCCGGGCCGGTGAGAAGCCTCGGGCAGCAGCGCTGGAGCTGAGAGGTGCCCATCAGCCCCGCACGGGAAGCGGGAAGGCCTGTCCGCAGGGGAAGGCTGACGCCCAGGGGAAGACGGCATGGCGCTGGCGCACCTGTGAGCTTCCCCGGGCCGAGCCAAGTCTCTGGGAGGCGGCCCGCGCCCGCAGCCCTGGTTCGGTGAGATTCCCTGTGGAACAGGCATCTTGGCTGAGCATCCAGTAGCCAGACCCCACCGTCCTGTGGTTAGAGCACCTCGGCTCTTACAAGATCACCTTCCATCGCCCTTCAGCTAGGGCATGGCCGACTAGATGCCTGGGGGCTCGGGGGCGGCCGCTGAGAAAGGTTATCCTCCCTAATAAACGCCCCCTCCTCCTTCCTTGACACGGTCATAGCTGCGTGTGAAGCTCGGGACAGCAGGAACAAAATTTGGAAAGCGCCTGGCTCTTTGATGAAACCACTAAACATCAACACCAATCCCAGAGTCCCCCTGCCTCGGGACTCCTCAAAACGTGAGATTCTGCGTGTCCTTGCCATCTAAGCCACTTTTCTTTGGGTTTTTTGCGGCTCTTAGTCTGACCCATACACCTTGTCTCTTCCCAGTAAGTTGCAACAATCCAGCAGGTTCTGTGCCAGGCCCGGGAATCAGAGTTTTGATGGAGGTAAAATAAAAGGCCGGGGGAGCGCACGAGTGTGGCACCCAGTCTAGCCGTGGAACTAGGGAAAGGGATGTTGAAGCCGAAATAATGAGGACAGGCAAAGCCAGCAGGCCAATCAGGGGAAGTGAGGCTAGAAGGGGGGGGGGGGGAGCACATCCAGGCAGAGGGGCGAGAATGTGTGCGGGCCTCGGGAGGAAAGAACGCGGCGAGTGGAAGGAAATGAGAGCAGCCCCTCGAGCCCGGAGTGTGGAGATAAAGGGAAAGAACAGTGTGGCGGGGAGACAGGCGGAGGCCGGACCATCAGCCTTGAAGGCCGCAGCCAGGATTTCAGGCGACTGGTGACTTCAGAACTGGTGGCGAGTGTCTGCCAACTAATGCAGTCCCTCCTTCTCTCTCACACCCCTCTGTGGCCTGCAGCCTGTTTTAGATTTATTTAATGAGGTTCAGCGCGGTGCCAATGAAAATCCCAACAGGTTTTTCTTGGAGAACGTAACTCGGAGGTTTAAATGGAGTTGCACGGGTCAAGCAGTAGCCAAAACACTCTTGCAGGAGGACAAGGTGGGGGTTCGTGCCACACCGGATACTGACTTACTATAAAGTTAATGAAGAGGTTGTGTAGTGTTGGCCAGGGCAGAAAACTAGGTAAATGCAAGGGGCAGAAAGGCCAGGAACAGGGCCCTGTAAAAAGAAGACTCTCGGGCCCTAACCGGTTTGGCTCAGTGGATAGAGTATCGGCCTGCAGACTCCAGGGTCCCAGGTTCGATACTGGTCGGGGGCATGTACCTTGGTTGCGGGCACATCCCCAGAAGGGGGTGTGCAGGAGGCAGCTGATCGATGTTTCTCTATCATCGATGTTTCTAACTCTTATCCCTCTCCCTTCCTCTCTGTAAAAATCAATAAAATATATATTTTTTAAAAAAGAAAAGAAGAAGACTCTTGGGATAGAAGAGAGGTTACCATAGAAGGCATGGGCTCTAATGGCCACGGCCCCGGGCCGGAGCTGGATGAACTGGCCCTTTGACCTCTGGCTCTTTGACATACCAGCCACGTCACATGGAGAAAGTTACTTACTCTTTCTGTTTTTTTTGTTGTTGTTGTTGTTTTTTTTTAATCTCAAAATGGGGATACAACAGGATCCATTGGTAGGGTAACGATAAGAATTAACACGTTATCTCATGCGTGGAACACTGCTCGGTACCTGGTATGCCCTCGGTAAGTGTTGATGCTGCCATCACCACACAGGCCGACGGGGACGGGCCTTCCAATAAGACGTGCTGGGATAACTGTGTAATTATTGGATAAAATGAAATCAAATCTCAATTTCTTAAGATATATAAAAACTGATTCCAGATAGCCCTGGCCGAGTAGCTCAGTGGGTTAGAGTGTCATCCCATACACCAAGGTTGCTGCCGGAAGCCAATCATTGTTAATAACAGAGAGCTGTGGACAGGGAATTCGGAGGGCTGGTCAACCTTAATTGCTCTGAAGGGTCAGAGCTAATTATTAGATATTGGTAGTTGAAGCAGCCCCCACCTGTTAGTCCTAAATTCACTGATTGGCTTTTATTGGAGTTTCCTGCCCAGGGGATAAGGGTGTATCTTATTATTTTAATCTTAATAAAAGGGATGGAAAAGCCAGAGCGAGGAGTCGTCCTCCCACTAGACTTGGACTACCGCCTGGCCCCCATTTCCCAAATTAAGTATTTTCTAAGTCTCTTTTCATTTGTGTGCGGCCTTCTCCAGAACTGGAACCCTGAACCGGAACCCTGAATCACGCGGGACGTGAAAGGGGCTTCCACAGCTGCGGGTTTGATTCCTGGTCAGGGCATATACAAGAATCAGCCAATGAATGCCTAAGTAAGTGGAACAACAAATCTCTCTCTCTCTCTCTCTCTCTCTCAAAATCAATAAAAACACACACAACAACAACACAGCTAATTCCAGGTTGATTAAAGACCTCACTGTAAAAAGCAGGACTATAAAACTTTCAGGAGATATTAGAGGAGAATGTCCTTCTGCTCTTGACAAAGGAAAGGGTTTTTAAAGACACAAAAGGGCATGCACAGACAGAAAACAATGTGGCCAACTTGGCTACATGCAAACTGACGCCTCTGTTCATGAAAAGACACCACAGGGGATGAGAAACGGTACAGGACAAAGTGGGAGAGGATGTCGGTAACACACGTGATCAACAAAGGATTCGTATCTAGAATGAAGAGCTTTACATTCATTTTCTTTTTCTTGTTTTTTAAATTGATGTGTAACATAACATTGTATTAGTTTCGGATATACAACATAATGATGCAATATTTGTATGTATTGCAAAATGGTCATAGTAAGCCTATTTAACATCCGTTACCATACCAATTTTCTTTAAAAGAAAAGATCCAACAGGAAAAGAGGCAAAAATAATAAGAGTTTTAAGCATGAAATGATATTCAACCTTACTAGTAATCAGGGGAATGCATATTAAAACCACGAGATGCCATCTCACACCCACCAGCCTGGAAAAAAATGTAAAGTCAGGGAACACCAAGCCCGGGCTGCAAAGGGACCGCTCACGGCTGCTGGCGACTGCGGGACACAGACTGGTTTTACCCAGTAAGGGTGCCTGCACCCCTGTGCGCCCCAGCTATGCCTCTACAGGATACGTATCTTAAGGTCTAGGACAGTGATGGGCAACCTTTTGAGCTTGGTATGTCAAACTTCGCCAAAAAACTGAGCATAACTCAGGTAGTGTGTCACTTTGAGGAAAAAAACTAACTCCAAGTCTCTAGTCGCAAATGTTTCATCCTCAGGAGCAGCACATGTTTCATCCTCGGCATGCGGCCGGGTGTCATCAGAAATGGCTACGCGTGTCAGTGCTGACACGCATGTCATAGGTTCACTATCACTGGTCTAGGACGTAGACATAAACTCTTGCACCAAGAGACAGGCACAGCAGCAAGATCCGTGCAGCAGATGCAGGAAACAACTCGACTGTCCATCCGATTCCATTTATCTAAAGTCCCAAAACAGGCAAAACCGAATGTATTACCTACTGAGGCATTCATAAGTGATGAAAAATGACCAAAAAACCCCAAAAGAATACTGTTTAATACAAAATTCTGGGTGATACTCGATTTGGGTGGGGAGATCAGGAAGGGGCCACTGGGAGCGTCGGGAGCAGAGTCATGTTCTAGTTCTTTCCCTGGGTGCAATGGACATGGGTGTTCAGTTCACTGCTGTCTTTACACACATCACTCTATACCTACACCTTTTCTTTTCTTTTCATTGAATTTATTGGGGTGACACTAGTTAATAAAATTATATAGATTTCAGTACAATTCCATAACACATCATCTGTATATTGTATTGTGTGTTCACCACCCCAAGTCAAGTCTCCTTCCATCACCATTTACCCCCCTCCCCCCATATCCTCTTCCACCTCCCCCCACCCTCTTCCCTGTGGTAATCACCAGACTGTTTTCTGTGTCTATGAGTTTTTTATTTTTTCATAATCCCTTCACCTTTTTCACCCTGTCCCATGACCCCCACTCCTCTATATCTACACATTTTCATATATGCGCCCATAATATACCATAATATTTAATAATTTAAATTTGGATTGATGGGAAAATCTTCAGCATAAGAGAAACTTAAGATCACTTGAGCCTCTGCCAACTGGAGATCAAAAATGAAGATAAAGCATTTAGGAAAGAAAAAAAGTCAAGAGAAAAATCTATTAGACAAAGTATTGAACTATTACTTTTTCTTTGATGTACTTCCTGTTTTGTTCCCATTATAAATATAAAATGGTCTTCAGAGAGGGCATCATTAATACCCAAGTATGAATTGATTATTGATTGCAGAAAGACTTCACTCTTGGGAAGGAAAAAAAAAATCCAGGACTATTATTGTCTAAAAGCTTAAGGCACTTTTCACATATCACTACACAACTATAACAGACTAGTGGCCCGATGCACGAATGAAAATTTGTGCAAGACTGGGCCTCCGTTCCCCTGGCTGCTGGCACCGCCTTCGCTCTGGTCAGAGCAGCCTTTTCACTCCAGCCCATAGCCGCCTTTCTGTCTTCCCACGCTGCCCAGAGGCCCCGAGCAGCTGGGGTGGTGCGGAAAGCCTGCAACGTCGCCATGGTGACGACACAAGCGTCCCGCCCCGTCCTTTCCTGAGTATGCAAATTAACCTGCCATCTTTGTTGGGTTAATTTGCATACTCACTCCTGATTGGCTGGTGGGCGTTACAAAGGTACGGTCAATTAGCATATTACTCTTTTATTAGGTAGATAATTTCCCTCAAATAAAATGTTTATGAAGGTTAAGAGAACACAAGTATTACATTAAGCAACATAAGTTGTGCTTCTCCTCTAAGCCAAAATCATATCCATCCATTCATTCATCCATCAGTATTTTACCTACTATGTGTCAAACACTAAAAACTGAGGACATAGCAGCAAACAGAAGATGAACTATTCCTCAGCCACAAGAAAGAAGGAAATCTTGTTATTTGTGACAACACAGTTGGACCTTGAAGGCATCATGCTAGTAAGGGAGATAAGTCAGACAAAGACAAACACTATGATACCACTTATTGGTAGAATCTAGAAATGCCCAACTCCGAGAAACAGAGAGCAGAATGGTGGTTCCCAGGGACCTAGGGGTAAGGGGGTGGGATGTAATGGGGAGATGTTAGTCAAAGGGTACACACTTCCAGTAGGAAGATGAATGCGTTCTGGGGATGGACTGCACAGTATGGTGGTTATAAATAATAACACTATATCATACACTTGAAAGGTGCCAAGAGATCTTAAATGTTCTCACCACAAAAAGGAAGTGGTATGGCACATGATGGCATGGGGGTGGTCATTTTTCCATGTATGGGTGTATCAAATCAACACACTGTATACCTTAAACTTACACAATCTCAAAGCTGAATGAAAAAGAATATAATGTAGCTAAACGGTACTAGGAGAATGTCTATAGAGTCTGAAAATTCTGTCCCTGAAAACCTGAAGCGGGGACTTTATTTCAAGCAAGTAATAATCACCCCCCCACCTTTTTTTAAATTCTCACCCAAGGATATGTTTTTATTGGTTTTCAGAGAGAGGAAGAGAGAGAGAGAGAGGGACAGAGAAACATCAATGTGAGAGAGAAACATCCATCGTATGCACCCCTACCAGGGATCGAACCTGCAACCTAGGTGTGTGCCCTGACTGGGAATCAAACCCACAACCTTTTGGTATATGGGACGATGCTGCAACCAACTAAGCCACCCGGCTAGGGCAAGAATCATCTTTTACTAGATAGAAATAGTAAAATATTACATCAAAAAAGACAACCCAATTGTTCTATTGTTCCCCAGACAAAAGCCAATACAAGCCAGACAAATTGATTTTTTTTTTTTTATGAAACTGACAACTAGATTGCACTGGCTTCATAAAAAGTCTTTGTGGGGTCAATAGTGATTTTGGATGAAAGTACATCCATGGAGTGATTTAAGAAAATATTTTAAGATATCCATTTTGTAATTTGCTCTGATGTTTGCAAAAATCAATGCTCCAAAACAGATCCTCATGGATGCTCCATCTGGAGCCCAGACCGGCCACATATTCCAAGTTGGCAAGAATTAGCTGGGAAGAAACGAACAGTGCCGCCCCTGCTTGTTTTGTTGTTTGTTTGGGTTTTTGGAGTGAGGGCTGGCCAGGGAGGAACTCGGAGTTTGTCTGATTTTATCTACATAAAATAAACACTGGACTGTCTTCACTGGACCCTGGGAGATTAAAAACAAAACAAGAAGCCCACGGAACTTGAAAGCAACCACTGCTACTGGTCCTCTTTAAAGCTGTTCTGAGGATTTGCCTTTTAGGCGACTGAACTGCATTGAATCACATTTCCCAATGAGACCACTACGAGGGGAATTCCTGCCGGCTGGCAAAACCCGAGCCTAGTATACCACTATATATATTTGTATAAATTGCCAAAATGCATCAGCACCAGGGACTGCCTACGAGACAGTGCGGCGTATGTTCATGTTCACATCAGCAACACGCATGAACATGGACATATTACCTCACACTTGTCTGAACGGCCATCATCCATAAATCAAACCATGCTGACAAGGATGTGCAGAAAAGGGAACACTGTGCACTCTTGGTGGGGATGTAAACTGGTGCATCCACTAAGGAAAATGTGTATATATATATATATATATATATATATATATATATGCCCTCGAACTTTTCTTGTGTTGGGCAATCTCCCTTCCCCCTCTTTAAAAAATCCTCACCTGGCCCTAACTGGTTTGGCTCAGTGGATAGAGTATCGGCCTGCGGACTCAAGGGTCCCAGGTTCGATTCCAGTCAAGGGCATGTACCTTGGTTGTGGGCACATCCCCAGTGGGGGGTGTGCAGGAGGCAGCTGATCGATGTTTCTCTCTATCTATCTATCCCTCTCCCTTCCTCTCTGTAAAAAAATCAATAAAATATATTTTTAAAAAAAAATCCTCACCTGAAGATATGTTCTTATTGTTTTTTGGAGAGAAAGGGGAGGGAGAGGGGGAGGGAGAGAGACACACAGAGAGAGAGAGAGAGAAACATCAATGTGAAAGAAAAACATCGATTGGTTGCCTCCTGTATGCACCCCTACCAGGGATCGAACCCAAAACCTAGGTATGTGCCCTGACCGGGAATCAAACCCGAAACCTTCGGTGCATGAGACGATGTTCCAACCAACTGGGCCACCCGGCCAGGGCTTTTTTTCTCCTTTTTGCTTACTAAGTATTGTCCACTT
This sequence comes from Eptesicus fuscus, assembly GCF_027574615.1. Classification (NCBI taxonomy): domain Eukaryota; kingdom Metazoa; phylum Chordata; class Mammalia; order Chiroptera; family Vespertilionidae; genus Eptesicus; species Eptesicus fuscus. Next base: position 75,157,364 of record NC_072487.1, read on the forward strand.
GAGATCAAGAGTACAGTCACGACTTAAAACTACTGCTTCTGTGACAAACACCTGACGTCCACATAAAGCCCAAAGGTCCTCAGCACGGAGGAGCCCTGAGAGCGCCCAGAGGAAGAGAGGCGTTAACAGGCTACGCCAGCTCAGCGGAGACGCAGCCGCACTGAAGCCTTAAGGTTCCTGGGCTCTGCTCTGAAAGGCCTTCACAGACTCGAGGGGGCTAGCACTGCAGAGCTTTGAAAAGCTGCCACCTCCTCAAGTGGCAGCGGCTTGCAGCCCTCCGTTCCCACTGCAGGAACCAGAGAGGGCCAAGTGCAGTGGGGCCTGGGGGGTCCAGGGGTCCGGGCAGGCACAGTCCATTCGGACCTCCTCTGTGACGGAGGCTCATTAAAACCTGCTAAACACACACGGATTCTCACCTCTGTTACAGCAAAAAGACTTGGCCGAAACAGGGACCAATTGCTGGCTCTGTTTTCCAAGTCCTCCTGCTATAAGATAACATAAAACTGGTCATTCAGAACAGACGGGCTGTCGGGTCATGAAAAATTATTATAGCAATTTCTAGAAATCTCACACCTATTAAACTTAAGGACAGCTGTCAAGCCCATCGCCCACGGCCCCAGCTCAGTGCCTTGCACAAGACATGTTTTGGAGGTGAGCTACAACCCAGGGAAAATGAATAGTCAGGCTAACTATAGTGGCTTTAAAAAAGAACCAAATAGTTATTTTCAGTCACACACTGTAATTACAGTAAAAGGGGTAAAGAAGTCAACCTGGACCGCTCGCTGCGAGCTCCATTCTTTCCGACTTTGGCTCCACTCTCCCACAGGCTCGAAGGAAACCATGAGCCGACCCGACTGAAAGCTACCAGATACTGGTTTTAGCAGGTAGAGTACCAACTGATTTGGTGGGAAATCCATCTTGCAGAGAGAACAATTCCCAGTCACTTCTTCGAGCGTGGTGTGTTTTTAACTGGCACCTAATATACCCTGTATAACCTGTGCTGCAACAAGAATACTTAGATACTCGTTAAGGAGACTTCAAACACCACACAGCATCCTTTAATTACTTGGGAGAAAATTTACAGAGGCCTTCTGAAGAGTTAAGGATCAATTGTTTTATACAGCATTTACAATGGCTTTTAAATTTCCAAAGACCAAGGAGCCTCCTAGATTAGCTCTTTGCCATCTTGGAGAGAACTAAAATCTGTTTGTTGTTGTTGTTGTATTTTTCTTTTCTTTTTAACTTTTTTTATTATTTATTTATTTTTTAAAATTTCTTTATTGATTAAGGTATTACATATGTGTCCTCATTCCTCCATTAACCCCCTAAGCCCCCCTCCCACTCATACCCTCACCCCCCCTGGTGTTCGTGTCCATTGGTTAGGCTTATATTCATGCATACAAGTCCTTTGGTTGATCTCTCCTCCTTTCCCCCACCCTCCCCTATCTTCCCTCTGTTGTTGTTGTTTTTTTTATTTTTTTATATATTTTATTGATTTTTTTACAGAGAGGAAGGGAGAGGAATAGAGAGTTAGAAACATCAATGAGAGAGAAACACCAATCAGCTGCCTCCTGCACACCTCCCACTGGGGATGTGCCCGCAACCAAGGTACATGCCCTTGACCGGAATCGAACCAGGGGCCTTTCAGTCCGCAGGCTGACGCTCTATCCACTGAGCCAAACAGTCAGGGCTATTGTTTTTTAATTGAGGTGGAATTCATATACCATAAAATTAACCATTTGACAGAGAACAACTCAGTGGCACTGCGTCTGTTCATAATGTTGTGCAACCACCGCCTCTATCTAGTTCCATGATATTTTCATTACCCCACAGTACCCACTACGCAGGTACTCCCCGCCTTGCCTCCCCCATGACCTGGCAAACAATTGGTTTTCTGTCTCCACGGATTTGCTTATTCTGGATATTTTACATAAAAAGAATCACACAACACGTGACCTTTCGTGTCTAGCTTCTCCTCGCTAGGCTTAACGTTTTCAAGATTCATTCAAATTGTAGAGCGTGCCAGTACTTCCTTCTTGTTTTTCTGGCTGAAGACTATGCCGTTGTGTGGAAGAACCACACTTTGTTCGTCCATTCAGTCGTCAATGGACATATGGGTCGTTTCCACCTTTTGGCCATTGTGAATAGTGCTGCTATGAACATTCCTGAACAAGTATTTGTTTGAACGACTATTTTCAATTCATTGGGGTTTATACCCAAGAGTGGACTTGCTGAATCACAGGGCAACTACATGTTTAATGTTTTGAGGAACTGTCAGATGGTTTTCCACAGCAGCGGGACCATTCTACGTTTCCACCAGCGATGTCCAATGTTCCGTCTGCTGTTTTCCACTTCTTTGACTGTAGTCAGCCCCGTGGGTGTGATGCAGTGTCTTTCTGTGGTGTTGATTTGCACTTCCCAAGTGACCAATGATGTCCAGCATCTTTCTTATGCTTGTTGGCCATTGGTATACCGTATTTTCCGGCGTAGAAGACGACTTTTTAACCCAGGAAAATCTTCTATACGCCCAGTCGTCTTATATGCTGGAAAATACGGTACCTTCTTTGGAGAAACCAACCTCCTTTTATTCCCCACTTCCATAACAATAAATACAAACAATTTTAATCTTTACTCTCACTTTCTTTAGAGCTGACCCCTCTCTCCACTTTTTAAATCTGTGATTGGAAGTCACATGAATTAGATAAGAGCCCGAACTGGTCTCTGGTAAAAGGGCAAACTCCAAGACTGTTTCCGGTTTGGCACCTCGCGTATTTACTAAGCATCTACTATGTGCAAGGTACTGTTCTAAGTGCTGGGAACAGACCATAGGACAAAACAGATAAAAACCTTGTCCTCATGAAATTTACTTCCCACGAGAAGTTTGATAAATACTAAACCTATTAACCTGGAAAATGGACATCATAAAAATGGATAACTTGCAGTTTTCACAGAAATACTTTAAAATATAAAATCAGGCCCTCGCCAGATTGGCTCAGTGGATAGAGCGTCGGCCTGCAGACTGAAGGGTCCCTGGGTTTGATTCTGGTCAAAGGCATGTACCTTGGTTACAGGCACATCCTCAGTGGAGGGTGTGCAGGAGGCAGCTGATCGATGTTTCTCTCTCATCGATGTTTCTAACTCTCTATCCCTCTCCCTTCCTCTCTGTGAAAAATCAATAAAATATATATTTTTAAAAATATAAAATCAGTAAACAGGCCACTTAGGGCTCTTATGTATAGATGTTAAATTATATGGAAGGAATATCCTACTTTTACTGTCAAGAGTATTACTTTAGATACGAATTAGGCACATTTTACACAACTGTGACCAGAAAATGCACAAATTTACTATGAGTTTACAAAGCTTTGGGTTCAAAAGTATAGAACAACACACTGTTTTAATATCCTCAAGAATAAAAATGTCAGGCAAGCCCTAGCTGGTTGCCCAGTGGTTAGAGCGTCGGTCCAAGGACTGAAGGGTCCCAGAAAGTGAAGAAGAAAGACATCACCATCCTGCGTCCCATTTCTGCCAGGCAGTTGACTGTTTTTATCTAGAATTGTAGCACCTGACTGCCTGAAGGTTTTGTTTTTTTTAAAGATGTACTTTACTTACCTTGTTGAACTACCAAAGTGAGAAAATTAATTAAACAGCAAGCCTTTCACCATTCTCAGCCAGAAAGTTTTTATTTTATTTCATTGATTTTGAGAGACAGAGAAACATCGATAAGATGAGAAATATCATTGATTGGCTGCCTCCTGCACATCCCCACTGGGAATCGAGCCCGCGACCCAGGCATGTGCCCTGACTGGGAATGGAACCGTGACCTCTTGGTTCCTGGGTCGCCACTCAACCACTGAGCACACTTGCTGGGCCTCAGCCAAAAAGTTCTTGTTCAGCAAAACAGTCGCGGATTTTCTTTGTCTATGGAGTCACACCCAAGACATTCAATCCATGGACAGGGTGCCTGACAGCTTCAAGAATGTGCCTCATGGTTCTATTTATATTCCACTTTGTGAACTGCTGAGTCTTCTACAGGCCTACCATTAACATTATTGGCATTTCTTTGAGCTCCAGTGTGGGAACCGTACATAAAATGTCTACGTAGTTTCCAGCCTTGAAGTAGCTGCTCTACAATAACTGACATCGACGTCTTCTCCATTTATTATGAATCAGGACTCCTGGGACAAACCTCTCGGTGTCAGTTGATCCCGGAACTCAGATTACTCTAGAACACTGGCGCTGAAGGGAGCTGAGGTCACGCAGTCGAGTTTCCACCCAGTTCCTTGACCACTTCTACAACACCCCGAACAAGTGTTCATTTGGTTCCTTTTATTTTTTCTTTTTTATTTTTTTTATATATATATTTTAATATATTTTATTGATTTTTTACAGAGAGGAAGAGAGAGGGATAGAGAGTTAGAAACATCGATGAGAGAGAATCATCGATCAGCCGCCTCCTGCACACCTCCTACTGGGGGATGTGCCCGCAACCAAGGTACATGCCCCTGACCGGAATCGAACCTGGGACCTTTCAGTCCGCAGGCCGACGCTCTATCCACTGAGCCAAACCGGTTTTGGCTCATTTGGTTCCTTTTCAACGTGGAATCCAAGACATAGACAAAACAGCCACACAACCAGCCACACGTGAGGATAAGTAATGACAGCCAATGCTCATCAAGCTTATTGTGTCAGGCATTTATTTACTGCTCTGAGTATTCATTAAAACTCATTTAATAGTCTCAATAACCCTAGAACGTAGGCCCTATTATTATCCCCATTTTACAGATGAAGGAACTGAGGTTAGAAGACTTGCCCCAAATTACTCAGCTAGTTAGCATGAGGCTATGACCCAAGAGTCTGGGTCCTGACCCATACGCTTAAACAATAAGACACACAAACTAAATGGCAGAAATATTCTAAGAATCAAAGACTTTTCAAACGAGCAGCCACTGGAGACTGTCTAGTGTGAGAGCTTCGCTCAGAGAGTGAAGACCCCGCGTGAGTGAGCAGCAGACAGCTGGGGCCACAGGCTTCAGCGTTCGTCAGGCAGATCCACTGCCCCAGAATACGGGTGGTGTTTCACACCTAAAGCTAGAGAAAAATCTTGCATTTTATTTGGTATTTCTAAAACATTTCTGAAGTCGATCAGCATGGTTTATCTTTCAAAGAACAAGAGATGAATTTTAGGGGGTAGAGGGGAAGACTGGCAAAACCATTTCTTCCAAATAGGGAATTGCAATGAAATGTTCTCCCCTGTGGGTCGATGGTTATGACAATAATGTAAAAACTCTTGAGATTTTTAAAAAGAATGACACAGAATCACCATATTCAAGGTGTACAATTCTGTGACAAGAACCTTTGCACAAACTTGGTTTAAGGAGTTTCTTTTTTGCTGTGATAAGTCTTTATATCAGAGCGTCTCAGTTTCCTATTCCATCATCTTCAGAGAAAATAAGTATAAAAACTTCTTGAATGTTCCTCAGCTTTTCAATTTCATATTCTAAGGGGTTTCTTCAAAGAAAAAGTGATCGTATTTTACTTTTAGACGAGAATGAAAGGATGCAAGGTAGGCCTATCCTATATAATAAAAGCCTAATATGCTAAGTGTCTGGTTGTCCAGTCATCTGTTCAACCAATCAAAGTGTAATATGCTAATGATATGCTAAGGCCGCTCAACCACTCGCTATGAGGTGCACTGATCACCAGGGGGCAGACACTCAGACCCGTAGGTTAGCTTGCTGCTGGAGTCCAGCCGATGGGGACTGAGCGAGACAGGCTGGACATGCCCTGGAGCCCTCCCGCAGTCCCTCCCTGGCTGGCCAACCTCCCGCGTCCCTCCCTGACCCCAATCGTGCACTGGTGGGATCCCTCAGCCTGGCCTGCGCCCTCTCGTAATCTGGGCTGAGGGACCTCCCCCCACACCCAGTGCATGAATTTCGTGCACCGGGCCTCTAGTTCTTAATAAATGAGCAAGGTAGTGTTACTATCTCTATGACATCCAAGGATATTGCTCCAGTTTTTATTGTTTAACCTATCACCCACAAAGCTTACTGGGCAAGAACCATTTTATTATGGGTCAGAAACTTGACAGAGACAACTTGTCTCTGCTCCTCCATGGCGGAGGCCCCAGCTGGAAAGGCTAGAAGGCTGTGGGGACTCGACTGCTGGGAGCTAGAATCATCTGGAAGCCTTTCACTCATATGGCTGGCAGCTGACTGACTATTAGCCGAGACCTCCATCAGGCTGTCAGCTGGAACCTTTCCTGTTGGCTTCTCCATATGTCCCCCTATGTGGGCTGGTTGGGCTTCCTAACAATATGGCGTTGGGTTCTGAGAGCAAGCATCCAGAAAGAGTGAGGCAAGTGTACGGCATAGTTATGATCCTGTCTCAAAAACAATATGGTGTCACTTTTACCGTACTGTACCAGCTAAGGCAGTACAAAGGTCTGCCGAGGTTCAAGGGGAAGGGACATAAGCCCTCTTCCACGCCTCACTGGGAGGAGTCTCATGTCATATTGAAAGAGCTTGTGGAATGGGAGAAATTGTTGAGGCCACTTTCGTAAGATAGAATCTGCCGCTCACATGAAATAGGTGCCCTCTCCCCAATCTTATTTATTTTGTGACCTAGTATCACCAATTTTAAGCTGTCTCTGAAAAAAATACGAAAAGTTAATAGCAGGTACAACAGAGATCTCAGTCAACAAGGTGTGACTAGAATAATTCTAAATATTCTCGATTCATCTTCAAATGTCGGGACAAGCTCACAGGCAGCTTCCAAAGGAGTAGAAACTATTAGATGGTCTGCAAACACTTATTAAAATAATGCACGCATGACATTCATTTCTGATTACTCCCAAAAGCCAAATGCTCATCAGTGGCCCATTTATTTTTAACTTTTGGCCATTTATGAATTGGTACCCCAGTTTTACTTCCAAGCATATCAAGGCTTCAAGATCTGTTTATTATGCTCTTAGAACAATTTACAAAGCCAATCAACTCTTACTCGTCTAGGCTCCTCCCAATCGGAAACAAGTTCCACATAACGATTCTCAGTAAGATAAATAGCTCGGCAAACAGACAGCACAGCCACTGTCCAAAAGGGCAACAGAGTGTGACGAGGTCAGTGCTAAGTGACAGAGTTCTGAAGTTAGGTAAGAGGGCTGGAAGGAGTAGCCCTCTCCCAAGAGCTTAGAATTTTACCACTTTAATTCTTGCTTTTATGATTACCCAGACTTATATTGGGTAATTAGACCCACACAGACCCAAACAGCCTGGGCCTGTTCCCGAAGCTCCAGGTGCATACATTAAACTAGCTACTTGCTCAGCGATTTTCAGTATTTTTCATCTTCCGGCACACATACACTAATTACTAAAATTCTGCGGCACACCAAAGAACATTATATTTTTTGCCAATCTGACAAAAAATAGTATAATTTTTGATTTACAAAAATAATAATAATCGTAATTACCTACCCTTTTGCTCCAAAGTGATTATACTAGTATATAAGGATTTCTGGTGCCAATCCAATTGGTGCTAACCAATCAGACGCAACCTTATTATGCGACGTGACCAATAAGATGCAACTCTATTAAATGACCTATATATTTATGGCTCAAGGCAGGGCATTCATATCGGGCGGCTACTGTTGTGTTGGCTGTTTCACTTCTTCATCTGACAATCGAAGGGAAAAGAGGTCAGTGCCCCTGACTTAAATAGTCAGGTATGGCAAGCTTTAAAAATTCTTGCAGCACACCGGCTGAAAATTGCTGTGCTGGCTATCAGATACTTAGATGTCTAACTGGCATCTTGCAAAATGTTCTACACCTTCTTCTTCTCCCCATCAACTCTAACCCTTCAGTTCTGTCTCCCACACCCTTATTTTCCTCCATAGCATTTATCATGATCAGATATGTTACACAGAGATCAGATAGAAAGGCAATTTGTTCTACTGTCTGGTTCACTGCCATGTTCCCTTTGCTTAGAACAATGCCTGGCAAGTAATGTTTGTTGAATGAATGAACGATGCCTTATCTGGGTACCTGAGTAAATGACAACTAGACTACCATAAGGAACAGAGCACTTAGAATGGTGATGATGTTGGTAAATGGCTAGCAGGGTAAGAAAGTAGCTCCAAAATACTGCTGGCTTTTAAATTTCTTACAAAGAATGAAAATGAGCAAAAACTGGGAATGCATGAGAAGGAATCAAAATGTCACAGTGCTACCTGAGCCACATCAGAGTGACCTGGGAGAGCTGTTCAAAGTCCAGATTCTCAGATTTGCCAGTTTGGAAAATGTTGGAAAGTGAGATGATGAAGAACATCCAAGATTCAAACTGGGTACCAGGACATAATCTCAGGGATGCAAAATTGAAGAGAATGGAAAGGTCTAAACATAATGAATTACCCTGTTGTCCGTCTGTCTAAAGAAAGAATACATTAAAAGAAAAGGAACTGTCGACACAGCATCTATGAGGTAGACTCTATTCCCTCCTTAATGTACACCAATCCCTCTGGAGGAGATCAATGCCTGAGGCTTCCATAGTTTGGTGTCATAAGCCATTAAATTAATCCAAATCCATTTTGATTTCATGCGCTCCAAGGAACTTTGCCCAGAATTTCGCTTTCCACGTAGATTAGTCTACAGGGACAAAATGTGCGGATCAGCAGGTCTGAGTAGCTGCTCTCCTAATGGCTATACCTCTGGCTTGTTCATCAGTCTTGGGAATTGGGTTAGAGTGAGTCACCTCGGGGCATACTGGAGGTGCCACCCGCGCTGAAACAGAGAGGGCAGGAAAGACGTGACTGTAGGTTTTGTTTTTTCCGCCCAACTGGTGAAAAAGAGGGTCCAAAGTAATATACTATTTTTTTAAAATATATTTTTATTGATTTCAGAGAGAAAGGGAGAGGGAGAGGGAGATGGAAACATCAATGATGAGAAAGAATCGTTGATCGACTGCCTCCTGCACGACCCACACTGGAGATCGAGCCCACAAACCGGGCATGTGCCCTGACTGGGAATAGAACCGTGACCCCCTGGTTCATAGGTCAATGTTCAGCCACTGAGCCACGCCAGGTGGGCCTAATATACTATTTAACCCACAAGCTGAAAAAATGAATTGACCCCTCCCCACAATGCCCTGCCTCACTGCTCAAGATGTACACTGCTAGATCTTCTTCAGGCATCCAAGGCTCCCTAGCATTCACTTTAACCTAATTCCACGCATGTGACAATGTTGGGGGTGTTCAACCCCCACGGTTAGTCCAATCCAGCAAGCGTGGCCTGCTCCTTCCCAGCCTTCCCACAGCAGTTAACAAGACTGAGAACCGGGTCCGTAGCCGCCTGCTTTCAGTGGTCCGGCGGTATCTGTGTGCCCCAAGCGGAGGCCACAGTCCTCACATGGTTTTCTGCTAGTTTATCTTTCCAGGCCCCCCTCTCTGTGCTCTGCTCATGCTCCAGCTCTGTGTCCCCTTATACCACCCTCCTCACCTGTATGACTTACTGCATGAGTCCACATGGGTGCCATTTAAGCCCAACTGACTACATGCTTCCATGTAGTTATCCCACCTCAGTCCTTGTCACACTGTACTGTCATTTCTTGTCCACATTTCTGCACCCCTACCAGACTGTAAGCTACTTGAAGACAAGAACCATGTCTTGCCCTGGCCGGTTTGGCTCAGTGGATAAAGCATCGGCCTGAGGACTCAAGGGTCCCGGGTTCGGTTCCGGTCAAGGGCATGTACCTTGGTTGCGGGCACATCCCGGTAGGGGGTGTGCAGGAGGCAGCTGATCGATGTTTCTGGCTCTCTATCCCTCTCCCTTCCTCTCTGTAAACAATCAATAAAATATATTAAAAAAAAAAAAAAGAACCATGTCTTGGCACTTAGTCGATGCTCCAAAAATAGATATTGTGGACAAAACATAGATGTCTCAATTATACTCATCATGTCTAATATAAATTTTATAATTTCCTTTGGTTTCTTTTATACATTAAAGTCATAATTATTTGCCACCAACATCACCAATCCTCTTGCCAAAAACAGTAATGACAATTAAGAGTTAAATCTATGCTGGGATGACAGGGAGACTTTTCACGTACACCTCCGTATCTTTTGAAAATTGAGCAATGCAAATAGATGATCTATTTTTTTTTCATTTAAAAAGAACTTTTATTTTTTTTCAAAGTACAGTTGACATTCAATATTATATTAGTTTCAAGGGTACAGAATAGTGCTTAGATATTTATATAACTTACAAAGTGAGCCTCCTGATAAGCCTAATACCCACCTGGCACCATATACAGTTATTACAATATTATTGACTATATTCCCTATGCTGTACTTTGCATCCCAGATAACCCATTTTTAAGCATAAGTAAAATTTAAATGTAGAAAGCCAGTGTCATTTTCCATTCACATACACACTCATGGAATCCGAATGTATTGCCCTGACAAGTGTGGCTCAGTTGTTTGGAGCACCATCCCATGCACTGAAAGGTCACAGGGTCGCCCTGACTGGTCTGGCTCAGTGGATAGAGCGTCGGCCTGCAGACTGAAGGGTCCCAGGTTCAATTCCAGTCAAGGGCATGTACCTTGGTTGTGGGTACATCCCCAGTAGGGGGTGTGCAGGAGGCAGCTGATCGATGTTTCTCTCTCATCAGTGTTTCTACCTCTCTCTCTCTCTCCCTTCCTCTGTAAAAAAATCAATAAAATTTATTTAAAAAAAAAAAGGTCATGGGTTCAATCCCTAGGCGGGGTGCGTACGGGAGAAAAGACTGATGTTTCTCTCTCTCTCTCTCTCCTCCCCCTCAAAAAAAATCCAAATTTCTTTGTCCAAAGAAATATTGCCAAGCATTTCCATATATATATACACATATACATATATGTCCTAATGCAACTATTTTTAAACTTCTTAGGTTTCCTTACTAAGAAGGAATTAATCTCACACTAAGCTGATACGCAGAATACTTCATTAGATGTCTCAAGCAGCGAATACCCCACTTCTGGGGGGAATAATGTGACTTCAGTAGAACTTTTTAAAAATGTGGCAACAAGAGCCAAAGAGAACTATTACTCCCTGAAGGACATTAAAATTATTTTTTATGTGAACCCAAGTATACCGCTAAAAATTAGCATGGTGTTTTGCAGTTCATTTTATTTTTTCCCAAAAAGAACTAAACATGCATGATCTCCTAAAATCCAGAGTTCCTTTCCAAAGCAATGACTTCCAGGCCTTTTCCCGCTGCTAGGTTACTCACTTTCATTGTGAACCTGTAAACAAGTTTTAAATCACGGGACAAAGACTTCACTGAAAACTAGAGGGCTGGGACATGAGCTGCTCGTTTTGCACGAGTCCTGCTTGCAGCAGAGGAGTGTTTTGCAGTTTGCTCCCAAGGAACAGGGTTTTGTTCCTTTAATCCTCCCCATGACTATCCTAATTGGCACTACCCATCGCCTCATGCAACAACCTCCAAGCCCTTTGCAGACAAGCAAGCATCAGCACACGGCGTTACAGGGCGGCAGGACGAGGAACAGAGACGGGAGGACTTGGCCGACACTAATCAATGTTGGGTTAGGCAAGCAGTGAGGCTGGGCCAGGCCCTTCCCAGCTGGCTCACTCACGTGGGAGCACGCACCCCATTTCTCCCAAGAACCTGTTGGGTGTTTCAATGCAACCTCGGTTTTGGTGGTGCAATTACAAGCACAAAGGGAATGGCTTCTTGCAAAGGGGCCAGGTTTTCTTTGGCATGGATAGGAGGGGACATGTTCAGTTTTATGTTCCTCAAGACCCCAAAGCTGGAAAGCCCCGCGTGGGACAGCCAGAGCGCCCCAAAGGGGTCAATATCTTCTTTGTCCTTTCTCAATTCATTAAAAAACTCTCACCCAGACATACTCTTCTTAGACACAAAATCAGAAACTTGACACCACTTTTACTATTTAACACCCTTACAAATGAATTGCTTTAAATTAGAAAAGAACACCTTTGATTTGAAAGAATGGGGGGAATCGCTACACTTGGCATGAGACACCTGCTAGACTCTAAGCTTCATTCAGAACAGTTCCTGGAGGCAGAAACATTGATTCTCAGCGATTCTCATATGAGGAACATCAAACGTTTCAGAAAGCAAAACCTAAAAGCGGTGACGGGAAATGTGAGTGATGGGGAGAAAAGGGATTGCAAGCAATTCCTACAGAAGGTGCCGTTTTTAAACTCCTTTTATTTGGTGTCGGAGAAAAACAACTGTATCTAAATTCTAGCCCTAGCACCCAATATTTTGGTGAGTCTGGTATCTTTCCTGAGAATCACCTATAATATGGAGATAATGATGAAACTCACAGGATCCTTGTTGGGTTAGGAAAAGATGCATTTAAATTCCCGAAAAAAGGTGCAACAGGCACTTAACAAGTTGGCTCTCTTCGGTTTTCATATTTTAAAAAGTGGGAAGCCCTGGACGGGTAAGCCTGGTTGCCTAGAGCATCATCCTGATGCATCAAGAATGTGGGTTCCATCCCCAGTCAGGGCACATACAAGAATCAACCAATGAAAGCATGAATAAGTGGAACAACAAATGATGATGTCTCTCTCTTTTCCTCTCTATCTCCCTCTCTCTCTAAAATCAATAAAAAAAAAAAAAAATTTAAAAAATGGGGGAGAATTTTGGTTCTACACCTGATTCCTCAGGAAAGCGGGGTAGCAGCAGGATGTGAGGCGGAGAAGACTGGGGGCTCTAAAAAACCTGTGGAGGCAAAGAGATGAAGCAAGAATGCCAAAATATTGATGATCTAAAAGCTGGGCAATGAGTACAGTGGGGTGCCTAATATTATTTTCTTTAAATATATTGAGAAATTTTCCATAATAAAAAGTTGAAACAAAAATAAATTTTGAAAGTATTAACTAAAAAAGACAAGGAGAGCCCTGGCCGGTGTGACTCAGTTGGCTGGGCATCGTCCTGTGCACTGAAGGGTTGTTGGTTTGCTTCCCGGTCAGGGCACATGCCCGGATTGTGGCTCGATTCCTGGTGGGGAGGCATGCCGGAGGCAGCCGATCAATGCTTCACTCTCAGATCAATGTTTTTCTCTCTCTCCCTTCCTCTTTCTTTAAAAATAAAAATTTCTAAAAAAAAAAAAAAAAATGATGAGGAGCTTTAGAGTCTCAAAGACCTGGGACTTAATCTCTCCTTTCTACTCTGTGAATTTAGACAAGTTATTTTACCTTCCGAGCTTCAATTTACTCTCTTATGAAAGGGAATGGTGTGGCGAGTGTAGAAATGTGCCATTCAGATCCTCTTTCCAGAAAGGAATTGTTGCTCAGATGCCAGGAGTATGGCTAGCACACATCCCCCTCTTGGTCTGCCTCATCTTTTGAGCCAAGGTCATGATCTCCTTGCAGCAACCTCCAACTAATGACTGAGCAAGATGGAAAACTAGGAGACACTGTCCTTGGCCCATGAATGAGCAAGGCGGCGAGCAGTCCCAGGGTCTGGCCGTTTCTGTCCAATGTGACTCCTTGAATGGGTGATCTTCGCTCTGGGCCTCCTGGTTGGCCCAGCAGAGACTTGGACAGGCTGCGTCGTGGTCTGATGGTCTGATGGCTCCCTCTGCCTAATCTCACTTGCTCCCTTTTCCGTTCCCAGGTGCTACTTCCCAATAAAGCGTCGTGCTCCTAACTCCATCTTAGAGTCGTCATCTCCGACACTGCCACTGAATGGTACTTACCTCACTGGATTCTTGTAAAGAATAAATAAGCTGATGGGTGGAAAAATTCTGCACAGCACCTGGCACATGACAGGCTCTTGATAATCGGCAGTGCTGATGACAATTATTCCACAGTGTTTAAGGCAATAAAGGCATGGTGCAAGGGAAAATAGTACAAGAGCTAGGTAAGCCCTGGCCAGGTACCTCAGTTAGTTAGAGTATTGTCTCAGTATGCCAAGGTCGCCAGTTCAATCTCTGGTAAGGGCACATACAAGAAGCTACCAATGAATGCATAAATAAGTGGAACAATAAATCAATGTTTCTCCCTGCCCTTCTTCTCTCTCTAAAAATAAAGATGTGGACTATTAAAAAAAAAAAGAAAGAAAGAAAATATTACAAGAACTATAGAGTTTATGTAATGATAAGCTATTTCTATTTTTACAACCCATAAAGAGAGTAGAGACGTACAAGGTAGAGAGGAAATTGCAGTTGCTAAAATGTATACACTAAAATCACAGATATTAGTCAAAAACTAATTATTTTAGAAAACCTCATTCCAATTACTAGAATGGTATGCTTTAAATTTAAAAAACACACAATAAAGCTATTGTGATATTATAGTTTAAATGTTAACAGGTATTCTAACTTTTGCAATAAGAAATTGAAAGTTACATCTTTTGGTTGTTGTTGGTTGGTGGTAGTGGTTTACATCTATTTCTAACACTAAACAATTGAGGCTTTTACGCTTTACATAAACGTAACATAGAATTTACAAGTCAGCTAAAAGTTGGTCCCAATTGGAAGACCATGATCAATCAATATTAAAAAGTGTATACTCACAAGTATCATATTATCTCATTTATATGTGGAATCTTTTTTAAAAATATATATATTTTGCCCTGACCGGTTTGGCTCAGTGGATAGTGCGTCGGCCTGCGGACTCAAGGGTCCCAGGTTCGATTCCGGTCAAGGGCATGTACCTTGGTTGCGGGTACATCTCCAGTAGGGGGTGTGCAGGAGGCGGCTGATCGATGTTTCTCTCTCATCGATGTTTCTAACTCTCTATCCCTCTCCCTTCCTCTCTGTAAAAAATCAATAAAATATATACATTAAAAATATATACATATATATATATTTTATTGATTTTTTACAGAGAGGAAGAGAGAGGGATAGAGAGCTAGAAACATCGACGAGAGAGAAACATCGATCAGCTGCCTCTTGCACACCCTCCACTGGGGATGTGCCCGCAACCAAGGTACATGCCCCTGACCAGAATGGAACCTGGGACCCCTGAGTCCGCAGGCCGACGCTCTATCCACTGAGCCAAACCGGTTTCGGCTATATGTGGAATCTTATGAACAAAATAAACTGACTGACACAATAGATCCAGAGACATGGAAGCATGCAACAGACTGATGAATCCCAGAGGGAAGGGGGTGAGGAGAGCTTAACCAAAGAACTTACATGCGTATATGCATAACCCATGGACACAGACAATAGTGTGGGGAAGGCCTGGGGAGGGGGTGGGAGCAGGGGTGAAGGGGGTCAATGGGGGAAAGGGGGCACCTGTAATACTTTCAACAATAAAGATGAATTTTAAAAAAACAATAAAGCTCTTCTTCCATTAAAAAACACACACACACACACACAAAAAAAAAACCACACACAAAAACTTGTATACTCTCAATTAACTCTCTAATATACATATTTGGCCCTTTTTTTTTTTTTTAACTAGACACATCATTAGGCTCAAGCTAATGTGAGTATACATTACTAAACCAGGAAATAAATATTTTATTATAAACACTAATTCCAGAAGACTTCACACCCACATTCTAAAATCTAATTAGATTAATCTCCCAGGGCATTCAAGTATTCTTGGTAGCTTGCAATTTTTAAGTGTCAAAATAAAGCCTTATTTTTAAACGTGGGTGGTGTTGACGAAACAAGTATGAGTAATACTTGCAGGAAACACAATATTAGCTTTAGCCGGGGAGTGAGTGAGACTTGAACAGTCCTTCAAAGCAGCACTTTTCATGTCGCATGAATGTAAATCAAGAGTTATAATGTGGTCACCCGGTAAGCGCAGACACTTACAAAACTGCCTTATGGTGCTTGAAATATAGCTTTACCTGCCCCAAATGCAATTTAAACAAATGTTCAGGATTAGCTCTAAAGTACAGCGTGAAGGCAACAGGCGGATATGTAAATATCAACCACAAAATGGCCAGACCTCCCAGGTTAGGTTTAATATTTACTGACCAGAAAGGACTGTGCGAAGCTTGTTCCAATGGCGAGGTAGGGATGACAGGATTAAACTTGATTTACTCTATCTTCCTTCGAGGAGGCACTTTTGCTCCATTCACCATCGTTCCAGGAGTAACTATCTACCCTGTTGGTCTTGCTATGTTAATCCCAAACACACCTCTGAAGTGTTAAAATGAAAGAGCAGAGGGAGCTAGGAACTGCTGTCAGTACTGCACACTGTTCAGTGTTCTGCAGTAGGAAGAAGATGTAATAAGAGGTAATTCTCCCAAACCGGAAACTATTCATAGTCCATTACTTCAGGATTAAAAAATAATCAGCTAAAAGTTTTAGCACATTCTTCTATAAACACACACATACATATGAGGCTTTAGCATCATGATCAACAGCAAAGAAAGAAGTCTTCAAGCGCTACTCTAACGGTGAAAAGGGTGCCTAGACTGTGCATATTCGTGGGCAGGGAGTCTTTGGGAAATCTCTGTACCTTCCACTCTATTTGTTCCGAAACCAAAACCCCTCTGAATAAATAAATCCTACTGAAGGGAAAGGTGCCTAGAATTACACGAAATGTTTACAACCGCCCAAGTGCAGAAAGGTGTTAGAACTGTCCCATTACTTTAAAAAAGCAAATGTTAAAACAAAAGGAGGAAAAAGGGATTCATTCATTTATCCAATAAATATTTATCAAACTCCTACTATATGAGTCAGGCATTGTTCCCAGTACAGTGGGAGACTGCTGCCTCTGAAAAGTGCACACCACAATCAATGTCACCATAGTCAACACACTGCTGAATGAATGCACATTGTATGCCTGGCATTGCCCTAAAAGCTCAGGTTAAAAAAAAAATTACATACAATCAACACAGGTGCTTTCTTACTATGTTAACCAATACGTCTTTTTTTTTTTTTAATATATTTTTATTGATTTCAGAGAGGAAGGGAAAGGGAGAGATAGAAACATCAATGATGAGAGAGAATCAATGATTGGCTGCCTTCTGCAAGCCTCCTACTGGGGATCACACCCGGGGCATGTGCCCTTGACCAGAACCGAACCCGGGACCCTTCAGTCCGCAGGCCGATGCTCTATCTCCACTGAGCCAAACCAGCTAGGGCATAACCAATATGTCTTATTCAAGTCTCTCTGTTCAATTTCTTACTCTTAGTATTTTGGGCTCCTCCATTTCTTATTAGCACCAAAATAAAGAAATTAAGATGGCAGAGGCCCTGACCAGGGAGCTTAAGTTGGTGAGAGCATTGTCCCAATACGCCAAGGTTGCAGGTTCAATTCCCAGTCAGGGCACATACAAGAATCAACCACTGAATGCACAAATAAGTGAGGCAACAAACTGATGTTTCTCTCTCTCTCTCTCTCTCTCTCTCTCTCTCATCAATAAATAAAAATGTTTTTAAAAGATGGTGTAAAGGGCAGTAGGAGACAAAAGTAACTTCAGTCACCAAGTAATTTGCTAGCTGCAAAGAGTAGAATTATGAGGAAAGCTAAAATTTCCAACAGATTTATTCACACACTTCACATTAACGATTAAACCAATAAAAGTTGAACTGACACTGCCATAGGTGTCACTTCTTTCTAATAAGCAGGTAAGAAAAACAACAACGTTAACATGTAAGAAGCTCTTGCTTTGCCCTTTCTCCAATGACCAGTCACAACTCCGTTAAATCAGTACAACCCATTTACCCCACTACCTTACTTTTTAAACTGTCTTGAGTAAATTCATTTGGTTCTTCTCACAAACGAATGTGCGTTCCTCTTTTGACTCTGATGTTGTAGGCCAGAGTGAACACCTACTTTGCATGTGTTCACTGAAGTAAGTGGATAGCCTACAATGTATATAATGTGACTTAGATTCAGATAGGTAACTTGCACATAGTAGCTGTTCAATAAAAAATTTTAAACTTTGATGAAAAGGCATTGTTATGAAGAGTTGTACAGAAACAATGCTATTGTGACCTAATCCCGTTAAAGCAGCCATTTACACTTTGACCTGATACAAAAGAGCCCCCATTTAAATACAAACTAAGCTAATAAAGTTATTACAAATGATGGGTTTTTGCATTCATTTTTATAGTTGGATGATAACTTCCTGACATTTCATGATTCTAAAAATTTCCTAGAATATGAAAGTTTACTCCTATACCAGTGTTAGAGAGAGAGAGAGAGAGAGAGAGAGAGAGAGAGAGAGAGAGAGAGAGAAAGCGAGCAAAAAAAGGTTTTATTCCCTCTACAAAGCAGGATGTGGCTAAAGAGTAAGCCTTTCATGTAAAGTGCACATCAGAAACCTGTCGTTTTTAAAAGCCTATATGGACTTGGACTAACGTCCTAAAATGTGTGCAGACCTGATGGAATTTGTGAAGATCTATGCAAGCTGCAACCACCTGTTACAAATAACTCCCGGCCACCCAAACCAAAGCTCCGTCTCTCTCTCTCCATCTAGAAGCATAATTCCGCCAAGTCAGGCTCACGCGCCCCATCATTATCTCATTACGCATGTGCACCATCCTGAAGCCACCATTCAAGGAAAACCCTCAATCACTGCCCTGGGCTGGGCCACCAGCACGGCCCCGCACACCGCACATCCCCGAGTCTCACCACTGGACAGCTGGCGCTTGTTGTTCAGAGCCCTTCATTACTCCATTTTAAAGAACCACTCCAATACTAATAAAAGCAGGCAACTGAAAACAGACATTTGGTTGCCCTCGTACTTCTTGGCACTTCATCTTAAAACTCAGATTTTGGCACCCCTCTTATTAATGCGCCAGGAAGTGAGTTCTCTCCTTTTCCTCCATTAAACTCTAAGCCACTCCAGAGCAAAGGCCAATATTCTAGCGAATGCCTTTTAGCAACAAAACTCTCCACCGACATATACTTGCATATATGCAACTGCTAACTGACTCATGCTTCTTCATAAACTCACCAAGTGAAAAAATTTCAAGTAGCTGACACACCTCCCTTAAACATCTTTTCTAGTCGGTTTTATTTGGAAAAATTCAAGTGTCTGCAGTAGAAAGCACAGTGCCACGAGCCCTCCTGTCCCCATCACCCAGCTTCAACAAGGACCTACTCATGCCTGCTTTTCTTCCACCAACACGCCCATCCACTACCACCCCAACTTCTTTTGAAGCAAACCCAAGACTTCATATCGCTCATATATATTCCAGTTCCCACTTATTTTCAACAGCTCCCTGTTTTTGCTTTCCCTCCCACCCCTTCACCCCAAAAAAGAAGTGTGTAGAATAATGCAGGCCATTGGGCCGGCTTCACCATGTCCCTTCCCAGCCGCCTCCCTCTTCTGCATCCCCTTCGAGAACATTCGCCAACATCACATGAACTGCCCACCCGTGCACATAAATGCCCACGGCCCACTATTTCACTTAGAAATACATTGTAGTTTCTCCCAGAACCCCTTTCTCTTGTTTGAACAAGTAAAAAAAAAAAAATCGTGCCAATATTTCTATTCTCTTGATAAAAATTACTTCTGATTTACTCCCCACCCCAGATAAGCTGGAAAGGGTCAAAGGGAGTGGAGCTGGAGTAGATGAGGAAAGAAAGGAATGCTCAGGATTAGCTCTAAAGTATAAAGCGAAGGCAAGTATAAAGTAAAAAATAGTAGATTCTGCCTAGTTAGGTGTGTGCAAATATTTTAAACCATCTGTTATTTTATTTTAAGACTGAATACTTGTAAACATCAGCCAACATCTTGGGTTCCTTTCGACACAGGATGTTTATAAAATAAATCACCTTAATTTAAGGGGGCTCTTGCCTTCGGGATTTTGGTTAATAACAGTAGCTGCTTCTGAGCCTCAGAAATGGTTATGTAAGGACAATTTAAGTCAAAAAATAATGAAGGGAGGTGCGCTCCGGGTCTGTGGCTCTAACCTTGTCGTGAGAGGTGAGATTCCCCCCCCCCCAGCAGCCTCCACCCCGCTCTCCCCCCCACACACACACACCCTCCACAAAGGGGGTTCCGAAGGAGGCACTTCCCAGCTCTCCATGGAAGTGTCTCGTCTTAGAACATTTCAGTGAATGACTGAGATTTCACCCTCCTCCCTCCGGACGCTGACTGCCCGTCCCTGGCCACTGATTGCCCCGGGAACCCAGAGGGGGGCGGGCACCGAGCGCCACCCCACACCCTGGGCACCGCCAGGCCTCCCTGCTCGCCCTGGTTGGGGGCGCAGGCTTCCGGACCCCGGGCTCAGGATGCGGTGGAGCGCCCCTCCCCGCCGACCTCCCCCACGTGAAGAACAAGCCCCGCGAGTGCCTCCTCCGGAGGGGATCCCCCCTAACCCCGCTACTTCCCTCTCCAGGCCAAACGCCGCAGCCCCAACCTCAAATCCAGGGCCGGGGTTCCCCGACAAGAACCACAAGTGCCCCCGGACCGGTCAGGTCAAGAGTTCTCGCCTCTGGAGGGAAGGCGCCAGTCCTCGCCCCCGCGGCCCCCAAACCCAGGACGTGGGGCTCGGCCCCGCGAGGCCGCCCCGCCCTCGGAAGGAGCGCCGGTCGGCCCGCACCTTCCCGCAGAGAACGCAGCCCTAGGAACTCGGGGCTGGGCGCCCTGGTAAATAACGCAGCCCCCCAAACCCGAGGCTTCCACGCCCCCATCGAGGCAGGTCCGGGGCGCGCCGGCCGCTCACCCGAGGGACTAAGGTTCTACCCCCCAAGCACCGCGGGCCTCCGGCCGCCGGGACCCCGGCCCGCGCCCCCAGCTCAGGCCGCCGGGGGGACCCCCACCAACTCCCCCCGCCGACTCCCCCGTCTGGCTCGCACGTCCTGCTCGGGCGGAGGCCCACAAGGGGCACCCGGCCCCGCGCCTCCCTCAGGCCGCGGGGACCCCGACCGCGCGCCATCGCCTCCCGGGCCAGCCCGGCCCGCGTGCCCTGCCCCGGCGCGCCAGGCACCTTCCCCGCAGCCGCGGGCCCAGCCCCGCACTTACCCAGAGCTCGGTGCCCCAGCTCATGGTGCAGGGGGCGGGAAGGGGCGCGCCGCGCGGCGGGCGCGGCTCTCCGGTCCCCCTCCCCGGCGATCCCTTCGCCCCTCGAGATCCCCGCGATCCCCGCGATCGAGGAAAGCCCGGGCCCGCGCTGCCGCCGCCTTCTCCTCGCCTTGGGTCCCCTCGGCGGCTCCTCCTCCCGGTCGCTCCTCAGCAAAATGGCCCGAGGAAGCGGCAGCCCCGGCAGCCGCAGCGCCCGCCCGCCCCACACCCAGGCAGTGAGGGGAGAAGGCGGGGCGGGGAGGGCGGGGCGGGGGGCGGGGTCTGGGCCGCGCGCCAGGGGCGGGGGCGGGGCCTCCTGACAGCTCGCGCACGCGCCGGGCCCACCTCCCTCTGGAGCCCGCCGCCGGGACCCAGTCGCCCAGGGGTCCGGCAGGACGCGGAAGGAGTGTCCCCGCTGATTTGTAAAAATTACTTATTAGCCCCCGCACTCTGCTCCCAGGCCGACCGCCGGCCTCCGGACAGAGCCGGGCCCTGGTACCGCCGGTGCCCTGCGAGGCCTGAGGCTGCCCCTCTGCGCGGAGCTCCGCTGCGCACTTGACAGTGCTTTTCCCCGGCAGCCATTCACGCCAACCCGGGTTCGCCCGGGATGCGCTTCCCGCACCGCCCGGGCACCGCGGCGCCCAGGAGCCCGGGAGCCCTGCGCGGTGGACGTGGGTCCGGCATAGCGATGTCTGTGCGCGGTACCCGTAGGGACGTTGAGTCGAGAGCGACCAAGTAGCTTCGAGTGGCTAGGGAGGTCATCCAGGGGCGCACAACCAGTGATTTCTAATCTGTGAAACCAGTGGTTTCCAACTTGTTCAGCCAAGAAACGCCGGGACGTGAAATCACGTTGCAGCTCAGTGGGTAAAAACAGAGGCACTGGGTCCACAGATAAGGGTTTGGTTCCAATCCAGCTTCCCGCACGCACTAGCTGGGTGGCCTGGGACCAGGACTCCACCTCTCTAGCCGCTCAGAGCCCCCGTCTGCCAAACGGAGGTAACGCATCCGTCTCGGGGCGTGTGAAGGCGAGATCAAGATTAGCACCTACTCCCAGGCCTGTGGTTGGTAAACCGAGAGCTAATTCTTAAGTAGATACTGACTCCTTCTTCCTGTATTCCAAAGACCTACTCAAATATTCTCGACAAGCTGCGGAGAATTATTGGAGTTCCAACTCTTTCCAACTCTCTACTTCACTTAACGCTACTGATTTTTCTGAGTAACTCTGGACTCCTAAAGTGGGTCCCATTTTAGATATATTTCACGAGGCATGTTCCCAATACCTACTATTCCCCTACCACCACCACCTGCAACCAGTTTATCATTCTCTGCCATGAAAGGGTGGAGCCGAAAAACTAGTAGATAGACCTCCAGGTCTACTTCCTTTGTTGGACAGAGAGTAAATTTAACCTGTCAAAACTGTTTGGGTCTGTCTTTTGTAAGTTTCCTCCAACCCCCTCGTTTTTTGTTTTTTTTTACTGCGTGTGTTGAAATGTTTTGCTCTCACTGTTACCAGGTCTGGGAACGCTTTACTCCAGAGACTTCGAGATATAAAATAATCAGAACTGCCAGCCACCTACCTCCCAAGCGGATTAACGGTGAGGGTGAGTTGGAGGGGTTAGAAATTCAAAACCCTGCAGAGTTTAGTTTGCTATCTGGAAACCGTAAGTGAAAAGAGCAGGTTATCTATGACCTAATACAACGATCTAATCTCTCTGTTGAGTTCTTGGAGACTTCAAAAACAGTGACCACTTGTAAAATTTGCTAATCAGGAGGAAAACAACCTGCTGATCTAAAGAAAAAGAAAAGGGGAAACGGAGGAAGGGCCAGCAGAAGTAAAAGAGAGACCACATTAGATGAAAACCTTTTGAGATGAGTAAGCAGGAAGTGCTTAACAGAAACCCATGAAAAGCCACAGCAGCAGAGGTATGGAACTGGGCTAATTATACCACAGTGCAAATATCTAACTTCATTAAGTTCGGGTGGCAACTAGGAAAGGTTTGAATAGTCAGAATCTTTAAAAAATAAAGGAGAAAGACACCACTGACCTTGAAACCATGGAAACAAACAGGGTTTGGGATAAAGAGAAATAAGCCAGCAGAGAAAAAGATAAGTACAGCACAGTATTACTTAGAAAGAACTGGATCTATTCACTTTTCCTAATAACAAGAGGGAGTGATTCCAAGACAAGGAATAACCGCTATTGAGAAATTACTGTGGCCTGACCTACTTAGGAATCAATTTTTACGAGAGGGATTCTAGACCATGTCCACATCAATGCAGGGATGGCTAGGGGTCAGTCTGGGCTCTGTACACCTGCTTCACTTCAGTGACATCTACAAAGCACTGATTCACAAAGTTATGATCTGGGTGGGAGGCTACATAAATTTCCAGGGAATAATCCCGTCACCTGGGCATTATTGG
Source organism: Eptesicus fuscus (assembly GCF_027574615.1). NCBI lineage: Eukaryota > Metazoa > Chordata > Mammalia > Chiroptera > Vespertilionidae > Eptesicus > Eptesicus fuscus. The sequence continues at coordinate 75,180,731 of NC_072487.1, forward strand.
CACTGGAAGGTGTCTGGATAGGCTACTGCGGTGCAAACAATTCTATTAGGGCTTTTTTGGCAAAAGTAATGGTGCTTGCAATTAATAAACACCTAATTCAGGGGCTGTCACGGGCGGGTTTTGTAATTGTTAAACTGGGATCCTAGTGTTCTACTACTTTTGAGGTGTGTCACCTTCCGAAAGTTCCTTAAACCCTCTGCGTGCGCCTCAGGTTCCTTGTTCATAAAACGGGGACCTCAAAGACTGTTACGAGGCTGAAATGAGGGAGCTGGTGTTAGCTAGATTTAGATAGCTATGTAGCGCTTTGGTTGGATTATTTTTCTGCTTTAATCTTCAGTTCCCTCTATAAAATGGAAATACTACTACTTACTTCAAAGGCTACTGCCAAAATGAAAAGAAAAAAAACCCCATGCAAAATGCTTAGCACAGAGGGCATACGTATTGGTTCCCTTTCCCTTCCTCTTGTTTTCTGGAGGATTTTTACTTATTGCATCAAGGAAATCAGTCCTTTAAGCACCTTTGATGCAGCAAGACAGCTTGCCTAAACTACAACTGATCATTGTCTATTGGTGAAGTATTATTCCTATTGAAATTCTCAGGATTTTTCTTTTTCAAATAGCTTCCATCAGTTTCAGCCTAAAATTTCCCATTTGTTCAGCATTCGAACTACTTACTAAGGACCCAAGAAAGCAGTCAAGTGGAAAAAGTTGGAGTGGGATAAAAGTAGGGACTCTGTGGAGGAGAATTTTAAAACTGCAACCAATTTTTGCACCTGATAATGGACTTCCCCTGAAGGTCTATAAAGTTGTGCACAAAATCAGGAAAAACCAGCTGTCCTGGGCTGAACAAGTGACACATTGTGCCACCAAGAATAGGAGAAGTCAATTTAACTTCTTCCCCAACCCCCAGGATTGGAGATGTGTCAGGGCCTAGCCTTTCCATGAAGCTCACTCTCTGTAAGAAAATGCCATGGGCTTCCCCCAAGCTGCAAGAAATGACATTTCTAGTCAAAGAATGAAAGTGACATTTGACTTCTAAATGTATTGCCAGGCCTGGCCGGTGTGGCTCGGTTGAGCGACGTCCCATGAATCAAAAGGTCACCAGTTTGTTTCCAGTCAGAGCACATACCCAGTTGCAGGTTTGAGCCCCCTTTGGGGGTTGGGGTGCATACAGGAGGCAACCGATCAACTGATAAATGTTCCTCTCTCCTTCCTCCCTTCCCCTCTCTTTCTAAAATCAATAAAAATGTGTATTTTAAGTTAAATAAATAAAAATAAATATATTGCCAGGCACCAATTTGATCTCTAGTCTCCTACACTGTCTTGATAGAGTTTTGGGTCTGAAATATCAACTCTTTTGATAAGAAAACAAATGGCAATTATACCTTATTACAACTGGAGAATATTAACCCATTAATTACTTAAAAGATGGCCAATATTATTAATCACATTAGGTCCAAACTACAAATTCTGCTACTAGTGGCAACCTTTGGTGGATCCTGCAAAGTTAGAGGAAATAGAAAAAAATAAAATGCACTTGACTAAGGGAACAAAGCCAGGTTTAGGAGGACAGTTTTCCCAGCCCCTCCAGGCCTTTCCAGCCAATACCTCACAGTTTAGTGCCCCTTTGAAAATGGTGCCAAGGACAAGCAGGCATAACTTGTTCTGTTACTCACCATGTCTGTTTCCGGTTACAGTATCTTAAGTATGCAAATCATCTTTTCTTGAAACTGAGATCATGTGTCTAAACAGAATTACCAACATAGTAGTTTTCACAGAATTTGAAAAGTAACTGTCTAAAAAGTACGTCATTTTAGGTCTCTGTATAATTAGTGTTCCCCTTTTGATTTCTCTCAATCTCAAAATGATGACTGGCACCATCCAGTACCTGAGAAAGATATACCTCCTAACCCTCTAGACAGACACCACTGGTACGTAACCCTGTAAAAGTCACATAATGATTTCTAAGTGAAAAGAAGCAAGGAATAAGAACCAGCTTTAAGCCCTTAAAATTTGTTTTCCAGAAACTAAAAGACGGAAGTCTACGATTTAAATGTTTGATCACTATTATATTATTAAGTGAAATTAAGACTATTCCTGGTCATTCCGTTTTAAAAAGCCTATTATTACATTCAAATTTAAAACAAGGGATTCTCAAAAAATGGTACTTCGCTTAAAAAGTAAACAATACTTCAAAGCATTGTAAACTGCCTTTAAAAATGAAACTCCACTTAAAAACCACCTTTCCCTTTAACAACCAGTTTCATACTGAAGTGAGAATCAGTTAACTGTCTTTGGTATTTCTCTTGATACATAAAAGAAAGGATCACATTCCTAGCATGTTCTTTCAAACTGCTGATTTTTAAAATGCTTTCTGGAAAGTTTCTCTACAATTTCATTTGCTAACACAGTAGTTACTCAGATTCTGGGCTTTTAACTTTCTGAAAAAATTAAAATGATAAGAACTAGAAAGCCATGGTATAGTGTGAGAAGCACAGGTCCAGTTCTGAAGCAGCTGAGGCTCCAGTCCTGGTTGTTAAAGGTGCCTGCCAAAAATTACGCCACTATATGTGTGATCTTGAGCCAGTCATTTAAGTCCCTTGGATTTGTTTTCATAACTGTTCAATAAGGTAGAAGAATCTGCTGGTTATCTAGGGACCCTTCCAGCCTAATATGCAAATGATTTTTCCGCAACAACACAGGACAGATTAAGTATTGGGCTTTGTGGGCGGGTCTTGAATGAGAGTTCTATCTGGGTCATTGATAAATCAGCAACACACCCTTGAATTAATTAATCTAACGAAGTCTCGTCTTTAAAAAAGGCTTAAAAAGAAATATCTTACAAGGTTTTGTGATGTTAAATCACACAATCCTATCCTATCCTATATAATTAAAGCCTAGGTGTCGTCATGCCCTCAAGTGACGGCGTCACGCCCTTGAGTGATGCCGCCACAAGATGGCTATGCGCACAGCGGAGGCAGGGGCCTGGGGATCCTGCGGCTCTGTGGAGCATGGAGGCTGGTTTCGGCATCTCCGCCCCCTTGCGTGGAGAAGGCAGGTCCCAGTGGAGGAGGCCGGTCATGGCAGGGGAGGGTAGTTGTGGGTGATCAGGCTGGCAGGGGAGGGCAACTGGGGGCGATCAGGCCACCAGCCAAGGCGGGTGCCAGCAGGGCCCCCCCATCACCCCACTCGCTGGTCGCCCCACAGATGGCCCTGATCATCGACCAGGCCTAGGGACCCTACCCTATATATTGGGAACAGTCTCTTAGATTTAAAAATTAAAAAATGGGTTAGTTTTTCAGAGGCTCAGTTTGCTTACCTGTAAAGTGGGGATAACACCTACCTCCTATCTCATTAGACTGCTGCAAGGATTAAATGCAATCATGCCTACAAAAGGCCTAACCAAGTACCTGATAAGGGCTTAATACATCGTATTACTGCAACCATTCCGTTTGAAATTTGAGTGTGAAGTGCCTCCAAAAAATAACAATCAAGGGGCCTCCAACATGCCAGGAACTTGGTATTTTCCACCGAGTCAATGCCGCCTGGGAAATCAGTCCACTCAACCGCCAGGCAAGGTGCTACGGCGCTTTTAAGAGATCCCGACCCTTGGAGAGCCGGGGTTCCCCCGCGGTCCGGGTCTCGCAGGTCCCGGTCGCTTTCAAAGCTCGGCGGGTTGGTAGGTGTGGTCCGACTGTTCCCATGACAACCGCCCGGGGTCCTCCTGGGGGTCCCACCTCTTCTAGCTAAACCGAAATCCGCACCGGGAAGGCCGACTGAACAGCCCCCCGGCGCCTCACCCGGCCCCGCACTCCAGCGGGAGAGCCACGGGCAACCACACCGCAGGCCGCCCCGCCCCGCCCCCTACTTCCAGGCCCTTCCGGCGGCCGCTGCCCTTTAACCCTGGAAGTGCTTGGAGGGAGCGGAAGCAGCTGGTGATGCTGGAACAAACATGGCTGCCCCGGCGCCCCTCGGCCCCTCGGGCTCCCGCGGTCCTCGGCTCTTCGCGGGCCTCCGGTGGCTTCCGCTCCTGGGGCTGCTGCAGCTGCTGGTGGAGCCCGGCCTGGGCCGCGTCCACCACCTGGCGCTGAAGGTGAGGCCGGGCGGGGCCGGGCGGGGCCGGGCCGGGGGGCGGAGGCCGAGGCCGCTCCCCCGGGCTGGAGGCAACTTTGGCGGAGGGCGGGGAGGGGGGGGGCTCTGAGCAATTGCCTCTCCCTTTCCCCCCCGGCGCGGCCTCTCTGTGAGGAGGTCTGTTGGGACCAGTGGGAAAGGCGGGGGTCCTCGCGCCGTCTGGGAGGGGCGGGGAGACGCTAGCTGACAGGGGAAGGGGCTGAACGGCGGCGAAAGAAACTCTGCGGACCCGGAGGCCGCGCTCGCAACCCCTGCTGGCTTCCCCAGGTTCCCCGCTGACAGCAGCCTGCTCTTCTTCCTCCAACTTTTACCCCCGACTTGACTTGTCCGCGGGCTTCCGCTTTCCCATCCCCTTGTGCCTGGCGGTTAGTGGGTACCCGGAATCTTAGTCTCAGTTTCCGGGTTCGGCTTAGGGCGCTCTCTGGACTGATCCAAGCGGGAACCTCCGGGAGGAATTCCAAGTTTCGCCTGAAATATATGACCGAGAGCTGAAAACCAGCATTAAAAATCTGTTTCGAATGAGAGAACCTGTCTTATCCGTCGCTCCTGTCATGTCTGTCCAGGGAAGAGGCTTCTGCGAGTCCTAGAATGATCCCTTGGCCCTTGCTTTATAACTCACAGCTAGAAGTCATCGAAGGCTAGAAGGTGCCTCCGGGCGGTTCGGCAGGTCAATATATCTGGGGAATAGAAAAGTAAATTATGACCCAGAGCCTTGTACGTGATTTTCAAAATACGCAATTGTGTAAAGTTGTGGGATGGTAGAAAATTTGTCTTATTAAACACGTTGTATTTGTGAACGTGGAGTTTAAGGAATACAGAATCTGATAAAAAGCTTGGCCAGACCCATACACCATACTTTGGGTTTGTAAATAAAAATGATCTTGATTTAAATTGTTCTCAGCCGCAGGGAATTAGGTGAGGTTTTTTTTTCTTTTCCTTCTTCTTTTAATTAGTTAGGTGAATCTTGACTCCGTTTGAGAATATGCTAAAAGTTATAGAACCTCTCCCCAGAAAAGTGCAGGTAACTGCTTAGACGAAACTTTCTTGAAATTTCTCGGGCTTTATAATCCTACTGAAGCTTATCTAAAGGCCCTATCCCTCAAGCTTAGGACTCCCAAATTCAGAACTCCTGATCTTAATTTTTTTTTTAATGTTTTTATCTATTTCAGAGAGAGAGGAAGGCAGAGGGATAGAAACATCAATGATCATAGAGAATCATTGGTCGGCTGCCTCTTGCACATCCCTCCACTGGGGATTGAGCCCGTTACCTAGGCATGTGCCCTGACCTGGAATCAACCCACTGACCTCCTGGTTCATAGGCGGACACTCAACCAATGAGCAGCACTGGCAGGGCCGGAGTGAGACTTTGTAGTTGGACTTGAACATGCTCTGCTCTTTAGGTAATCGGTGTGGCCGAAAGGCAGCAGGTTTCCATTTTGTGTGGGCAGCTAATGTGAACGTGTAGCTTGATCTGGGTCTTCATTGTTCTGCCTTTTTCTACGTACTTTCAAGCACCAGAGTGGGATAGCCCATAGCACTTTGAACATTATTTTAACACCAGTTCCTGGCCTTTTGAATAAGAAAGACTCCTAACCTCAGCATATGCTTGAAATTATCTCTATGCAGGTAGTTCAGGGTTTCATCTCTTGTAAGTTTTAATATCTATTAAATGTTTGTTTTGGGGTATATGTATCTGTAAGCACATAATGCGCCTTTTTTAAGCAACTCCTATTCGGTGGCATATATGCCAAGTTGCTTTCTTCTGAGAATACTAGTATAGAATAATCAAATATTTGATTGCTAGGATTTCTTAATAAAGCAGCTCTGGAAAATTGCAATGAGTTTTATCCTCCCTCCACCCCCACTTTTCTTTATTTATTTAAAAAATATATTTTTATTTATTTAAGAGAGAGGAAGGGAGAGGGAGAGAAACATCAATGATGAAAGAGAATCATTGATTGGCTGCCTTCTGCATGCCCCCTACTGGAGATCAAGCCCACAACTTAGGCATGTGCCCTGACCGGGAATCGAGCCCTGATCTCATGGTTCATGGGTCAACATTCAACCACTGAGCAACACTGGCAGGCTCACTTTTATTTCTTATTGCCCTTCCTCTCCCTACTTCCACTGCTGCTCTTGTTATAGATTTTTGCTTTTTTTTCTCTCTCCCCAGTACACAATAGTAGACATGGGTTATTCTATTTTTAACTAATAGGAAAAAAGTTGGGGTCAAGAAATACTACCTACAATAGGTTTTCTTTTCCTTCATCTCTTTAGTTGAAGAATGATAACAAATATGTATGGACCAGGTAATTAAGCACTACAATACTTCAATGTAAATGATTAAGAAGATGGATATACTAGTATGTACTGGGTTGACCAGTATCCCTCCAAAATTAATGTCTACCCAGAACCTCAGAATGTGGCCTTACTTGGAAAAGTGGTCTTGCAGATAGAAGTAGTTAAGGTTGGGTCATACTGGATTAGGATGAGCCCTAATTCCAATATGACCAGTGTCCTTAGAAGAGGAGACACAGAGAGGGAAGGAGGCCACGTGAAGACAGAGGCTGAGATTGGAGTGCTGCATTTGCGAACCAGGAACACCAGAGATTGTCAGCGACAACCAGAAGCTCTGAGGAAGCAAGGAGGAATTTTTTCTCTAGAGCCTTCAGAGAGAGAACGGCCATGCCTGCACCTTGATTTTGGACTTCTAGCCTCCAGAACTGTGAGAGCCTAACTTTTGTTTTAAAGCAACCCAGTCTGGGGGTATTTGTTACAGCAGCCCTAGGAAACTAATACAACATACATTAAACTTCACTTCAAAGCTCTGCCTTCATAGTAACATGGTATTACTTTGTTTCTGAGTAGTAACTTTTAGAAAACACCTTAGCAATGGAGTGATGTTTGTAAGTAGATAAATCAGATTCCTCTTTGTTAAAACACTCTAGAAGCACTGCCCATGGATCGGGATCCACCTGATCACACCGGCCTTAGGTGCAGTGCCTGCAGCTCCACTGCACAGACTGCGTTGTGAATTTTAGCCCCCCTCCCAAAAAAAGTATCTGAAAAGTTTTGGGAAATTAAATGATCCCTGCTGTGCCTCATCTTAAGCCCACTGACTATTAGCTGGTCCATCCTGGTAAACCTCAAACGCCTCCTTGGCATGTCTCCACAACTGATCAGTATGTAAAATTAATGTTTGCTAAGACGGGGGTCTTCTGAGTGTGCCGTGTCTGTCCAAAATCTAGAGCAGGGTTAGAAAAGGGCACAGTGTGCCATGCAGCAGTGAGGTCAAGCCCAGCATCTTGGCCTTGTGAGCATGGAAGAGCTTGGTCAGGACAGCCCACAGCCCACCCAGGGCAGCTCAGAGTGAAGATAGGAAGAGAGCTGGGGAGAGTGGCACTGAGGTACATGCTGTTGACACACTCAGTGTTGTGCTAGATCTTGCGTCCCTCTTAAGTATGCCACCAAAATTCTAGTATGCATATGAGATTGCTGTGTGCACAGAAAGGTTGGGACCCCCAGTCCAGTCACAACTGCTATGGGCTCACGGGGGGAAAATGAGGTATCCTACAGAACCTAAATTTTAAATGCTAAATATTTGATGTTTTTTATTCATTGGCTCCTCATAGCGACCCCCCTTGAGAAAAATGCTATTATCCCTGGTCTATAAATTTGAAAAACAGAACTTGGGTTACATAAGAGAAGGAGGCCGACTTTGAACCTGGCATCCGTGCTCTTTCCATTCGGCCACTTGTACTGAGTAGCCCTCGGTGCCTGTCCAGGAGGCCAGCCCTGATTGCAGGACCCCAGACTTCTGTGTTGGCATTTTCTTTCAAGCTTTTTGTAATTTTTCCTCTAACCTCATGTGCTTCAGCTGTCATATTTCTGTTGTCTAAGAGAATTTGACCCTATTCATTTTGTGAATTGCTCTCTATATACAGTGATCCAAGAAATTGAATATTAAGCTTCCTTGGGTAGTTTGCTACCATGAATAGTAGGCAGTCAATAAATGGTAGGTGGTATTATTCTTGTGTTTCTGTATTAGTGAGAACTGATCATGGATGCCTAAAGGTACTTTTGCTTACTGAGGTCACAACCTTGGATGTATTTGAAGCCACGCAGATACTTTTTAATGAAGCTGGCTGTGTGAGATAGCAGAGAGAATGGCCAGCTCCTGCCGTGGCTGCTGCGTCTCTGTTCCAGCGGGTTGTGGCTGCATTGGAATGTGGCCTAGACATGCTGGGTCTTGTGTTGTTATGTTTTTGTTTTTGAAAGAAAAGCTAGATCCCAGCTGGCGTGGCTCAGTGGTTGAGCTTTGATTGCCGGTCAGGGCACATGCCTAGGTTGTAGGCTCAATCCCCAGTGTGGGGCGTGCAGGAGGCATCCGATCAGTGATTCCCTCTCATCATTGACGTTTCTATCTCTCGCTCCCTCTCACTTCCTCTCTGAAATCAATAAAAATATATTTAAAAAATAAATAAAGAAAAACTAGAAATTTAGGCTTTTATGTGAAGTTAGCCAGAAATTAATTCAAATTAAAAAACAAAACCAAAACACTGTTGGCCCCATCTAAACATTCATGTACCAGTACAGTCTGTGGACTGCCAGTTGGGTGAGCTTTAAAATGAGGAAGTGGCCAGCTATGTGACCTTCAGCTAGTTCAGTTAAGAGTGACCACATTTAGCCCTGGCCGAGTAGCTCAGTTAGTTAGAGAGGAATCCCCACACATCAAGGTTGAGGGTTCGATCCCTGGTCAAGACACATGCAAGATTTAATCAATGAAGGCATAAATAAGTGCAACAACAAACTGATTTTCTTTCTCCCTCCTTCTCGCTCTAAAATCAGTAAATAAAATTTAAAAGAGTGACCATATTTATTTTCTGAAGTTCAGTTTATGAGAAAAAGTATCATTGCTCCACTTGCTTTATGTTTTAAAGCATTTTAATGTGCAATTGTTTAGGGAGTTAAAGCAAAAGTATGTATGTTCTGCTGTTTAGTTAAAAGAGCAGAATTGTCAGTGTAAAGCAATTGTTTTGAAACAAAGGAAAAAGGAGAAAATGTGCCAAAATTGTAGTTGTCTTGAGGGATTTTTTCTTTTATCTCCAGATCAGACCTTTATTCTGAGCTTTGGGCAAATGTATCCAACTGCCTACTCTTCATTTCCACTTAGGTGTCTCTTAAGCGCTTAAGAAACCAACTCATCTTTCCACTCCATTCACTCTCAGCCTATAGACTCTTCCAGATTGTCTTAGTAACTGTGTGTTCTTCACTTTTCATAGATGGGTGTTCTAAGTAGCCCTCCCCCCACCCCCCATCCATCCCCTGCTCTGTCGTCACCTGAACTCGTTGGTCCAGGCCATCCTTATATCTCATGGACCAGTGCAGTCTCCTCACACTTGTGTCCCAGAATTCCTCCAGTTCACATTTTGCGTTGTAGCTGAAGTATCTGCCTAAGAGCCCAATCCCATCATGTCACTCCCCTTAAAACCCATTGGGGGCACCCTTTCCCCCTTAAGAGGGAGCTCACAGTCCTTCATGAGGCTGCCAGTCTATCTGTGAGCAGCCTCTTCTCTAGTCTCATCGCCCTTCCTTTCTTTAGTTTCTTAGTTCATAAGTGCGCAGCTTGGTGAGTTTTACATACCATGTAACCAGCACCTACGTCAAGAAACAGGACATTACTAGCACCCCAGAACCCCCACCCCCAGTACTCCTTTTGGTCACCCCAAGTCCTGAAATAGCCAACACAGATCTAAATGAGGAGGAGAGAGGTCTTGCCTTACTCGGTTTCATAACAATAAGCCATATGATACTGCAGTGGGAATCAGGCTGATTGATGGGACAGGATAGGAAGCACGTAGAGAAACTCATCTTAATGAGAACATGATGTGCAATAGAGGCGGCATCATGGAGCAGTGGCAGTGAGGACAGGTTGCTCGGAAGGGAGTGGAGGGTGTGTGTGGAGTGCAGCATGCATCTTATTCGGAATGGTGACATGATAACTGAAAGTGGAGATGGGGCGTGGTTAGGTGAGGGTCCCACATATATTACTGGCAAATAGTAATACTAAAAAAGATTGATTTTTGGTAATTATTTGTTAAAAATTTAGAAAATATAAAAAAAATAGAAAATTGTTACCACTCCAATGGTACTAATCTTTTCATAGTTTGGTGGATTTCTTTCAGACCTTTTATAAATAAATAAACAAATGTAAATATTTAGCTTTTTAATTTTCAATTTATTTTTTTACAAATTTAGCTCTTACTGTATATAGTTTGGATTCTGCTCTTTGCATTTAATATTTTGTCCAGCTTTATTGAGGTGTAATTGACAAATAAAAATTGCATGTATTTAAGATAGACAATGTGATAGTTTGATATACATATACATTGTGAAATAATTACCACAATCAAGCCAACTAACATATCATTACCTCACATAGCTACTTTTTTGTGTGTGAATAATTAAGATTTCTCTAAGCAAATTTAAGATATACAACACATGCTGAAACCGGTTTGGCTCAGTGGATAGAGCGTCGGCCTGGGGACTGAAGGGTCCCAGGTTCGATTCCGGTTAAGGGCATGTACCTTGGTTGCGGGCACATCCCCGGTAGGGGGTGTGCAGGAGGCAGCTGGCCGATGTTTCTCTCTCATCGATGTTTCTAGCTCTCTATCCCTCTCCCTTCCTCTCTGTAAAAAATCAATAAAATATATTTAAAAAAAAAAGATATACAACACAGCATTGTTAACTGTAGTCAGCATGCTGTAAGTTAGATCTGAGAAATTACCCTGCCTATCTGAAACTTTATACCCTTTGACCAGCATCTCTCCATGCCCTCCACCATCCTCTCCCACCCCCTGCTCCTGGTAACCACCATTCTGTTCTCTGCTTCAAGAACAATTTTAAATTCCACATATAAGTGAGATCATGTAGTGTTTACCTTTCTGTGTCTGGCTTATTTCACTTAGCATAATGTCCTACAGTTTCATCCACGTTGTCAAAAATGATAAGATTTCCTTCTTTTTAAGGCTGAATGATAATCCAGTGTGTGTGTGTGTGTGTGTGTGTGTGTGTGTGTGTGTGTGTATTTCTTATTCATCCCTTGACAACTACTTAGGTTGTTTTCATATCTTGGCTATAGTGAATAATGCTGCAATGAACATAGGGTGCAGCTATTTCTTTGAGATAGTGATTTTATTTCCTTTGGATGTTTGCCCAGAAGTGGGATAACTGGATCATATGGTACTTCTATTTTTAATTTTTTGAGGAACCTGCGTACTGTTTTCCATACCAGCTGTTCCAATTTACATTTCCATCAACCATGTAGAAGGGTTCCCCTTTCTCCACATCCTCAACTCTTGTCTTTCGACAACAGCCATTGTAACAGGTGTGAGGTGCATTTCCCTCCTGATTAGGGATGTTGAGCATCTTTTCACATACCTGTTGGTCATTTATATGTCTTTTGAGAAATGTCTACTCAGATCCTTTGTCCATTTTAAAGTCAGGTCTTTTGTTTTCTTGCTGTTGAGTTGTTGGAGTTCCTTATGTGATTTGGAGATTAACCCCTTATCAGACATATGGTTTGCAAATATTTTTCTCATTCCATAGGTTGCCTTTTCACTGCGTTACTGTAATTGTTTTCCTTTGCTGTGCAGAGCTTTTCAGTTTGATGCAATCCCATTTTTCTCTTTTTGCTGTGTTACCTGTGCCTTTGTTTTCTATCCAAAAAATCATTGCTCGGACCAATGTCAAGAAGGCAGTTCCTCTGGGATGGCAGCTCCAACCCCACTTTTAAGTGGCTCCAGTTATATTATTTTTCATATGTCCTAAGACATCCATCCTATGTAGTTGAATTCATTTCTCTTCTGTACGTGTAGGATAGTAGTAGCCTTGTAACACCTTTGGGAGAATTGAGAAAATAGTCACCCAGATCACTTTCTGTAGGGGTTAATCTCTCTCACAATCCTGAGGAAGGTCACGAACCTTAGCTTTTGGTTTTTATGCTCTCGCAACTCCCTGATGCCTCTCAGCAAATGACTTTCCATGATCTTAGCTGGCTTTTCTGCTTCTCCCTGGGAATGCTAATTTGCTGCAAGTTACTCCATCCCACCAGGAAGTGGAAGTCTAGCCAGCATGCTGTAAATGCATAGCTGGGCTCCTAGGGAAATGAGGAAAATTCCCAGGGGCCAAAAATAAAAAGTAAAGGTGGCAAGAAGGAGCTGAAACTCCACTGGTAAAAGAACACAAGTTAGGGCTGCCCTGAAGCATGGCAGAACCTGGACCCTGGAGTCTGGGATTTTGAACAGCTGGTGAGGAGTAGGAGCCAAAGCCTTAGAACTAGGCGGGAGGGGAGCTAGAACTGTCCCTGTCCTCAGCCCTGAGTATGGGACTCTCAAAGAGCTATGTTGCTTGAGTGGAAGAGTGGGCTAGGAAATAAAGTGGCAATAAGATGTATGTATTAGCTGTGTGTGTGGTGGTGGGAGGGGTGGTCTCTGATTTTTCTGCTGCAGATCTGTTCCATGGCCTCTCCTAGGCCGTTGGTGTTTGCAGTTAGACTGAGTCTGATATCCAGAAGATCCAACTCTAGAAATGAATAATTACCACTCACACAAAAAAACAACCTGCTGTGAACATCAGCAGAGACAAGGACCAGGAGCAGAATTAGACCCCTGACACGTGTGGTAAAAGAGCTATATTTAAAATTGAAAGGAACAAAGGATGAAATTTAAAAATATGAGCAAGAAGCAAAACCACTATCAAAAAAGACTATCAGATTTGAGGAAGAACCAAATGTTAGTTTTAGGAAAGTGCTTAGCATTTAGGAGTTAGTTAATAACTGTTGGCTTCTTGCAAACTTAGTGAAGGTGATTTGATTTAGGCAAGTAATTCTCAATAGGAAACTCATAGCTTTCTTCACTAATACTCTTATGGACCCAAGGTCCATTCACCCACCACTTCAAAAGGCCAAAACTCAAAACGGAGTCTGGAGGAAGGAAAAGCTTATTGATGGAGAAGGTGCCAGTCGAGAAGATGGAGGCCCTAGTAGTCCCTCAAATCCATCTTAAGGAAGTACAGAGTTTAGGCTTCTCTTATGTCAAGGGAAGGGAATGGGAGGAGCTGTTTTTGTGGAAACTAAAGCCCCAAGCAGAATCCCGCTCATGATGAGTGTGTCTCAGCAGGACCTGCTAGCCGGAGGGCCGTGGGGGCAGCACAGGCCCCACAAGAGGGGTCCCAGAGACGGAGCGGTTCACTCTTACAATACCGTGTTCTGTTGGCCGCCTCCGTTGGAAAATGACATCGCTTAGGTGCTTCCTCACCAGAGGGATTTATTCAAGAGGAAGAAAGGGTTGCAGCCCTGTGCATGCAGACATGGCAGGCCACATGCATAGTTGGCCTTCGTGCCAAGATGGAGGGGTGTTTCTGGGAGGGAAAAGGAAGTTAAGGGACAGAGGACCATGGAGCTCTGTTATGAACAGTTCTTCTGGGAGGTCTCTCGATGACTAGAGTGGGAGAACTTCCACATGAGCCTTAGCTGCTCCTATAGACCCTCCTGGCTGACGGTTTGCCTAAAGGCCCAGTTAGTCTTCATCAGCCTTAAAACTTTCTGGCTTAGTTGGCATTGAAATCACCCCTTTGAGACAATTTCAAGCTGGCGTGCTAGGCATTTGCCCAGGTCGTTCAGTTTCAGCAAACCTCAGGATGATCCGGTGTCCAAAAGATCCTGTCTCTACCTGGCAAGTTCCTGGGATTCCTTCTGCATATAAGGCTTTGTTTCCTGAAACCCATCGTATACAGCATAACTTTTAGATTCAAATGAACCTATGTAAAAAAAATGAATTACAGCCCTAACCGGTTTGGCTCAGTGGATAGAGCATCGGCCTGCGGACTGAAGGGTCCCAGGTTCGATTCCGGTCAAGGGCATGTACCTTGGTTGCGGGCATATCCCCAGTGGGGAGTGTGCAGGAGGCAGCTGATCGATTTTCTCTTTCATCGATGTTTCTAACTCTCTATCCCTCTCCCTTCCTCTCTGTAAAAAAATCAATAAAATATATTTTTTTAAAAATGAATTACAGATTAGAAAAGTAATGTGCAGGTGTCCCCGGTCATCCTGCAGTGGGAGGAGCCAGTTGCACACAATTTATAAGAAGGTTTATAAAAACGGATTCTCAGAGCAGTTTTTCTCCCACCCCCAGCATGTTTTTCTTCATATGTTTTTTTGTTCATTTTGGAGAGAGAGGAAGGGACGGGGGGCGGCGGGGGAGAAACATCGATCACTGAATCCCAGACCTTTTGGCCGGCGAGGCGACACTCTAACCACTGAAAAAAACTGGCCAGGGCCAACTGGTGACCTTTTGGTGCATGGGATGACACTCAACCAACTGAGCCACACCAGCCAGGGCCAGCATGATTTTTGAGTGCTTACTAGATGCCAGGCCTTGGACGAGCAGGAAGGATGCGAGGATGACTAAGACATTGTTCCTCCTTCCCTGGAATGCACATTCCAACTGACCACCTAGTCAGGACTATTACAAATGTGTCAAAATGAATTGCATCTATTATGTGCTTCCTTCTGCAAAACTGTTGATATCTTATGCATTTCTGATGAGTCATCTTCAGCTTTGAAACAAGATCAGGTACCACAGCTGTATATTTTACTAAGTATATGGAAACATTGGTTAGCTAGCAGGAAACTAGTTTTTCAAGCAAACGAATAGGTATAGGTTAAATAATCAAGTTAACTTTTCCCTATTACTAATTTCTGCAAATCTTTTTAGAATGACGTGAGGCATAAGGTTCATCTAAACACCTTTGGATTCTTCAAGGATGGGTACATGGTGGTTAATGTCAGCAGCCTTTCAGTGCCTGAGCCTGAAGGAGCCACAGACAAGGATCTGATTGTAAGTGCCTTCCCCGGACACCAAGGGTTGATGCTTCTCTGTTTCTTTGATGAAAGCTTTGCCCCATACTTGAATGAGAAGTATCAGAATATGGAGAAAATAAAACTTGTGAGCAGGCATCAGATAATTTTATTTTTAACATTTAAATTGTAATTCTTGAATAATTTTAGTAATTAGTGATCCTTCTTGCAATTGAACGCCATGAAAACCGAGAGGAGGCCAGGCTATCACGTGGGCATTTACCTCTACTCTCTTTACCCCTCTTAGATTGGATTCAGCCTCGACCGTACAAAGAATGACGGATTTTCTTCCTACCTGGTGAGCATTAAATGCGTGACTGATCACACTCTTCACTTGAGCTCAGGACACCGGGTGGGAACACTGCTTTTGTTGCTGGGCTGTTTTCTTGAGGTGGTGGCTGCTGGGACTTCTGGGTATCAGTGTACCCACGGTTGTATTGTTTTCAGTGGAGGGTGGGCCCCTTATTTGTCTTGTTCCTGAAAATGTTTTTTCCTTGTTCTGATGTGAATGAATAAGGTGATGTATAATTGGGTCTTCTTTCTTAGGATGAAGATGTGAATTTCTGTATTTTAAGGAAACAGTTGGTCTCTGTCCCCCTTCTAATCCTAAACTTCTCCAGAAGTGAGTAAGTAATTCTAATAATTCCTTCAGTTCAACCCTAGAGTAAAGTTAGGGGGAATTTGGTCATTAAGCTAACATTCATTGAGTATCTACCATTTGCCAAATACCGTGCTGAGTGCTGGCGATTAAACACAAGGTGAGGGAGACCAAACAGCCATCCCAGTGATCACAGCAAAGCAGAGAGGTGGGGCGGAGGCACTGATGTGGGAGAGGAGGGGAGGTTTCAGGTAACGGGGCCCACGCCCCCTTCTAGTGAGGAGACTTCACCAGTGAATAAGAAAGGGAAGAACATCTCCCATGTAAATGCCAAGGCAGAATGGCATGAAATGGCGTGGTGTGTCCCGTAAAGTGGGTTCTTACTCCCATCTCAGTAAGGGAAGGACAGGAAGGCTTCTCTCCAGGCAGAACGAGAAGTGCTTCCCTTCACCTGGATTGTCCAGTTTAGGTTCCATGTCACGCAGGCTTGGAAACTCACTGGCCCTCGTGCAGGGCAGGTAAACAGCAGTGGGGTCTGTTCAGGAGGGAGAAGGGAGGAAATGCGTCCTAGGCGTGCTGCTCCAAGTTCCCTAGACTTCAGTTGAACATTTCATTGTTGTTTTTCAAATATATTTTTATTGATTTCAGAGAGGGAGAGAGAGAGAGAAATATCAATGATGAGACAGAATCATTGATTGGCTGCCTCGTGCATGTCCCCTACTGGGATCGAGCCTGCAACCCAGGCATGTGCCCTGAATGGGAATCGAACTGTGACCTCCTGGTTCATAGGTCAATGCTCAACCACTGAGCCACTGGAGCCAGGCCATTTCATTGGTTTTATCTCTTGTTCCGTTTCCCTTGTACACCAGTTTGTTGACCACATCACAGATACTTAGTGGGAAAGAATGTACATCAGAATAGCGTGGTTGCCAAGAATTTCAGCCCTAAGGGGAGAATGCCTGGATCCTCGCCAGCTCCTTACTAGCTTACTGCTCTTGGGCAAGGTATTGAACCTTCCTGAGCCTCCATTTCAGCATCTGTAAGATGCAGGGGATAGAATCTACATTGTAGGATTACATGACATCATGAATTTAGAGGTTGAAGCCATGCCTAAGGTACAGCACTTAAAGGGCCATAGGCATTACCTTGAACTTTTCCCCTTCTATCTTATTTAACTGTAGAGTGAAAATAAAATCTCCACCAGAAGCTGGTACCCAGTTACCAAAGATCATCTTCAACAAGGATGAGAAAGTCCTTGGCCAGAGCCAGGAGGCTGGTGTTCCCCCGGTTTCAGCGGGCAGCCAGACTGAGACGAAACAAGGTAAACGTGAGGTGAAACTAGACTTTCCTTCACTGCCCAGCTTGGTTGATTCTTTTTGGTTCCTAAGTAAAAACAAACATGATCTATGCATTATTTTATGCTAAAATATATAATCATTAAAGAAAAGTGAGGAAAATACGGAGAAGGTAGAGAAAGAAAAGTCATTTCTCCTTACACCCAGTGTTAAAATTTTAGAAATTGATGTTTTGCCTAAGTTTGTTTTTTAGGTGTAGAACATGTAAAATTCACAGTTACATGTACCACTTCAAGCATCCCTGTTCACTTAACTTTAAGATATTTTATACTTTTCACATATCCCGTTAAATGGATAATATAATTTATTCAACCTCTCCCTTTAAGGAGGCATATTTTCATTTTGATGCTATCCTAATATATAAAAACCCTGGGTCTGTCTCGACCAGAGGCTCGACCAACCGGAAGTCAGTCCTGCAGTCAGTGCTGGGTTGCTGTGACAACCCAGCCCTGAATGCTATGGCAGCAGGCGTGGTGACCCAGCACTGACAGCTGAGGGGGCTGCCAATCAGGCCTGGAGAGAGGCCTGAAGAGAGAAGCAGGGTCTGATTCATAGCCTCTGTGGCAGCTGTTGGTGAGCACTTACTTCTCGCTTTCTCTCCAGGCCTGGCCAGCAGCAATGCCTACATTTCTCTCCAAGCCTCCACTGGGGCTGCTGATCAGCCCTGCCTTTCTGATCAGGCCTTGTTGATAGGCCCAGAGACGCTGACTGGCATTGAAACCGACCAGTCAGAACCAAATCCGGGTGAACTGTGAGGAGCCAATGGTTGCCTAGGAGGCGGAGCTTTTGATGCTGACGCATAGAAATTGACTAATCAGAACCAAATTGGCCGGCAAAGGAGGGCAGTTGGGGGTGAGATCAGGCCGGCAGGGGAGGGCAGTTGGGGGCAACCAGGTTGGCAGGAGAGGGCAATTGGGGTGGGACCAAGCCTGCAGGGGAGGGCAGTTGGGGGCCATCAGGCCGGCAGGGGAGGGCAGTTGGGGCCATCAGGCCGGCAGGGGAGGGCAGTTGGGGCCATCTGGCCAGCAGGGTAGCAGTTAGGTATTAATCAGGCCATCAGGGGAGCAGTTAGGGAGTGATCAGGCTGGCAGGCAGAAGTGGTTAGGGGCAAGCAGGCAGGCAGGCAGGTGAGCAGTTAGGAGCCAGCAGTCCCGGATTGTGAGAGGGATGTCCGACTGACATCCCCCGAGGGGTCCCAGATTGGAGAGGGTGCAGGCTAGGCTGAGGGACACACACACACACACACACACACACACAAAACACACACACACACAGTGCACGAATTTCGTGCACTAGGCCTCTAGTTATAAATATTGCTGCATTGGACTTCTTTGTTTGTAAAACTTTTTTTCAGATATAGAACTTTCTTTAGGATGGGTTCCCAGAATTGGAATACCCGATTCAAAGGATCTGAATACGTCTATTGATGCATATTTTTAGTTCCTTTCCAAATGAGTTGTGTGGGTTTACATACTCCTATCAGAAAATATGTGGGAATAGTGCCCATATCACCATGTTCTAGCCAGTACTGTGTGTGTGAATGTTAAAGTGAGAGGCAGAAAGCAAAAAGGCATTCTTTTTTTTGTATTCACGTTATTAGGTTGCACTTTTTTTCCTATGTTGACTAACCAATTTATATTTACCACCTCTTTTGTTAACTGTCAGGTTTGTCTTTAAAAACAAATTAATATTTATTCTATTTTATTTATTAATAAATCTTAATAATATTTATTGTATTTACACTTTTTTTTTTAACTTTTTCAAAACTCTAACCCAAATTAGAAGACCTGCAGAAAGACTGCATTTGTGTGATGGTGTGGTTTAATGTCTGCACTGTCTCCTCATCCAGGTTCTTCATGCGCAGTGACCATTTCCTGGGCAGGAAATACTCTTTTCCTTCTTTTTCTTCTGAAACCCTCTCCCTTCCTGCAGGGAGTTTGGGATCCTGCCTTCCTCATGAAGAGTAGCTTAAGTAAAAATAAGGCCCAGATGCCCTCTTTGTTCCATGAAAGAAGCCATTAGCAATCTTAACACTTCTTGCTATGCTATCAGTTTTTCCATGTATGTAAATAGATCTCATATATATTTATTTTATGTATGAACAGTGACCTGTTTTCAAACATACTTACCTAGATAGATAGAAAAGTCAGGCCATGTGGCATCTCTGGCAGTAACATACACTAGATTAACAGATGAGTTCCCTGTTGGAACTGAATATTATCACTTATTAGATCACATCTATAACATAATAAGTTCTAGTTTGCTGCTTCTACAGCTCAAGAATTATTTTGGGATTTAAAGAGATGGCAGTCCAGCCTGGGCTGATGTGGCTCTGTTGTTAAGGTGTCATCCTGGGCACCAAAATGTTGCTGGTTCCATTTCCAGTCAGGGCACATGCCCTGGTTTCAGGCTCCATCCCTTGTCAGGGGCGTGCAGGAGGCAGCCAATCGATGTTTCTTTCTCTTCCTTTCCCTCTTTCTCTCCCCTCCTCTTTCTGTAAATATCAATAAAAAAATCTTTTTTTTTTTTTTTAAAGAGATGACAGTCCACCAGATAGCATATGGTCTCACTTTTTTTGCTTGTTTGAATTATTTGATATTAGACAAACTAGAGTCTCATAAAATGATGCTATAATATACATGTGAGGTGAATTCTACAGTAATACCTTTTCAATGTTTTTGCTTCTAGAGAGTGGAAAGTCTAAAAGAAGTACAGTGGATGCAAAGGTAAGAACTAAGCTCCCTTTTGTGCTCAACCTTTTTGTTTATATATGTGGTATATGTGTGCATATATGGATCTCTTTTTAAACACACATACACGGGTACATACATATACATACAAATGCCTAATGTACAGGAAGCTGCCTTCTGTTTGGAGACATAATGTTGACACACTGAAACAACTTAACAGTAAAGAACTTAAGTGCTAAAGGGTCAGATAGCGGGTGGAGAGGGAAGTGAGCTATCTGGAGAACCCTCTGGAAGGAAGTACCGCCAGGGTTTGGAGTTTGCTGGATTTGTTTGGGAAAGAAGAGATGGAATGGGATGAAGACTGCCAGAAGCAAAGACTGGAAGTGGAAATGAGCTTAACAGGTGCTGGGCACTGGCCTGTTGGAAGGAAAAGGTACATGTTTGGGAGCAGAGAGAGGGATCTTAGCTAGTAGAGAGCTGGCTGTACATGCTACTACTGCCCGTAGTCACTTAGCTGTCTCCTCAGATCCACGGTCACGTGATCGCAGTGCTTGTGGTCAGGTCATCCTTATTTCACTTAATAGTGGCCCACTGTGCTAGTGTTGGGATGCTGGCAATTTGGATATGCCAAAGGGAAGCTTCCTTTACCTGAAGAGGTGAACATTCTTGACTTAGTAAGGAAAGAAAAAAAACACCATGGTGAGGTTGCTAAGATTGACAGTAAGACTGAACCTATCTTTGAGACTGCCTAATTTATAAATTAAACTTTATTATAGGTATGGTTGTATAGGAAAAAGCATAAACATAGTATATGTAGGGTTTGGTGCTATCTGCAGTTTCAGGCATCCCCTGGGGGTCTTGGAATGTATCCCCTGCAGATCAGGAGGGACGACTATATTTAAAATGGCAATTTGATACGTTTTGGTTTATGTATACACTGTGAAGCTATCACCACAATGAAGTTAGTGAACATTACCCATCACCCCGAAAGTGTTTCCTGCCCCATTGCCATGCTCCTGCCCCATTGTTTGCTCCTGCCCCATTGCCATGCTCCTGACCCCTGGCAACCACTGATTTGTCCCCATAGATTAGTTTCATAAAACTCTGCGCAGATGGATTATGCAGTCCGTGCTCTTTTGTGTTCTTTCATTCAGCATAAGTATTCTTAGTTAATCACGTGGTTGCATATGTCAGTAGTTCTTTTCATTACTTCATCCATTGGACCAATGGCAATGTGTTACTCACTTGAAATCAGGAGTGGAGTCCAGGGATGGTCAGGGTGTGACCTGGGTTGGTAGAGAAGTGCTCCAGCAGGAAGTTGGGGGATGGGGTGAGGAGTGGGGTTAGTGAAGAGGCAGAAGACAGTTGAGTAAAGGCAATGGGTGAGGAAGAACGAACATTCTCTGTGAAAGGGGATTTCAGACATCAAAAGGATGGTGGGTGTTACTTTTAGGGAGCTTTTAAAGGTCCGAAAATGTAGGCTTTAAGAAAAATGTGTTGAAATCTTTGTTTATTAGCTTACTTTTCCTGCCAGTGTCCTAAAGCAGGTTGTTATGTCTTTCTAGGCAATGGAAGAGAAAACCTTTCCTGTTCGTAATAATAATGGGGCACTTTCATTTTGGGTATGTATCTTCTTTGAGTAAAGCTTGGTCGCTACCATGTAAAGAGTGAATTTTTAAAAGTAAACGCGTTTTGAATTTAGGAATAATCAGGCATGCTATGTATCAGTCACTTGAATACAGTAGCTCTCTCCATAACAAACCTAAAGGGTGGATATTATCACCTGCCGCGTAGCAAATCATAAGTCTCTAAGAAGGAATAACTTCATGAATGTCCAGTGTGAGTGACAAGGCCCAGATTCCAACCCAGTTCTGCCTGGCTGTCCTCACAACTTTGCCTCTAATCTTATGCTGTCTCCCATTCCGAGTGCTCCAGAAGCACAGGATTTTGTACCTGGAAGGACCATGGGTGATCCTTTAGGGTGATGTTGTAATTTTAGATGAGTTCACTGAGACTCAGAGGCCTTGAGTGACCCGCAAAGCTGTCACCATTATTAACTGCATGTGAGTGTTTGTGGTGGCATCACAGCCCATGTATATGGTAGGAGGTTGGACTGGCTCTCAGCACCAACTTACTAGCTGGTGACCTTGGACAACTCACTTCACTTCTGCTCCTCACTCTTTAATCATCTAAAAATGAAAAATGGTGGGACCTGTCTCATAGGGTTGTCAGGCATATCTTTTTTTTTTAAGTGCTCTGTAAAGTGCTATGCAAATAACCTTTATTATTACTTTGTACAAGTCACTGCCTCTTTCCTAACCCATTTTTATTAATTGAGGTCTAATTTGCTTACAGTGAGATGCACAGGTCTTGAGTGTACAGCTCAATCAGTGTTGACAAATGCAGGCGGCCATGTAATCCACTCTGCCAAGATGCTCTGCTTGTATCACCGTGGCAGTCTCCCGCCCCTGCATCCTCTGTTCTGATTTCTCTCACCGTGGTTTATATTGCCCATCTAACAGTTTTTATATGTTAAGTTTAGTAGCCATTGGTATTAATAGCTAACGGAGAGCTTGTGGAGTAGTCACCTCTCCAAATCCTCAGCAGCTTTCCGGCTGTCTCAGAGGGAAAGCCCAAGTCCTTCCGCTTGTCTGCAACCCACAGGTCAGCCGCTGTCATTTCTGTCCTGGCTCCTGTTCTCTCCCCTCCCCTCCCCTCCCCACCCCTCCCCACCCTTCCCCTCCCTTCCCCTCCCCTCCCCTCCCCTCCCCACCCCTCCCCACCCTTCCCCTCCCCTCCCCTCCCCTCCCCTCCCCTCCCCTCCCCTCCCCTCCCCTCCCCTCCCTGTGCTAACGCTGCTCCTAGGGAAGATCAAGCCTCAGGCTCCGCTTTAACTGTCCCCACTGGGAGGAACACTTGTACCTCGGATCCCTTTTGATTAATTTCTTTCTCCTTCAAGTCAAACACCACTGTCTAACAAAGCTTTCCCAATCACCGTGTTTTAAATGCAGCCACTCCCCTTCGCCCTCCCCTCTCCGTTCTTTTCCCTTCGCACTTGTTTCCAACCTGCCGTGATTGTACTTACTTACTATGTTTGTCAGTCTCTCCCTGTAGAAGGTAACCATAAGGGCAGGGGTTTTCTGTTTTATTACTGATGTATATGAAATTCCTAACCTTGGACCTGGCCCTAATAGGCTCTCCATCAGTAATTATGGACATGAATGAATGAATGCCAGGCGTTGTGCTAAATACTTTTATGTTATCATTATCTCAGTTCATCCTCCCAACAACTCTATGAAGTAGGTACTGTTATTATTCCCCTTTTACAGATGAGGAAACTGAGTCTCAGAGAGGTTAAGTAACTTGCCTAAGGGGAGGACTCAAACCCAGGTTTTTCTGACTCCAAGGCCCATGTGTTTAACCACTTTGCTTTACTGCCTCCTTAAGAAAATACAAAAGGTACTTTTCTCTCTTTTTTCCCTCACTTTAAAATGCTTGTACATAAAATAAGTGTTTTGAATGTTTTTATAAAAAGCCTTTGAAAAGTAATTTCAAAAGGAAAGCATATAGGCTATATACTGTTGTCAGGTACTAATGCGTGTGTCAGGTGAGTGTCAAGGGCAAAGCAGCATGCGTGCTGATGAGAACACGGCTTGAAATGGCCAGTTCGTAGGGTCCCTGGGATGCATAAAACAGGCAGTGCCGGGCTGCTGCCTTCTGTCTGGCCTCCCCTCTCCTGGCAAAGGAGTCGGTAGGTGACTCCTTACTGTTCTCCTACCCAGTGTTCTCCCCGTTTGCACAGTGCAGTCACCTGAGCCTTTCTGTTCCATCCGCAGAACGAGGATGATCGTTCATCCCCGGACTGGAAAGGGACTGTCGGAGCTTATTCCAGCTCTAAAACTTACATTTTTGCTTTATTTTTGTTTTCTCTCTAAGGGTCAAGTGCCAACTCTGATCTCTTTAATTAATTCTATTGATTTTTTTTTTTAAATATTTCTTAACTTCATCTGAGTCTTACTTTGAGAACGAGGAAGTTAATATGTTTAGAAACATTTTCTATTCTGGCTACCTTGTGTGGACTAAAATACACATCTCATGTTTACAAGAATGAGTTTGGGACATGATTTAACAATTTCAACTTGAATATTCTTGGCCTTTTATTTCCAGCTTCTTGTCAGGTATCTCTTTTCCCTCCCAGCCTTTTAAATTGTAAGGTATAGTATATATACAAAATAGTATTAGTACCTGTATTGATATTGAATACAAATAGTTGTAGGTAATCACCATTGTAACCATCATTGGGACAAGAGATGAAATAATGCTAGTACCTCACAAACTCCATATGTCTGTTACATCCCTTCCCAATTCTAGAGTAACCCTGATCGTGAAAAAAATGTTATAATCATGTCCTCACCTTTCTTTATAGCTTGCCATCTGTTTATGTAGCCCTAAGCCACACACTTTAGGCTCATAGAAAATTTCTCTAGAATAGACCCAGGAGTTGCTTCAGTGATCTTACTTGTATGATTTCTTTTGATTTACATTAAACTTCATTTGAACACATGAAACTTAAGAAAAACATGTCTGAATATAGAAAATGTAGCATTTATTACTGTTGCTTAAAATCACAGGTGTAAATTTTAATGAGGGAAAATTGGTTCTTTTTTTTTTTTTTAAGAATTTGTAATTGGTTTTTAGAGAGAGCAGAAGGAACAGGGAGAGAAACATCAGTGTGAAAGTAAAACATTATCGGCTGCCTCCCGACCCAGGATTGAACCCACAACCCTGGCATGTGCCCTGACTGGGAATCGAACTGGCAACCCTTCAGTGCATGGGATGACACCCAACCAACTGAGCCACATCGGCCAAGGTGGAATATTGGTTCCTCACCTTGTCAAGTATCAAATGAACCTCCTTCAGTTTTCAGGAGTATTTTTACCTAAAGAGCAAAATAATATGTTGGCCTGAAAACTAGATAACTGCATCTTAGGTTGCCTCGCAAGACTTCTGCCAAAATCCATCACCAGTGGATAGGTGTGTGATAAGGCAAGGATAGTAAACGTTCATTGTGGAATCTAGGTAGTGGGTCTATAGATATTTGCTGTATAATTCTGTCAACTTTTCTGTTAGCTTGAAAGTTGCTATAACAACGTTGGGAGGGAATCATAGAAGAAGAAAACATCTGTTTAAATTCTGCTCTGGGAGAATTTGATTTCTTTAAGTATATATTTTTTTCTGTTCATAGTATTTATGATTTCTTTCTAAGACTTAAAAATTTAGCTGAAGATTTGGGTACCCTTTAATTTTTTTCTTCTTCACTTTCAGTTTTTCTTTAACATCAGCACCAATGAGCAGGAAGGCCTCTACAGTCTTTATTTGCATAAATGTCCTGGACCTAAACTACAGTCTAATGACAAGTTTTCATTCAGCCTTGATGTGAGTACCATATGGAAACTGTTCCACGTGAGTTTTGTCAGCCGTGTAAAATGAAAGGCATTTACCTATAACTAGAGGCCCGGTGCATGAATTCATGCACAGGTATGGTCCCTTGGCCTGGCTGGCAATTGGGGCCAATCGGGGAATGGGGGGGGGGGACCACGGGAGGTTGGCCTCAGCAGCAAGCTAATCAACAGCCAATTCTGCGAGGAATCGGGCTCCCTCCTCCCTCCTGTCTGGGTCCAAGGTGCGGGTTAACCAGATTCAGGGCTGTCAGGACCCCAGCAGCAAGGTCTGGTTCATAGCTACTGGCCAGTCGTTCTGGTCATTCGGTCGTAACAGTCGCTTAGGCTTTTATATATATATATGTGTATGTGTGTGTGTGTGTAGATAGATAGATAGATAGATAGATAGATAATAAAAGTGTAATGTGCAAATCAACCGAATGACCGAACAGCAGAACGACCGTCCGGAGGACCTTCCAGACAACCAGGCTATAACACGCACTGGCACCAGGCCAGCCAAGGCGGGTGCGATGTGATTGGTCGGGGGGCCCCCGCCGTCGCCCCATGATCGCCCTGCAGAGGGAGGCCCAGGCCGGCTGGGCAATTGATGGGGGGGGGGGGCGGGGGGCGGGATCGTGGAGCCCCAGCTGGGTGTGCAGGGCCTCCCTCTGTGGGGCGATCAATCTGGGGCCAGCGATGCTGTGGCGGGTGTGCGGGGCCAGCCAGCGATCGCCCCGCAGAGGGAGGCGACCGGTGGCGGGGGTGGGAGTGTTGGCAGGCAGCTCCGCACAGATGGCAAGCAGTGGCAGCGGCGGGGATGGGGCCAGCTGCTGGCAGCCGCGGGAAGGAAAGCCCCGATAGGCCCTGATCGCTGGCTAGGCCTAGGGACCCTACTCGAGGGGTCCGGATTGCGAGAGGGTGCAGGTACGAATTTCGTGCACTGGGCCTCTAGTTTCTCTATAAAAATAGATCTTAAGACCACTTAATGTAAAAGTGTGGCTAGTGGGCAAGAACCTTAGCAGAGGATTCATAAACAAGGAACTAGAAAGCAATTGGGTGTGTTTACATTTCAGCCAGTGCGCTAAGAATGTGTTTGTTCTCTGCTGGTACTCACTTTCGTAAGCTGAAGTTAAACAGCTAAGATTACAAAGTGCTGAATATGAAATGATCTGTTCCTGAAAAGGAAAAATAAATTTCATGTTGGTTTCAGATTGAGATCACGGAGAAGAATCCTGAGAGCTACCTCTCTGCAGGAGAAATCCCTCTCCCTAAGTTGTACATCTCTATGGCCTTTTTCTTTTTCCTTTCTGGGACCATCTGGATTCACATCCTTCGAAAACGACGGTAAAATACTACTTCCTTAAGTCCTTCCGCTTGGAGAGGGGTGGTATGTGTACATCTCCCCTTGGGCTGGCTCTGCACCTGGGCAGGATTGGCGCCAGCCATCTTGTTCTCTTCCAGGGCATCTTCCCTGAAACGTAGGGCACTGCAGGAGCTTGGCATGCCTTGGTGTTTGCTCACTTCCCATTGTTTTGCTTAAAAGGCAAATCCAGAGATTTCAATAATATACAAGCAAAATAAAATGTATATAAGCTGAGCGTTTCCATGGCGAAGAGATCACAGTGCAGCACTCCAAGTGCACACATTGGTCCCAGTCAGGGCTCTTTGTTCTTGAGAGCAGGTGAGGGACAGTGACCCACTGCCTGGCCGAGAGCAGGAACCACACTTCGTCCAGAAGGCCTCAGCTCAGAGCTGGGCTGGGAGAGCTACTGTCCTTCCCATACTGACCTGGGGAAAACCTCTTCAAAGCCCATCTGCCTGGCTGTTGACCTTTCTGCTGAACCCCCTGTGGCTTTAACTTCCTGTACTTGGCTCTTGAGGAGAACAGCTGCAAGCTGCATGTCGGTGGAGCTAGTGTTTAATTCTGTCTCTCTCTCCCCCAAAATTGAGAAGCAAAATACAATTTTCAGTTAAAGGATAATGTGAAGTATTTGTTATAGGATAAGGCCCATAAACTAAGTAAATGATGGTGTGTGACTATGGTATTGCAATATGGGTTAATTTAAATTTATGTAATAATTAAGAACCCCAAATACCTCTTTCTCTGGAGCGTTGGGGCAGAAATTGATGTCTCTGACATCTCTTGCGGCCTGTGTGCTGGACGTGCTAGCTGGGAGCAGTTGTAAGACCCTGCACACCAGCAGATGGAACGAGCTTCTTGTTGACCTGGGAAGGACCCCACATAATCACTTGGACTAGACGATCAGTAGCCGTGAATAAGACAAAAAGAATTCCATCAAGTTAGGCCATGAAAGGGTTTTGTTTTGTTTAAAGAAAGTTTTGCCTTTGCTTTAATTAGAAAAGTGAGAACTAGGAGCGAGAGGGCTGATTCCAGTGTGAACGCTGTTGCCGCCTGTGTGCCTGGCTTCGCGCTCGGTCCTTTTTGCTCGGCTATGACACTGGGCAGCGAAGCTGGCGCGGCTTCCTCTGAGAGCTTAGCTCTGGAGATTATGTGCATGAGGGGTTTGCACATCAGGAGGCTCTGCAGATGTGAGGCACATGTGAGGTGCTTTAATTCCCTTTACTTAGTGATACAGCAGCCACGGCCACCGGTTCACTTAAATAATAAAAACGGGGGCAGCAGTTTTAAATGTGTGGTTAAATGAGGCTGACCTACTTTGTACAACGTTTTAAACTTCTCATTGAAGTATAGTACACATACAAAATGTATTATTTCAGCCCCCCACCCCATCCTCTTTCCCTGGGAGTCTTACAGCAGGTCGGGTCATGTGAAGTTGGAAATTCAAGTCATGGAAAGGATGTGACTCCGTGGCTGCCGCTGCCTTTCAGAGGCTTGCAGCCCCTCCCACTGGAAGGAGTTGAGAGATCTTTGCCTGGGTTTACTGAGGCCTTGAGAGGGGAAGCGAGAGCCATGGCCAGTCAGCTGACAAAGCTGGGACTGGAACCCAGATTTCCTGCTGTGCATTTGTGGCTCCTCTCGGCTCTTTGCTTTCTGCTGTGGGCCTAGAGCCCCGGAGCGTGGGCAGGGAATCCAGGGCAGTGGAGGGAAGCGGGTCGTTTTGAGTCAGGCACCTGGTGATGGTTATTTCAGCTAATGTTCCCACAGCTCCTTGAGGTAGGCAGCCGTAGCCCCATTTTTAGGAGAGGTCACTGAGGTTTAGAGAGATGAAGGTCATCGGAATAGAACCAGTATTGGAGCTAGTTCTGTGTGGCTTTGGAGCCCGTGTTCTTTCCATCACATCACGGCCCCAGGCGGGAGGCAGGGAGGTTTTAACTGGGACTGCTAGCTAGTCGAGGTTGGGGTCGGGGTGGTGGGCGGCGGTGGTGACAGTGGGCAGTTTTGACCTGTGGTAAATCTCATTGCTGTTCACAGTGACAGGCTACTCTGGCCTTGACTTCCTTTTTGACTTCAAGTAGTTGGGCACTGGGACAGGAAATGACCGGGGAGGAAATCGTTCTGGAAACTGAGCATGTGTCAGTTCAGGGCACGCCGCCCTCCTTACCATTCTTGCAAGACCCTCTCCTTCGTTTCCCTTCATTTCCTATCCCCTCTCTCATTCCTTCCCAACCACTCAAGTGTGTTTAGTATGTGTTTTCTGACATTTGTGCACTTGTATAAATTAGTACTGTTCATTCATGTTGCATGTATTTTTAATTTGTGTAAACTATACTATCTATAGATACTATTCTTAGCGTTTTTCACATGGTGATGTCTGTTCTGTGGATTTTTTTGTCTGATGTCCCACTGTCCACATTTTGTACTGCTGTGGCTTTGCAGAATGTCTTGACACCCAAGCATGAGTTTCCCGTGGCTCCTCCTGAAGTCTGTGTTCTTTGATAGAGTTTTACATTTTTCTCCGGAATGGTCTTGGGGTCCTATTGGTTCAGCCCTGGGGGAGGTGGGAAAGGGTCGTGGAATGTAGTGCCCAGCAGCCCAAAGGCGGACAGGCACCTGAGTGAGCCTGGGGGTGGGAGTGGAAGTGGGTGCTTTACCCCACTGGTGGGTGTTGGCAGGTTCCAGCCAAGAAGGGGAGCGAAGAGGGCACAGCCCTCCTTGTCACCTGGTGCCGAACCACCTCCCCGGGCTGCACATTTCCCCGTGAGCTGTAGCTCCTCACCCTGTTCTCTGGGGTTTCCGTGTCCGTAGATCCATCCAGTCCACTGTTCTGTGCCCTTTCCCGAGGGTTTCTGGGGAGAAAGCCTGTCCTGATTTCTGTCTCACGGTCGCAGACTCCTCACGCTTCCGGGCATGACTCAGTTCCATTTGCAATGTGGACTTCAGTGGAGAGGTGACTCTAGGGCTCCTTCAAGGCCTGTTCTGCGACAGAAAGGACTTGTTAAAAAGGCTTCATGTTTGTGGTTTGCTTAGATTATATTTACTGCCTTCTGATAAAAATGCCTGATGCCCGAGGCTGCAAGCTGTCTTGTGGGAGAATGGAATATTTCTTTCATTCTTTTCTTTCTGTTTTTGTAGGAACGATGTGTTTAAAATTCACTGGTTGATGGCGGCCCTCCCCTTCACCAAGTCTCTTTCTTTGGTCTTCCATGCCGTATGTATTAGTATTTTGGGGTCATTTATGAAATGATGTACAATGCTATAGGATCAGGAAAATCAATTAGGAGAAAGGGGATAGATCCGTGGGAAACCAAAGGTGAAAGAATGCCTTTCTCAGGAAGCCTCTGACGGGAGGGGGGCGGCTGGTCATGGGCGTAAAACATCAGAGTCTCAGAATACCAGACAGAGACACCATCTGATAATAGCTTTAGTGTGAATTGACAAGTGAGTCACTAGACACCTTATCATGAGGTCTCGGTGGCATTTCCGTTTGACTGCACCGGGCGGGGCCGGTCATGGCCTTTCTGAAATGCCTTTCACTTGCAGATCGACTACCACTACATCTCCTCCCAGGGCTTCCCCATCGAAGGCTGGGCTGTTGTGTACTACATCACTCACCTGTAAGTGTGCAGGGCGACTCGTGCCGTACTCATACCGGGGCGTGACTTACCAGGTGCTGGAGAAGCCATGGCGGGAAGAGACCCTCCCCCCAGGTGGACTGGCCCGCCCTCCTGTGGCACCTGGCTGGATTCCTGCCATGCCAGAGGTGTGTGGTGGACGGGTAGCTGTCCACACTTGAGACCTAGGGGCTGTTGCGTGCCCCTGGGAGGGGGCTGCCTCCTTGTGGGGACTGGCTGCTCAGGTGATGGGCTGCAGAGCTAACTATTTTGTGTGCGGAGGAAAGTGTTGCTCACTTAAGATGAACTTCCTGGATTTGGCCACCTATCTTTTGCAAGAAGCACGTGAAATCATAGCATGAGCGGTGGAATCTAACTTGCAGGGTGGGACTCCAAAGAGGCCCATTCGTGTGTGACATTTTCCTTTTTCAGTTTGAAAGGGGCACTGCTGTTCATCACCATCGCGCTCATTGGCACCGGCTGGGCTTTCATCAAGCACATCCTCTCTGATAAAGACAAGAAGATCTTCATGATTGTCATCCCACTCCAGGTAACGGGCGCCGCTCCGTGGGCGGCTCTGTCTCCACACGTAGCCGCTCCAGGCCTCTGGGAGGAGGGGTGGCCCACTCAGAAACGCCAGCTTCTCCATCGGGGGTTCTGTTTCTGAATTTGGACAGGCCTAGGCCTCAGGCCACGGCACGGGAGATATTTGACTGTCAGTCATCTTTAACCGGCACGTGGACACCTGCCCTTCAATAGAGAGCTGCTGAAAAGTTAGCGGGACCTGCTGCCTTCTCTTCCTCACCCGTGTGTCCTGTAACCAAATGGTCCTCTTAGCAGCGGAACTCAAGTACATAGCGATTTTATTTTAAAACTCTGAGTGACACCAGTGAGTTCCCACTATGTAGATCCTGGGGGCAAACATTCCTTAAAGCCTCCCTGTGCTTGGGGCCTCACCAGTGAGCCCGCAGGAGAGGGGCCTTGTGTTGTCAGACACAGCAGTCTTACTGGAGCGGAGCCGGGCGGAAAGGGCGCCTGGTGAACGGCGGTCCTGGCAGTGGTGCACAGCTCCTCTGCTCGGCAAAGTTGTTCTCTCACCCGGACTCATCTTGGAGCCCAGTGTAAATGTGGCAGGAGAGGGAAGGAAGAGGCCAGCCCGGGCACCCAGGTCAGCCCTCAGCTCCGGCCACAAAGCCATTGACATTCAGTAATAAGGGGTACACGTTACCGCCAAACAAATGGTACACACCAGTAACTGAAGGGTTCCAAGGGAAGACTGGTCATCCAGATTCTAATGACCTGGAAGCTTTATGTGTGGGTGGGCCTTGCCTCGATGCTTAAGGAAAGAGAGATGACGGAGGCCCAGGGGGAGAGCATCAGTATGAGGTGCTGTCTAGTGGACAGAGGTGCTGAGCCACCCAGGTCTTAGCTGATGAGCCGCCCGGGCCTCTCTCCACTCTGCCACACTGCTCACTGAGTCCCTTTTCCTCTAGTAGCCACTCTCTCTCCTTCAGTGTGAACTTCCTCCTGGCCTAACTGTGCTGTGACGGGGCTCAGTCCTCCCCACTGCCCCCCATTTGTTCGTCCGGAGGAGCAGCGCACACGGTCATGTGGCAGGTCACTCGGAGAAATGGCATTTAACAAGTAAACATACATTTCAACATGGGACTAACCTAGGAAGGCCTGAAGAGGTAAAACGGCCTCTTTCTGGCCATGGGAGCCGCTGCGCATTTCCGTAAGGAGTGAGCGCTGCATACCATGGCGTTTCGAGAGTGTCACTGCCCGCTGCCGCACACGGCGCCTCGGGGACTGGAAGCCAAGGACGTGCAGTGAGGGGTTCAGGCTGTGGAAGCCTGTTCTCCACTCTGTCTTCGCAGGCGGAGCCACAGAGACAGGGGCGAGGATGGACTGGGCTTTAGGAGGAGCCAGACGCTGCGTGTCAGGGGGAGACTGACATTTCAGAATCCTTTCTGCATCAGTATTCAAGTGACGTACGGCTTTTGTGGGGACTTAGCTGTGTAAGGCCTAGACGGAAAGAGAAACTGCCCTTGGAGCCTTCCCAATGTAGCGCAGCGGGTTTTGCATTTTTATTAAAGTGGAACATGACCGCTGCGAGCAGCACGTCAGGCAAGGATTGGGAGCATGGCCTCGTGGAGAGTGGGGGTGGGGGTGGGGGTGGGTGGGGTTGGACTGCGTCCACACCTAGCAGTGGTCTTCGAAAGAACATCTCATGGGTTGTTCCCCGTGTGCTGAGGAGCACCGCAGGTTTCCAGATGTTGCCGTCTCGGTTTAGGCAGCTGCCGGACCTCTCAGAACATGCAGAGAGCTTAACAGACTGAACACACAAACAGCCTTACCTGGAAATGGGAGGAGAACACGGGCACAGCTGAACCTCCGTGGGAAGCACAGCTGTTCCTGTGAACAGAGGACCTGGGCTGGAGTTACTCCCGGGAGGGCGATGTGGCTCCTCAGCCAGTGGCTGCAATCGGCCGCTCTTGTCGCTCCGGTCTCTGATGACATCATCTGGCCCTTAGCAGAGGTGCAGTCACTGAGGAGCCTGGGCATTGTGGCTAAACAGGAAGTAAAGTGCAGCGCCTGGTGACGGAGGCCTAGGGTACTCGAGAAACCGCGTGGCCTGGGTACCCGCTGCTGTACAACAAGCCGCCATTCAGTCTCTGTTCTCTGTGGGTCGGGAGTGGCTTAGCTGGGGAGGTCTGACTTGCTGTGCCACCAGTTACAGTCAGACGGTGGCCAGGGCTGGGTCACCTGGCTGTCTCCACTTGCCTCTTTCTCTGGGCTGGAGAGACTTGATCACATGGGGCGGGGCTCCTGGGGC
This sequence comes from Eptesicus fuscus, assembly GCF_027574615.1. NCBI lineage: Eukaryota > Metazoa > Chordata > Mammalia > Chiroptera > Vespertilionidae > Eptesicus > Eptesicus fuscus. Next base: position 75,213,673 of record NC_072487.1, read on the forward strand.
TCCTTCTCTCTCTCTGCCTGGTCTCTTCAACATGGCAGCTCTGAGCAGGCAGACTTCTTACAAGAAGGCCCTGGCTCCACAGGTGTTTCTCTAGAGAGCCAGGTAGAAGCTGTGTCCTTTGTCTGACGTACCTTGGACATCGCCTGGTGTCACTCCATCTTACTCTGCTGGCCAGAGCAGTCACAAGCTCAGGAGCAAGCAGAGACGGCGTCTTGGTGGGAGAGAGCACGTGGGAGTGCTGCTGTGGCCATAGGTTGGGGGCCTACTGGCTCCATTGTCCCCTCCCCCCCTTGTTGGGGCTGCTGTTGTGAGAATGTACCCGTGTTCTGGGGCCTCACCGACTTCTCTGCCCCGTAGGTCCTGGCAAATGTGGCCTACATCATCATAGAATCCACCGAGGAGGGGACGACGGAGTATGCCTTGTGGAAGGATTCTCTGTTTCTGGTGGACCTGCTGTGCTGTGGGGCCATCCTCTTCCCAGTGGTGTGGTGAGTACCCGCAGGGAGGGAGGCTGTGTGCACCCCATGGGGCTTGTCTGTCAAACCCGGCGGCTGGGCCAGCTATTCCCAAACTGGGACTCCGCGGGCATCTGTGTGACACACAGCTTCCTGGGTCCCAGACCGTTTGAATCGTCTCGGGACCCTGGCTTTGTGTCTTGTCCGGTTCCCCGGGTTCTGATGGAGCCAGCCTGGCGGCACGGCGGGTGTGCAGCGCAGGCTGGCCCAGAGAGGGCCTGGGCGGGAGAGCTCCGCAGCTGTGTGAACAGCAGCCTGGGTTGGGAAGGAAAGGGGTTGGCGGAGGCCCATAAAGAAGCTTTTCTTGCCAAGGTGGATGGGGAGAGAGGAAGTACGTTAACAGGAAACTAGCGCTAGTGCCCAGCCCGTGTGTCTCCGTGGTTAAGGAAGACTCGTGAACCAGGAGGTCAGGTTCCAGGGGCACATGCCTGCACGCCTCCTACTGGGTATCAAGCCAGTTGCAGGCTCCATCCCGGTAGGGGGCGTGCAAGAGGCAGCGATCAATGATTCTCTCTGACCATTGATGTTTCTACCCCCTCTCCCTTCCTCTCTGAAACAATAAAAACATTTTTAAAAAAGAAAACCTAGTGCTAGTTCTCAGCATGTGAATGTTTGGACATCTTCAGAACGGTGGCTCTACTCCGGACATGGCAGGCGTTGGGTGCGGAGCTTGTAAAGGAGTGTGAGTGCCAGGTCAGCGCTTGATGAGAAAATGCCTCGTTCAGCCTCATGCAAGTGAAGGAAATGGTTGGTCCACTGGGAAGCCAGTGGAGGGAAAAGGCGAGCAAAAATAAGACACTTCCTTTACAATGATCTAGTTCCGTGCTCCTTGAAAGCAGTGAATTATTTTGGAATAAACTTTAAAAACAGTAGATTTTCCTGCTTCCTATTAGAGGTGAGGTGTTCCACACTGCAATGCCCCATGCACGTAAGTCAGTATTTTTTAGGATCCTGGGTTTATAAGTCATTTACTTACTCTGATTACTTAGAACCATGGTCAGCAAACTGTGGCTCGCGAGCCACATGCAGCTCTTTGGCCCCTTGAGTGTGGCTCTTCCACAAAAGACCACGGCCTGGGCAAGTCTTTTGAAGAAGTGGCGTTAGAAGAAGTTTAAGTTTAAAAAATTTGGCTCTCCAAAGAAATTTCAATCGTTATACTGTTGATGTTTGGCTCTGTTGACTAATGAGTTTGCCGACCTCTGACTTAGAACATGGTGCCAGTGGAGTGTAGTCCTCATTCCAGCCAATTAGATTCACTCCTGATTGGCTCAGGAGCAAGCACAGAGAGACATCTTGGTGGGAGAGAGCACATGGGAGTACTTGACCCTCAGTCCATCATATATCATGCGTGTACAGGTATCCATTCAGCAGAGAAGAGATTTCGAATGAGATTTTTCATCTCTGCAGCCTCCTCATATCCTGCCCACGAAGAAGTTAACTCAGGTGTCTGTGACAAGATGGCCAGCATTATCTTCAGGCAGGAAGTGTCCTGGGAGCATTTGAGATCATGTCCCCCAGCGTATATCATCAGTTAAACACAAACATTTCAAAAGGAAGAAAGAGCAGCTATTGCTCGGGAACAGAGTAAGACTACTCACACCTGCCACTCAGCAAAGTAGAAGGGTCACGGGCGCACGGGGAGACCCAGACACGCTATAGAGGTACAAGGGGCCACGCCTGCCTCGTGCTACGTACAGCACTAGCAAGCCGACGCCGCAGGCAAGCTTCTGTGAGGTAAATACTCTGAAAGGCTGCACAGTGAGAAAAGTCAAGCACCAGAGAGGAGATTTAAGAAGCAGCCACATTTGGACATGAAGTGCACAGTATTTGGAAAGGTTATGGATGGTCTAGAGGCTCTAGATCAAGCATATCAAACTCAAAGGCTAACATGGGCCAGATAAGCAAGGGTTAAGGTTATGTGGGCCACAAACAAACCAAAGCTTCCATTTTCATAGAAACGTAGGTTTATTTCGATAGAGACATGCTGAATACAAAGGGCTGAAATAAATGCGTCATCATTAACATAAAATAATAGAACATTTTTAAAAATCAATATTTTTATTGAGTATTAACTTACCAGACACTGAATAATTGCACGAATGAATAAGTGTAACACAAATAAACCTATTTTTTTTTGTTCTTCCAAAGCGAAGTATTTCCTGTTGCACACACGAAACCAGTCAGTACAAAACTAATGACGTGGCAATCGGCTGCTAAAATATTTGGTGCTAGTGTTAATGGAGAGAAATGGTGCGCCTGCGCATAAGGCGTGTAAGGGAAATGAATGCAACACAATATTGTAAAAGTTAAGTTACAAAGTTTTTATTAAAACGTTTCTTACATACCTTTATGTTGGCTGGGCCGCAAAAATAGTCCTTGTGGGCCGCGAGTTTGACATGCTTGCTCTAGATCAATTGGAGAAATTACCAGTAAATGAGGTTTATTGATTTCTTTATGCCTCATTTAAATAAACGAGGTGTGTGGCCGGCTGGCCTCAAGTTTGACATGCTTGATGTACACTTTAAGGATTCGTGTGAACCCATTTGCTCAGTAGCTGTAACAGACGTGGACAGCTATTTGGGAAACTGTTTGAGGAACACACCTGCCATGGTTTACCCACTTCTAATTATGTCAGAGGTTGCATCATCCTGCTTGATCATAACTAAGATCTGAGCTGGTGGTACCACGGAGAACCACATAGCTTTTACTCCCATTCTTACAGCATATCCTTTACTATAATTAATGTCTAATATTTGTTTAAGTTTAATTTTTGTTACATAAAAACATCCATTTTTAAATGCTGAGTCTCAAATCAGTCATGGTTGAGCACCCTAGTTATAAACTCCTCCTATCGAAAAACACACAAGACATGCCAATTCAGCAGCGTTTGTTTGGTGTCACCTTTGTGCTACTTACTTCCACGTGTTGCTCCATTCGGTTCTCACAAGTGGGCAGACCACGGGGCTTTAGGAGTGATTCATTCAGAGTCCGGTAGAGAGTGGTGGGCTCGTTCGCCTCCAGCCCGGTCTGCCCGTCTCCCCCCGGCCCGGAGCTGCCCGTGTTGTGCTCATCCGTGATGGTCTTTCCTGGGTGAACTCTGCCTAGACTCTCATCTGCAGCTGCTTTAATCACATTAATGTTCTCCTGCCCAAACGGTAATGACAGTCATTAGTTACCAGCACATCCCAGCCGGAAAAGAGACTCCCTGGAGGCCTGCATTTCTCAGCCAAGTTACAAATCTCTAGTCAGTGAAAGACTGGGTTTGTATGAAGCCACGTGCACAGCTCCTAGACCTAGACTTTCAAGCGCAGTGTCTCCCGGGAGCAGGTGAGATCCATGATGCTCCATTGTCTTAGTGGGGGGTGGGGGGTAGTCGTAGGAATGAGAGATGAGAGAGATCAGGAATGTTTGTCTCCTCATGCCCAGGCCTCTGCCAGACAGTTTTTGGTCAGCAGGGCATCTGTACCTTAGGCTTACGCACCATACATGCTGAAGTGATTATCAAGGATCGCATGGTTAGGGAGAGTCTAAAATCGTCCATATGAGTTTATAATCGAGGATTTCAGGCCTTATTACTCGCCCTGGAAGTAGAGGCGAGTGCAGGTTTGTTAGCTAACCTTTTGTTCCCAAATGTTTGTTTTTAGGTCAATCAGGCATTTACAAGAAGCATCAGCAACAGATGGAAAAGGCAAGTTCCCTGGAGCTCTCTTCCGGCTGCTCAGCCTTCCCCAAAGCCACGCGCCTGGGCACTGCTGGGAGGTGGAGGAGGAAGGGTGTGTCTCTGGGCTGTCTCCCCAGGAGCAGAATGGGGGCGGGTGCTTGGGGGCTTTGTAAGAGCCGCTCAGGGATGTTTGGTGAAGACGACGCAGATGGCGCACAACACAGAGCCCTGCTGCGTGAGGAGGCTTGGGGGTGACTGCTGCTTATCATAGCTGATTCAGGTCATTCCCACTCGTGTGATTTTCACCTTCTCTAAACTGAGTCAGAAAGAGAAATCTTGTCTTGGAAGGACCAGGTAGCACTTGACTGTGAGAGCAGGTGGTTTGATGGATGGGGATGGCTACGTGTAAAGCATCCATCCCTGCTGATGGAACACGCTTCCAAAGTGGTTGTGTTGGTATTAATTTAAAGTGAGCCTGCTGCGGAAAGAACCTTTAAACTCTGATTTTTAAATGGTTGTGCCATTAAAGCCCTTTTGCAGCTCCTTGATTTTCCAACCACGCCTCCTATGTCAGAGAAGCCACAAAGGAAATGTTTTGTGTGTTCCTGGGCTGATTGGAATAATGTCCCGACTCCAGGCTGTCGGTGTCGGGTGGGGGTTGGGAGCACTGCTCTCGAAGGGAAGGGCGGAGCTGCCTCTGGGTCCATGAGATCACCACTCAGCTGAGAGAGATGTTCTTTCTTTTCTTTTTTTTTAACTTTATATTTGTCTCCAAGTGGTGGTTTGTGTTTTTTTAAAGGATCTTACCCCTTTTTTTTCCTATTTTTAAAAAAAAATATATATTTTTATTTATTTCAGAGAGGAAGAGAGAGGGATAGAGAGAAACATCAATGATGAGAGAGAATCATTGGTCGGCTGCCTCCTGCACGCCCCCTACTGGGAATCGAGCCTGCAATCCAGGCATGTGCCCTTGGCTGGAATCAAACCTGGGACCCTTCAGTCCACAGGCCGACTCTCTATCCACTGAGCCAAACTGGCTAGGGTTGATAGTGATGTTCTTTAAGGCAGATTATTCATTTGTTGTTAAATCTAAGTTGCTGATCTGTTTTCTGATTATAAAAGTAAGGTGGATTCGGTTTAGGAAATGTGGAAAACAGGTAGTAGGTACCAATCTTATTTCACACTTGCTATTCAATTAATGTCAGGTCATTACTTAAAAGTGAATTAAACCCGATTAAAGCTTCACACCTGTGTTGGGCAAAATCCTGGGGTTCTTAGAGCACAGCATTCGGGAGTATTCTGGTTTGGCCGAAATAGCTTCTGTTGAGATTCCTGCCGTCTGGCCCGTGTAACGCTCTTGCTCAGCGCAGCCACTGTGTGAGGGTTCTGCCTAGACTGGGAGCCCGAGCAGTGCTCAGAGCCCCTCTCCCAAGGCCTACCCCACAGTCTTCTGCTCAGATCATGCTGCATAGCCTTCCTCCAGCCATGGAGCTCCCAGAGCCCTCATGCCTTCTGGGAAGGGGTAAAGGAAAATTGCAAAAAATAAAACACAAACTAGAATTTAAGTAAAGCACCTTACAAACAGAAAAATCCAAAGCTGAAAATAAGAACCCACCTTCTGGGTATAATTATAGTTTGGAGCTATTCTTGTGTTGTTTTTTGTTTTTGTTTTTGTTTTTGTTTTTTTCTTCTTCAGTGCATGTAAGTTGCTTTTATTCTTGTAACTTAAAGAATAGGTCTTTCTCTTAGTTTATTATATAGAGATAAGACATTTAATTTGTCATCTTTATAGTACACTTCAATATTTGAATTTGTTTTTTGACTGGCTGTTCAGCTGAAAATGTTTGAGAATCCCAAGGGCAATGTTTTTTGGTTGATAAATGTAATCTGTGCTTTTTTTCTTGGCTTCATCCTTCCCCCCTTCATTCTTCCTCGCCTCCATCATCTGGCCCCTCTGTCTCTCTCCACCTTGCTTTTAGAAGGCCTGGGGATAGCTGTCTCTGTGGTGGTTTACTCCGTGAGAGGGTGGTCATTGGCTGAAGACTTACTAAGCTCTGGCGGGGTAGGTAGCACAGCAGGTGAAGCCCAGGATGGGTCTTACTTGTCCCCCAGCAGCTGTAGTAAAGAGAAAGGAAAGCTTTTGTCCTCACCTGGGGCACATGAGGCAGTTCCTCGTTTGTTCCACCAGGTGACAGCAGAGAGCGAATATGAAAACAGGAAGTCCGGCAAGCACACCAGGACTCATTCACCATCTCAGGATGACATACTGTTAAGAAAGCACCCATTCCTCATCAGTAAATACCGCGAGCCCTTTGAAAGGGACAGAGTCGATTAGAATAGGGATGTCTTCTTGATTCATGTTCTTTCACTGAGTTGATTGAGGCCACGGGATGCATTTAAGCTAATCTGCAAGTGCATACTTCAGTCTGTACTTTGAAAAATGCTTACGCTGTGACACTTCCAGAGTCAGGGCGGCCTGTTCCCAAGGCTGAGGTCTGCCCTGCAGAGAACTCGCAGGAACAGCACACATCCATCCCCACCCCGACCCCAGTGCTGGGAGCCAGCCTGAGTGTGACTGCCGAGTGGCGGCACCTTGCACGTCCGTCCACTCCAGGACAGAAGCGGGCCGGTGCATGAAAGCTGGAGTGAGCCCGTGGCTGACTAACCGACGGTTCCGGGATACTGTGGTCAACCCTCTGTGCCCCTCAGCTCACCCCACCCGAGGTCTAGCCCATCCTAGAGGCCACTGGCAAAGTGCAGACCGTGGGCAGGAATGTCTTCTCCTGGATTTGGAAGCAGTTGCTGCGTGGAACCTGTTGTTAGGCTCATTATTCCACTGACTCATTGTGTGACCTTGACACTGACCTGGGCTTAAGACTCAGAGTAAGTGCAGTCCAGGCTGACTAACTGCAAGCAGGGGAGGCGCTATGTATAGTCGTTCCTGGGCTGGGGCTGCACTCAGCGGGCAGGGGGTGTTTGTTTGGGTTCTGTTTACTTCTTTGTGTCTGGATTCCTTTTGACTGAACCCGAGGGGAACATTAAGGATGAAGCTGCCCACTGTCCTTAAGCTGTATCTTTTTTTAAAAAAATAAGTATTTTTATTGATTTCAAAGAGAAAGGGAGAGAGAGAGATAGAAACATCAATGAGGAGAGAGAATCATTGATTGGCTGCCTCCTGCACACCCCCTACTGGGGGGGATCTAGCCTACAACCCCGACATGTGCCCTTGGCTGGAATTGAACCTGGGACCCTTTAGTCCGCAGGCCGACGCTCTATCCACTGAGCCAAACTGGCTAGGGCTTAAGCTATATCTTTGTCTCTTGTCACAGACCCGCCTCTGTCAGGTCCTGTCGTTTTGAGTCAGTGCTGGTTGTGTCCTCTGGGAGGAAGTGTAATTGAGTCTCGCACGGCACGCCTAGCTGTGGGCCCGCTGTTTGCCTGCCAGGCTCTCCTGGCGGGTACTGCCCTTGCGCCTGCATCCCTGTCTGCTCCTCTCCAGTGTCGCTACCTTAGAGGACTGGCTTGGGAGTGTACACCGTACATTTATTCACTATTTCTGCTCCTGATCACTTGTTTTTTCTTGTTTCTGAGGAAAATTTAGAGGACGTATTCCGAGAAATTTTAGCTTTTATATATGAGCTTCCAAAGCATGTAAGCCGATAGCGATTGGCTGGTTGGGTTTATGGAGGCTTTGTTCTGAGCTGCTGTAGCCGTAAGTATTTGTCAGGGCAGCAGTTCGCAAGAGGGTCCTTGGGGTCAAAGCTGTTTTTCTAATAAGATGCTCAGCCTTTTTCGCTGTTGGCATTTGCACTGATGGTGCAGAATGGGTCAACCAGCTGGCACTGAGGGGGTCCAAGGCAGCGGCACCGAAGTCTGAGGGGCCAGAGCATTCTTCGTTGCCACCTACCTTCAGGGGTGGGAAAGGCTCGTTTCAAGAGCGGCCTTGATGAATTGTGGAAGCTGCGCGAGTACGTCTTCTCACGTCCTGTGCGATGGGGCGGGACGTGTGCAGGAAGCACTTGTGCTGGGTGCCGCGGCGTGACGGCTGTCTGAGGAAGCCTGGGCGGGTGTCTGAGTGGCAGGCTGAACTGGCCACTCCTTTTGGGACACCACTGGTATCTGAAAGAATTATGACAGTCATATTGTGGTTACTCAGGCTGCGTTTTGGCAGACCTTTCTTTTCCGTCAGACGGGTAATGTGCCCAACAAGGTTTGAGGGAGGCACATCGCACATGGGGATGTGAACACCCAGCCGTCGCCCTTATGAACCACAAAGGATCCGACATTTTCTTGAAAATGATCAAAGTAAGCATGTCACTTCAGGAAAACAATTTGTTGCCAGTGACCTAATTCTCTCTTGAAAGCACAGTTTTTAATTTAGGAAAACTTGGGTCCACGACTGCAGGCTCAGCAGCTTCTGGTTCTTAAAAGACTTCTGATGGGAGCAGGGCTGATAGTAACAAAAGTGACTGTAAGGAAAGCATTTATGTTCAAAGTTTCCGTGTTTCCAAGATGTGTAGAGCACAGTGGAGCAGTGTTCTTCACCTGATGAGCTCATGTCACACAACAGCCACGTCAATAACAAAGGTCCCTTCAGAGTGCAGCAGGGACCAGTGGGGTCAGCAGTGTGACAGCATGCAAGTTCATGGCTGCAGTCTCAGAGTCCCCTCTATCTTCCAGCAGCTGCCATTTGTCAAATTTTAGTGTAAAGACTGCTCACAGCTACCTGACAGGGCCCGCATCTCTCCTAAGGCCATACTTTTTCCGTCTCCTTCAACCAGACACTCCTTCCCAGCACACTGGGAGTCCACTGTGTTCACTCAGCCAGACAGGAGAGACAGTGACAAAAGTGGGAAACAGTCCCACACTTCTCAGGAAAATTTCCATTATTTTTTTAGAAAGATATTATTTATTAATTTTGTCACTTTTAAATGAATTATTAAATACTAGAGGCCCAGTGCATGGATTCGTGCACTGGTGGGGTTCCTTGGCCTGGCCTGCGGGGGTCCAGCTGAAACTGGCTCTCCAACATCCCCCTAGGGGTCCCGGATTGCGAGAGGGTGCAGGCCAGGCCTAGGGACCCCACTGCACCAGGCCTCTAGTATGCATATAAGATCTTTGGTTAATCTCTTCCCATCCTTCCCCCTCCCCTCCTCCCTCTGAGATTCATCAGTTTGTTCCATGTTTCCATGCCTGTGGTTTCTGCTGCATTGAGCATCTGCCCCCTGATGGTCTGTGCGCATCATAGCTACTGGTCAGCTGGTCGCTTAGGCTTTTATATATGTAGATTTTTAAAATTTGTTGTAGTTTCTAATGTGGTAAATATTGATAGATTTTACCCACATGAACAAAAGTTCTTGGGGGTTCTCAATACTTTTTAAAAGTGTGAAGGGGTCCTGAGACCAAAAGTTTGAGAACCATGTATTAGGGATGAAGCTTGAGTCTCTCGTTGCATTGTCATGATGACCATGAATGGGCCTGAAAGGCTGCCTTATTCTTTTCTCCTGTGTTGTTGAGCTCATTTCAAGCTTCCTTGGTCAGGTTCTTGTGACTGTTTAAGAAATCCATTTGTTCTGTGCAGCAAATACCAAAAAAGTGTGTGTGTTTTTTGTGTTTATATATATATATCTATATATATTTTTATTGATTTCAGAGTGGAAGGGAGAAGGAGAAAGAGATAGAAACATCAATGATGAGAATCATTGATCGGCCACCTCCTGCATGCCCCCCACTGGGGATCGAGCCTGCAACCCAGGCATGTACCCCTGACCGGAATCGAACCCGGGACCCTTCAGTCCATAGGCCGATGTTCTATTCACTAAGCCAAACTGGCTAGGGCCAAAAAAATGTTTTATTTTGGGTGTTTGTATGGAAACAAACCTAATGAAAAGCCCACTGGCGAGAAAGGAGAAGGCCCCACCCGTTTCTGTGAATAGTTCTGTTGGAACTCAGCTGTGCCCATCTGTATGTGTTGTCTTTTGCGACTGCGCCAGAGTCGATGAGTTATGGCAGAGACTGTTGGCCCACAGGCCTAGAACACTTGCTCTCCAGGCCTTCACAGAGAGCCGGCCCACACCGGGCTGCCACAGGCAGTGGAGTGATGTTGCCTGCGGCTTCCCAGGGAGCACTTTGAAAGCTGTGAAGCTCACACGGATGTAAGAAGTTACCATGTTTAGCCCGGCCAGTGTGGCTCAGTGGCTGAGCGTCTACCTATTGAACCAGGGGGTCATGATTCGATTCCCAGTCAGGACACATGCCTGGGTTGCCGGCTCAATCCCCAGTGTGGGGTGTGCAGGAGGCAGCCTATCAGTGTTTCTCTCTCATTGATGTTTCTGTCTCTCCCTCTTCTTCCTCTCTGAAATCAATTTTTAGGAAGTATTTAAATGTATATTGGAAATGTATTTTGAACCACTTTTCATGTGACAACATTTTGAAAATGAA